>NC_090319.1:171590644-171928129 GCF_040869045.1 Eurosta solidaginis | reverse complement strand
TGGAAGGAGTCGTTTACAATTCCTCTCTATAAAAGTGGAAGCAGATCCTGTGTCACAAATTATAGGGGAATTGCCAAAATGAGTGTTGTTCCAAAGCTTTTCGAGTCAATAATCACTAAGCAACTAGCGCATAATGTATCTTCGGTGATTGACTTGTCACAACATGGCTTTTATAAAGGGAGATTGACTGTGTCTATTTTGCTCGAGTTCACAACCCTTGTATCCAACAGCTTCAAGTTTAATTGTGAATCTGAAGTAATTTACACTGATTTTAGCAAGGCTTGCGATAAAGTCTCTCATAGCTTACTCTTGTACAAACTTCATCAACTGGGCTTTCCACCTTTGTTTCTTTCTTCGATCTCTTCTTATTTATATGGTAGAAAGCAAACCGTTATATTTAAAAATAGTTGTTCTCATTTTGTTAATGTCACTTCTGGTGTTCCGCAAGATAGTCACCTTGGTCCAGTGTTATTTCTACTTTTCATTAACGACCTGAATAAAATATTGTTGAAGCACTGCAAGACGTTGATGTATGCGGATGATGTCAAAGTGTTTATGCCTATCAGCTCATCAGATTGTAGAGCACTTCTGCAGTCAGATATTAATAACCTAGTAGAATGGTGTAAAGCGAACATCATGTCATTAAACATATCTAAATGCAACTTCATGTGTTTTACATGTAAGCCCTTTCATCCCCATGCTTACGTGCTTGGTGATTACATTATTAACCAAGTCACCAGCTTCTCTGACCTAGGCGCATTAATGAACCCCAGGCTTGATTTTAAATCAAAAGTTGAATCTTGTGTAAATAGGGCTAAAGTTATCTTGGCGTTTGTTAAACGATGGTGCAAGCAATTTAACGATCCATATGTTACTAAAATTCTCTTTAAATCATTGGTGGAGCCCATATTGGAGTATGCTTCGATAATCTGGAACCCGCGTTACCAGGTTCATTGTGATAAACTGGAATCGGTCAAAAAACAATTTTTGATTTTCGCTTTGAAACATTTACCTTGGGATACGTCACGGAATCTTCCGCCCTACAGCAGCCGATTGAAACTTTTACAGTGGCCTACGCTACAGAGCCGTAGAGAGATGCTTGGTGTCGTATTTATAGTAAAACTTATAAGAGGGATCATTTCTAGCCCATTCTTGCTGGGCGAAATTCAAGTTCAATGTTCCAGTCAGACCATCTAGACATTTTCAACTACTGCACACAATTATTTGGAGATCAAACTTTGAAATGCATGAACCGCTTCGTAGCCTATTACAGGATTTCAATAAACACTGTAAAAACTTAGACTCTTACGACTCGATGTTCGTAATTAAAAAATATCTACTTACCACCTTAAACACGTAGGTCAAATCGAATGGGTTCCGACCTCCTATAACTCTGTAATAAATATCATTTTAACCTCTGTACGGTAATTAAGCAACTAAATTTTAAACTTATTTTATTTTGACTTTGACTATGCGCCTATAACTTTTGGTTAAGGGGTTTTTTTTTTTGTTTGTATAATTGTTTATTTGATTCGTTGACCGAAAAATAAATAATGTATGTATATAATGCGCTGCATCTGTTATATTGAATTCCATGTATTTTGTTCTTGTAATTATATAATTTTTTTGTATGTGTTATTTTTAATTTTTCTTGTATTTCAAATGGTTACCCATCTGTGAAGACTGCGTCCTGTAGATAAATAAATAAATAAATGATGGCGGACCAGAGAGAATTTACTATAATAAATGGCCTACAGCAAGGTATTGTAAATGCCCCTCTTCTTTTAAACATCTACATACTAGACTTGCTGGATAAAATACACAACATTATAGCCTTTGCCGATGATGTTGTAATTTATCACTCAGACAGTTCTATTGCTAATATAAACACAAATCTGCAAATCAAATATCATACTGTTGAATATACAATAGATTGGCAACTCAAAGTAAACGCTGTAGTATTGCGTGCAATTCACCTAACTTCAAACACGCTTAACGTTACAAATGTACTTACTGTTTAGGCAGGATGCCTAACTTTTCCGCATCTGATTGCGATCCCCCTAATGCAACTCTGCAATTCGATACTCGATACTCGATTTAATTTATAACCACCCACACCATCACCGCCATATGCGTGTGCGTGCATGTGCATGCACGTGAATGGGTGCATTTTGTCAGCACTCATGCATATGCATGTCGGGGTCGATGTTTTGCTTTTCCCCTCCAAAACGGAGGATTTTGCTGGTCAACGATTGTCGCTTTCGATACAACAGGCGTCTTGGATTTTAGCCGCCAACCAGCTCACATCTGCCACCAGCGATCTCTGCCGTATTATTACGTTAATCAAGTAATATTGTAACCTCTTTATAATTCTCAACTCTCCACAATAAAACCTATCTATTATAACGAGAAGTTCTCGTCTTCTCTTATTTATTTGCAAATACACCCGCTTATTGAGATCGACCACGGTGAGCCCCCTACCTTCAGGAGCAAACGCACCCCGGCCGAACATTGGTCCTTCGAGCCGGATATGAACCAGCGACCTATGGATCTACAGTCCACTGCAAAATACCCGTGTTTTTTGTGAAAAAATTGAGATCGAACAAAGTGAAAATAGTGAAGCTTTATTTTAGTGAGCGCCAGTTTTTTTTTCTTTCATAACTTGTTTTTTTCGAATTTAATTCACTTGGTTTTAATTTTTATTTCGGTCCTTGTGATTATCTGGTCTATCCCCCCACCAGCGGTAAGGTTTTCCAGATACAACACAAGGACTCCCTATATTGAATAGGTTTTTGTTGTTGTTATTTCCCGCACATCACAAAGCGAAATTAAGTTCAATTTAGTTAATCCGGCGCTCACTTCACAAAAAAATACTTTTTTAACACATTTCTTCCACTTGTATTCGATTTATATATCAATATTGCACGCACTTTTAATTTTTATCACAATAAACCCATTAACTGTGGAGTGGCGAGTGGTCCCCTTTTTGTTATTGCTGCTGAGGCAAAAGTCTATAAGGCAAACCCTTTGTTGTTGTACTGCTGTGACAAAAAGTCCATAAAACAAACCCTTTGTCGTTGTCGCTACTCTGACACAGTCTGAAATAAAAGTAATAAATATAAAACGTCGAAATTCAAAAGATTTTTATTCACTACTAAGCCAGGTATCTTAATTCAGAAGATTCTCATTATTTCTAATCGGCAATTTTCTGGTTCATAAACGTAAACAAAACAATGGAAACCTACATCCGGTTAGTAGAATTAATCGCAGAGTTTGAGACAGATTACAGCCCTATTCCGGAAAGCGACCATCGCAAGCACACTCTTGCGATACAGCAGGAAGAGTTGCGGTCCTTGTGGAAGACGGTAAAGTCTGCGTTTGACTCGCTACTGGGATCTGATGAGGTGTCAGGGGATGACGTTATGGCGATAAGAAAGAAGCAAAAACCAGCATACGCAATCTACATGCGATGCTTAGCGTCTATATCTGCTGAGGCAGAAAAATACAAGAAAGAGGACAAGAACGTCAACCCTGAGCAAGAGCCTCATGGGCATAAAATTTGCCTCCCTGCTTGCGACACGGAAGTTTTTAAAGGGGATTATCTGTCTTGGCCAACTTTTCGTGACCTGTTCACGGCAATTTATATAAACAATTGTAGGTTGAAAGGGGTGGAAAAGTTATTCCATCTCAACAACAAAACGCAGGGCGAAGCAAAAGACATCGTTAAAAAATGCATTCTCACAAATCAAGGTTTCGAGATGGCCTGGAAAAACTTGAGTGAGAGATACGAGAACAAACGTATCTTAGTAAACACACAGCTACAAATTTTATTTAACTTAAAAAAGGTAGAAAGTGAGGCGGCAGTTCAATCAAGACGCTGCAAAATGATATAAATAATTGTATTTCGTCCCTCAAATGCCACAAAATTGACACTTCCAATTGGGATGCAATCCTGACTTATCTCTGCTCAACGAAGTTACCAGAGAGCACGTTGGCTCTATGGGATCAAAGTATAGATCATAAAATGGACATGTCCAAGTGGGAAGATATGGACAAATTCCTGTCTAATAGGTTTCAGGCGCTTGAAACAGTGTCTGGTTTTACAGGACATGCCACTTCGAAAGTGCAGAAACCAAACGCGTCGCGACAATCGCCAGAAACCCCTACGAAAAGACTTGGTGCTTTTCAAACAAAAATATCCAAGCAAACAATAAAATCAATGTGTAAAATGTGCAAATCCCATGAGTACAGATTACGAAACTGTTCGTGCTTTTGCGAGTTACCCCCAGTAGAAAGGATTAAATTTATAAAATCCACAAGTGGCTGCCTGAATTGCTTATCCTACAACTGCTCCAAATGCCACTCTCGTCACCACACGCTCCTGCATGCGGACACATCTCAGAAAACTGCGGTGAGCAATACTTTCAAAGATTCGGATAATATCCCAACAACTTCGGCACAGGTGCGACCATCTGCGAACCAGAATGTAAAATCCTGTCATGCCAATTCCAGCACCGGCGTACTATTAGGAACTGCTCCCGTACACATTCGCCATAATGGTACCGACTTCTCCGCGCGGGCATTAATTGATTCAGGGTCTAAATGTTCCTTTATAACTGAAAGACTGAAACGCAGAAGCAATTTGCCAGCGATGAAAATGCATGCCCAAGTTTCAGGCATCACAAATGCGGTGTCAGCTCATTTTAAAGAAGCATCCAAAATTGAATTACGTTCACCAGTGGATGCCTGCTTCAGCCTGACTACACCCGTTCTAGTCCTAGCCAAACTCACTGGGAATCTTCCATCCTGCCATATCAACGCCATGACTATGCAGGCATTCCCAGATTTGGTTTTGGCAGACAAGAGGTTCTACATCAACGAAGACGTAGACCTCATACTATATCCCCAAATTATATTGGGCGGTCTGAAAAAGAATGTACTAAATACACTTTTGGCCCAAGAGACAGTGTTCGGTTGGATACTACCCGGTCGCATCGAAGCACCGAGTCCAACGAAGAGCATCATGTCTTTAGAAATGAGGGGCGTTTACTAAAAAACCCAGAGTTAGGGAAAGAGTATTTGGGGCTAAGATACTTGGCTTGGATATCATAAGTGGTTCCAGGCTCTGGATCAGGGACTGTTATCAGTCTTAGACCGGCTATAGTGAAGAATATCATGCGTGATTAGTTATCACGTCCTGCACGAAGTGCCCCTGCTTCTACTAATAATGGCGGATCTGGAGAGGACAACTCGATAAAACCCGCACCCCTGAGTCATTGTGCCGACCTCAGGGGAGGGAGGACCCTGTTAAGGGTCAAGATCGGTACACACCGGTGACGAACTGGATTGTTAGGGACTTTGATTTTGTCTATGTTTAGGAATTGATGACTTAGGGCTGGTAGGTGCGGTATTCTGCCACCTTAGTAGGCCGGGGTGAAACCCTATCGAAACGGCTGGTAGGCTAATGCTGCACCTGCTCACGTCCCATTAAAACCGTGGCGGGCATCAAGGTACGTTCCAGCTCCGTCGCCGTTAAGTTGGTGGTGTAGGTGCGGTTGAAGATTTTCCCGCTTTGCGTCCGGTCTGGCTCTGAACGCATTACTCATAAGGTAATGCGTCAACCCTCGAGTGGCCTCCCTGCGTAGCATAGATAACCACGAGACCGTTGAAGGGCGACTACACAATCGGCTCCGGATAGTGGCCTTGAGGGGGGAATTTTAGGAATGGACACGACTAACACGAATTCGCCAAGGATGGGGTGCGGAAGAAGAGCGGTTTTGATGGAAATCCGTCAAATCAATCTTCAGCACTCTAAGGCGGCTTCCGCAAATTTGTTGCTCTGCCTTGAAAAAGGCGGAGTGGATATAGTCCTTGTCCAGGAGCCGTGGATGAGAAGTAACGGCAGTAAGATTTCTGGATTAAGGACTGGAAAATTCAACACCTTGGTGCATGGGGAGGCAAGTAGGCCTAGATCCTGTATGCTTGTTAAAATTAATTTTCAGCAATGCTGACGTAAACACGGTCTGCTTCGAGCGAGGAAGTGATGAAATGTGGGTGGTCTCAGTGTACATGCCCCACGGGGACGTAGCGGGACCACCACCTGCGATACTGGGCGAAATCACCGCTGAAGCAAGGCGGAGAGGTGTTGGCGTGATCATCGGTGCCGATGCTAATGCCCATCATAGCATCTGGGGAAGCTCGGATACCAACACTAGAGGTGAGTCTTTATTTACTTTTATTGTAGATGAGGGACTTTGTATATGTAATAGGGGGAATGACCCCACTTTTATTACTGCGGTAAGGGAGGAGGTCCTGGACCTCACCCTGGTTAGTAGAGAACTGGAAGGTCGGATATCTGGCTGGAGTGTTCTCAACGAGCACTCCTTCTCTGATCACCGATATATTCAGTTCTCGGTGAACGAAGATCGGCCCGGTAAAATACCTTTAAGAACCCTAAAAGTACTAACTGGGACTTGTATTGTAGGAAGCTGGGAGAGCTATTGCCTGCGGCGCCTACCGCTGGTTCGGACCTGTACGAATCTGAGATAGACGTTCTGGTGGAAAACTTCACCTCGGCAAGCAATAGCGCCTTTCAGCTGTCCTGCCCATTGAAAATTTACAGGGGGAAGGGCAAGCCGCCCTGGTGGTCGGATTCTCTTGACAACCTAAGAGCGTCCAGTCGGCGGCTCTTCAACAGAGCCAAGAGGAGTAAAGTACCCTCGGACTGGGAGCTCTATAAGGTGAGTCTGGGGATTTATAAATATGAAATAAGGATAGCCAAGCGAGATGCATGGCGAAGCTTCTGCGAAAACGTAGAAGGCTGCAATGAATCCGCGAGGCTTAGATGGTGGGGACTGGTCGATGAGTAGCGAGGAGTCCGTAAAGCTTTTACTGGACAATCATTTTCCCGATGTCCCAGTTGCGCAGTGATCTTCGCCTGCATGGTCGGCGGTCGTTAGCCATGCAGAAGTGCCTGCCATTCCAATACGGGAAAGTCAAATAACCTGGGCTATAGGGTCGTTCAAGCCCTACAATTCTCCGGGCCCGGATGGAATCATTCCTGCGCAACTTCAAAAGTCTTTGGAGATTTCCTGCCGCTGGTTGGCCATCATCTATACTAACTGCCTCAGGTTTAACTATATCCCGAAGTCTTGGCACACGGTTAGGGTTATTTTCATTCCAAAGGCCGGCAGAAGCTCTCATGTATCACCTAAGGATTTCAGGCCAATCAGTCTCTCGTCGTTTCTTCTTAAGACGTTTGAGCGGTTGATTGAACTGTACCTACGGGAAGGGATACCTCGGGGGTTACTGTCGGCTTCACAGCATGCGTACTGCAAGGGCAGATCGACGGAAACGGCTCTCCATTCGATTGTAAAGCAAATAGAGGGGTCCCTAGAACACAAAGAGTATGCTCTGGGTGCCTTTCTAGACATCGAGGGGGCTTTTAACAATGTCTTAACGGGGCAATCGAAAGAGCTCTGGTGGGTTTAGGAGTCGAGGCGGCTCTGGTTGAATTTATTAGCAAACTTCTATGCGGCAGAATTGTCGCAGCGGAGTGGGGAGGGGCCACAATTAAGAGGAAGGTTTGCAGGGGTACGACACAGGGGGTGTCCTATCTCCTCTCCTCTGGGTTGTGGTAGTCAACGAGCTTCTTGTGGAGCTGGGAGCTAATGGTTGTCGGGTGGTTGCCTATGCAGATGACCTCGCAAATTTCTGGGCACCGTGTGCGATGTTCTGCAGGGCTACCTGGATACTGTGGCTTGGTGGGCTGAATCATGTGGAAAGGCGGTCAACCCGGGAAAAACGGAATTGGTTCTTTTCACAAGGAGATATAAGTTGGCCGATTTCAGAACTCCCTCGATTGGAGGGGTACCGTTGGTACTTTCTGATAGGGTAAAATATTTGGGGATTTTTTTGGACAAGAAACTGTCCTGGAGACCCAATGTGGAAGATCGGGCCAGGAAGGCCGCCATTGCCTTGTACTGCTGCAGAGGGGCTATCGGAAAGAGATGGGGACTCTCGCCAAGAGTAGTACACTGGCTTTATGAGATGGTGGTCAAACCGATTCTGCTATATGGGATGCTGGTCTGGTGGAAAGCACTGGACACGGCGAGCATCTCCAAAATGTTAGTGTCAGTGCAACGGACGGCGCTGATCGGTATCAGTGGCGCTCTCAGAACAACACCTACCTTGGCACTGAACGTCATGCTGAACATATACCCAGTAGATATTTCGGGAAAGGCGACCGCGGCAATGTCGTTGGTCAGGCTTCGTGATATGGGATATGGACTTTCTGACCGCCGACACTCTAGCCTTCTTACCAGTTTCGACTTTATCCCGGACAGAACGGACTATTGTATGCCGATAACTGCTCCCTATACAACCTTGACCCCAGTCATTCCAGAGAGAGAGGAGTGGGGAAGAGGAATTATCTGGGGCATGGGACCGGTTAACTTGTTCACGGATGGGTCGAAGCTGGATGGAAAGGTTGGTGGGGGGGGGGGGGGGTATTTTGTCAAGAGCTAAATTTAAGCCGCAAGTTTAAGTTGGCTGATCACTGCAGTGTATTCCAAGCGGAAGTTGCTGCGATTAAGGATGCGGTGGATGGAATGCTATCCAGTGCGAGTACAGTTAGGGAATTTAACATCTACTCTGATAGCCAAGCGGCTATCAAGGCCTTGAGCTCAACTACAGTGCGATCTAGGGTGGTCTGGGAGTGCCTGACCTCGCTTGCGATTGCATCGAATTATTTTACAAGTAAGATTACCTGGGTCACGGGCCATAGTGATATCCCGGGTAACTGTCAAGCGGATCTCTTAGCCCGCATCGGTACAACTGAACCGGATGAAGATGGCCGTAGGGATTTCGGGATTCCGCTGGCCACCTGTGGATTGCTCCTCCATAGCTGAGCCAAGAGTCAGCTCAGCAAACGTTGGGCGGAGACCACGTCTTGCAGGGTAGCAAGATCTTTCTGGCCGAAAGTTGATAGCAGGAGGTCTGCTGAAATAATTGGGTTCACTAAGGCTCACCTATCAATGGTCATTGGGGTTTTGACAGGGCACTGTCCCATGGGTATCCATGCGGTACGTCTCAATATACTGGAAACTCCATCCTGCTGCAGCTGTATGGGACATGATGAGGATCACCAAATCACTTTGTGCTTGATTGCCCAGCTTTTGCCAGAACTAGGCGAAAGTACTCCGGTCGCGACTCACTTGGATCTCCCGAGGACTTATCCAAAGTTGAGATCGGTATCATTCGGAGCTTTATCGTTGCTACCCAACGATTCTCTAATTAGCTAGATCTAAGTAACCGTTATTTTTGGTGTATGTGGTTTCACAACGGACCTTCCTGTTGTCCAAGTTAGCTATCCTTATCACGGCTGCTACCACCCAACCTATCCTATCCTAGGGAAAGAGTATGTTCGGGTGTTGTCAGAATACGAAACACTCGGACATATGAGAAAAATAAAAAACAATATTCCCTCCGATGATTCGGATAATTATTTCCTTCCCCACCACGCCGTTGTAAAGGCGGAAAGTCCACTACCAAGGTGCGCGTCGTCTTCAACGCATCAAGTCTGACGGCAAATGGCATTAGTCTAAACGATATACTCCACCCAGGTCCAGTACTCCAAGCAGACTTGCCCATTTTAATTCTACGTTGGAGACTGTACCGCTTTGTCTTTAATAGTGACATAGAAAAGATGTATATGCAAATTTGGGTGGCCGATAATCAAGCCAAATTTCAAAGAATTATCCATCGAACATCCTCCAACGAACCCATCAGTCTTTACGAACTAAAGACTGTCACATTTGGTGTAAACTGCGCCCTCTACATCGCGATACGGTCACTTCAACAATTGGCTGATGATGTAGAAAATACCCACGTAATAGCATCGGGTATATTACGAGAAAGTATGTATGTCGACGAAGTTTTATCTGGAGGACATACAATAGCGTCAACCATCAGAGCAAGAAACGAGATTCGCGAAGCATCACACTCAGCTGGCTTTCCATTGCGTAAGTGGACATCAAATTGTGAGGAAATTCACAAAACGGATCTGCTCAGCGAGGACTTCCTAGCGTTTGAAGAGGCTAGCTCGGTAAAAGCACTCGGAATACGATGTAACGCGCATTAAGACATGTTTTACTTCACAGCAGGAGCTTTACAGAATGGCGAGAACATCACAAATGCGCAATCCTATCCGCTATAGCCAAACTTTTCGACCGTTTAGGCTGGCTTGCACCAATGGTCATAGTGGCAAAAATACTAATACATAATATCTGTTTAGAAGGCACCGGGTGGGATGAGCCTGTCTCCCCAACTACCTTAGAACGGTGGGAAAACTTCACCCAACACTATAACAAAATTGATGAGATTAGGATACCGCGGTGGGTAAATTTTTCACCGGAAGACGACATAGAAATCCACGGCTTCTGTGACACTTCCGAGAAAGCATATGAGGCAGTGGTATACATGCGCGTGAAAAAAGACGATCAGGTTTTCATACACTTAATTTTAGCAAAAAACGGAGTAGCCCCAGTGAAAACCATCTCACTACCACGTTTGGAAATCTGCGGCGCCGTGTTGCTTGCAGAAATCATGGAATCAATATTCCGAAACATTCAATTCGGACCAGCAAAAGTTAACCTATGGACGGATTTAACCATCGTACTCGCTTGGATACGAAAGCCGCCCTATTCCTGGTCAACCTTCGTCGCGCACAGAATCACTAAGATCATCGACATGCTCGGTAACAAGGACTGGCTTCACGTGGACTCGGAACCTAATCCAGTGGATCTGGGAAGCAGAGGACTACTTGCATCAGATTTGGTCAACAATTCGTTGTCGTGGCAGGGACCTTCTTGGCTGCAAGAAGACAATTCCCACTGGCCAGCCCAAGACACCAAATACAACACGTCCGTTGAGGAAAAGAGGGCCCAATCATATACCACGACAAGGGTAGATCAAATGGATATACTCGACCGATTCTCAAATTTACCCAGGGCTTTGAAGGTCCTATCCTATGTCAGAAGATTCTATAAAAGGATGCATCCTAAAACTAAAGCAGTGTACCACGAAAAGTCGTGCACAATCTCAGCCGATGAGATTAAGGCAACGACTCAAGCATTAATAAGAGTCTTCCAGAGACAATTCTATGGTACAGAACATTTAAAATTGAAAAATAGGGAACCTATTGATCGAAAGAGTGAAATACTGTCACTCAACCCATACATCGACAAAGATGATATTATTAGAACAGGGGGCGTCTAGGGGCTTCAAAAGACATGTCATATAACGAGCGTCATCCGATCATCTTACCTTACAATTGTAGGCTGATGATGACTCACCATGACTCCCTTCATGGCGAGAACCAGCTCATGCTCCGTCTTATCCGAACCCAATATTGGATTCCGAATGTCAAGATCATGATCAGATCCATCATCCACAATTGCAAAACCTGCATTATTCACCGAAAGCAGGCACAGTCCCAACTTATGGGTACATTTCCCTGCGAACGTACCACTTTTACCCTCGTGTTCACCAATACCGGGGTAGACTTCGCAGGACCTTTCGAAATCAAAAACTACCGCGGCAGGGGGTGTCGGCTGTCCAAAGGCTACGTGTGCCTTTTTGTCTGTTTCACCACTAAGGCCATTCACTTAGAGGCCACTAGTGACCTCAGCACCCCATGCTCTCTCGCAGCTTTCTCGCGTTTTATGGCGAGAAGAGGATGTCCGAAAAACATCTACTCCGACAATGGTACAAACTTTTTCGGAGCGTCAAGATCTTTACGACCAGAATTTAAAGCCTTTTTGCGGATAGCCGAGACAAAATAGTCTCCAAGTACAGCCATCAAGCATTAACTTGGCATTTTATTCCCGCCGCCGCTCTACTTCAAAAGATCGCGTCTCCCCATAAGTATACTATAGAAGAGTTCCAAACACTTTTGTGCACGATTGAGGCGTGCCTCAACTCGCGCCTTCTTAGTCCAGGGTCAAATGACCCAACGGATCTGGAACCACTAACCCTAGGACATTTCCTAACAGGCATCCACCTACTGGCTCCGCCAGAACCATATGCTAGCGAAAGCTCTGCCTCGATGATCAGTCGGTGGCAGAAACTCAAAGCCCTCCATCATACTTTCTGCAAGCGATGGAAAACCGAATACCTCTCCGAACTTCAAAAACGAGTGAAGTGGAAACAGTCAAAACAAAATCTTAAAGTGGATGATCTAGTTGTCATCAAAGAGGACAACTTATCTCCCAACGAATGACTGATCCTTCTTGCCACGGAGATAGATTGTGAGAGGACCGAGAGCTCCTCCTAACAATCCCTCCTTTCCTCCACATCCCTCCTTTCAAAAAAAAAAGAAATCAACCCCACACTCTCTCCCAGGAACCCCTCTTTAAATTTTCAGAAGAATCGGCCCGAGGCCAATCAACCACCCTAATGCAGATCCCCATCTGCCACAAAATACTTATTTTTAATTTTCAAAATCAAACCCCAATTCACTCGCTCACCCCGAGCGAGGAAACCAGAACCCTAACGCAGATCCCTTGTCTGCCACAGAATTTGAATGCACGAGGCCAACAATAAAATCAACCTTGCAAAATGCATCGTCATTCGAATAATGTTGCATATTGGCTTTATGAAATGTACCGACACCAAGGAATCGTGCACTCTTGTAAACCATAAACAACTAGCGCAACAGAATATCGTGATCTAGTGACGGCATGATACATAAGAGCCAAATGAAACATGCCGCGATGTGGTTGCATCTGATGTCAGCACGTCCCTCTGCTCTGATATGATGTGATTACTTATCACACTTATATCTCATCTATGCTGGGTAAATTTACTGGTCACAGTTCTACAATTTTTACACTTAAAAGCTTTTCATAAGTATTTTTTTTGAAATTTCTGTCTTGTCTAGTTAATTTATAATCAGGAGTTCAATCATCACTTCCGTGGAGAAAACATGCGCCCTTTTACCCAGCTGGTTTGTTATGACGTCACACGATACAGAGATCAGAGAGGAACTGACCTAAGCGCTAATTCCTGATCAGATATGTAGCGATAACCTTAAATAATTGATTATTGTCGCTTCCTCATATGTACGGCATTAATTTAATGTTATCGAGACTGGGATACGGATTTTGTCAACTACATTTATAAGAACGTGCAATACATAAATAGTACGCCTAAATAACCTTTGGTAAATGCATTATTTTCAACCTATAATCATTACATTCTATAATTTATTCGGCTTTCAAAAGGCATGCTCTCCGGTTCAACTGGAATGGAGTATAATTCCATACTGGTGCTTAGATAAAAGAGGCTCTTAACACCTTTGAGTATTTCATTACTCCCAACTCTCATATAGATCTTTAATCAATATCTGTATTTATGTATACTTGGCTAAAATTATTCAACTTTCAGTAGCTCTAAGTTGCATTTGGAGCAATAATACCGTGATGTCAGCGAGCAGGCATAGTCAGATGAGCACAAGTTTGGGGCGTTGACCTACAGACAACTGGGCAACATCCTCATCCCAACCTGGAATCATCCCACCTTTTCCAAGTGTAAATTGGAAGGGAATGTGCTACCATCTCCGCTAGATATAGGGACTACTTATACACCAATCGTATTTCTCTAGTTGGTTTTTTTTTTTACAGGGTAAATGCTGCAGAGATGCACTCGGAAAAATTCACGCTCAATTTGAGTTTCACAGAAGCGGTGAACAAATGAGAATGCAAAATTCTTGTAGGGAAGGTTTAGAACTATCAACCTGGGTATTGCCATGTTAAAACGGGACAGGCCATAAACGAGATAAACGACATACCTTTAATATGATTGTATCATATGATACTTTAGATGCAAATTTTTTTTTTAAAGGTTGTGCCATTTCTACATTTTCAAACCCAAAATTATTCTCACAATTCAAATTTTATTGCTACTGCAAAAGTTTAAGTTTGAACGGCATATAATCGTAAGGTAAATCCGCCTTAGAGGTCAAACCATTTTTCAAAACAAAGAACTTACGTTCGTGGTCGCAATGGCGGGCCGATCGTTACTGGATCTCGATAGTTTGAGGAACAGGATACTTGATGTGCAATTATGTGTAGTTACCTCGCGTGTATTTCCTCGAAACACCTGCAAATCTCAAAACGAGTCTGAGAAACCACTTCGTCAGGAAATTCAGTGCTATGGAGTATATAATTACCGGATCAACGTGTTCCTGCCTTGCATTCTAACGTTTGTCAATAACCCAAACTCTGTGCTTAATTTAGGAATATCATCTGGTTCACCAAATTCCCCAGCAACAGCATTGCCTTTTGAAATTGCTTCTAATTGAAATTTATAAACAAACTTATCAACCATACTTGAGAAAGCGAACTGAATGATACCTGCATTAGGTTCCCTACCAGCCTACCAGTTTTCTCTTTAATAACATATTTGTTCAGGATACACTGCAGAGAAGTTTTGGCACCAAACCAGCAAAGAATCCTAAAACACCTTCAGTTTTGGAGATCTCTTTCACTGAATCAAGGATGGATCGATAAAGTATTTGGCGTCATATAAATTGTGCCATCAGGCGCAGTGATATTTTGATTACTCTTCATTAGTAGGGTCGACGTTGTTTTTATCATCATCAACCCATGGTAGGCCAGCCTTATCTGCATTTTTTCGCTACAAATCATGCTCAAAATTGATCCCACTAACTTTGGCGTCAAACCACGATAGCAACCGTAAAATTCATCTATCTTCCCGATGTAGCCAGCGTTCACTATTTTCGTGGGAACGCCTGGCTGGATGTTATGGAGCCTGTGGTCGCTGGTGATAATAGTTTCCAGCTACATTTTATTCGTATTGTATGTGCAAATGCCACGTACCTGAGTAAACCTCACAAGCTCAGATGATTTATAAAACAGCATTCTTATTTTAAATAAAAAAAAAAATTGAAGCAGCATAAAAAACAATAAATGCTGGTAGTTCAATTTACATAACATATATATTCATATAAGAGTGCAAATTAATCCAAAACTATAACAATTTTTATGATGCGTTCCCACATGTACACAATTATTAACTTTCACTGAATCAAAAAAAAACGTTAACTACTACAACTGTTCGCGGAAAACTTTGCAAGTTTTGTATTTGAGAGAATACGATGTTTTACTCTCGGCATTTTGACGCTTGGCCATTTGTATTGGCGTGAGCACTCAAGTTTTTACAAATGCTAATGCCAACCTAAAAAAAACCGCACTGCCTTTTTTTTTTTGCGCACACAAACAACCGGCGTTTTTTGCTCTAACCCAAATAAGCATGCGTAGCGACAATGTAAAGCATGCGTGCAAACGTCAAATCTAAATGTCACGCAGAACAAAAATTGGAAATCGAGTTAGGTTTTCACGCAACAAATTCAATTTGGGTTGCTCTCATACAAGTTGTATGTGCATGAGACATTTTTGACAGAAAATGACTTGCGTGCGTTGATATTAGGTTGGCATGTTAATCTTTGCGTTATTTCACATAAAATTGGTTATATCAACTGTTTGCTATATTTATGTTTGATTTTAATTAAAAAAAAAAAAATGTTTCATCTTCATTTACTGTTGTTGTTGTTGCTTACAGTGTTCAATATAATTTTCTGGTAAGAATGACACATTAGTTTTGCCATGATGAATTTTAGACTTGAAACACTTTGCGATGGAGTCATATTTGAATGCGAAAACTGTGTAGGGACAGTCAACTTTAGACATGGTCTTTTCGATCATGTTTAACATAGTGTTCAGAAATCGCAAGCAAACGATTGGTTTCCATTTTTGATTCTTGGTAAATCCTTTACTTTAAGTTTAGGTGGATCACGCAAATTCGGTGATTTTTTTGCACATACACTTTTCCGCTTATTCGCTTTTCTTGCTCCCAATTAGATTTGATTGTTCCAATAAATTTTTTCTCGTCTTTGCAACTTTTGGAATTCTTCACAAATCGATTTACTCGATTTGGTTTTTCTTCTCTGAAAACCCGAAAGAAAATTATATACCGCCTACTCCAGTAGCGTTCAATGAGCTTATCACTTTTCGTTTCAACTTGATTTAGAAGAAATTTTAATATAAAAAACTACGCAGATGTTGCTTCCGTAAGTGAAAAAAATGTTTTTACGCCAAGCCACGCCGTAATCCAGAATGAAAAAAACGGAAAAAATCATTCCATGTATTTTCCGTTGTTTCAATTCATCGGAATTTCCCATTGAAGACACGGATATAAGTATGAATACGTTTTTTTTTATCGTTGCCTTTGGTATGCTTGTACCAGTGCGCGGACCTTTAATGTTAAAAAGAATGTTGGTAGATTTTTTTTGGAAAACAGTAGCGAAACTAATTTAAAGAAAAACAAATAACGCACATTTCTCGGAAATAACCCTTTTAAAAACATGTAAACAAGACAAGAAATACATGTAAATTCGTAAATAAATAGCTTATGCCTATATAATACTCACCTTTTTGGGATTGCATTTACTTAAAACGTTTATTTTTCGCTCAAATTTATTCACAGAAACTGACGAAAATAGCGTAGGAAAATATTTGCGTATTCATTTGACACATTTATCTCATATTTTGTACACAAATTTTTTCAAAATTGGTTAGTGTCACCTCTAAATGTTATTTGGGTGGGGTCGGCAACCAAAAACGTTTACCAAATGATCGCAGCAAGTATTTTCAATGCGAATATATTGCAATGTTGGCGGATTTTAGGCTTTGGTGGTGAAAGATACTAGAAGTGCTAAGAATTGAAAACGGGTCAAAAAGTAAATTTAACAACAAACAGTCATAATTAAGAAACTAAAGAGTCCCAATATGGAAGAGTCCCGACAGGAAAAAATCCCGAAATGAGAGAGGCAACTTTTTCTATGGCACTAGTGTCCTACTGCCCTAGTGCCAATGACAAAAGTATATACATATAAATTCTCTGGCTACAAATTCATCACATCAGCTCAGTCAGCTGAAAAAAAGAAATATGCGACAGGGTGGCACATACCACTTCGAATAATGGTACGTGCAGATAGAACGCGTCGTGGAGAACGCCTCGCCAATCGGGAAAATTCATGTCAGGGAGTAAATAATACTGCTTGGTGAAATTGTATTTAATATTCAGTTTAAACTACCTAGACTTTATCAAACACTTTACATAATCACATGCAGTTGGTGGATTTTCGAATTTAATTACGATTTTCACTATTCGTCATGAGCTTTCGCTTTCACGCTTCTCTGAAAAGAAAATTTTTCGCTTCTAAGTACCGCAAAGACAGTGATAAGGGTGAACCGCTCCACGCAATGAAATATATCTACTAACTTAAATGCGCAATGATTTGGGTGGGTGGCTTGGAATCACGTCCGTTCCAACCTCCCACGCTTTTCACCAAAACAAGTAATTTTGCGCGGGTGGCTTGGAATCACGTCCGTTCCAACCTCCCCCACACAGAAATTCTACTGGTTTTGTTAAATATGCACGAGCTGCTCGAAATCACGTCCACTCCGACAGCACTAATTAATAATATAATACATAACTTATAATATATATGCACGGAAGCGAGAACGAGCCTCACCCAACCAACCTCACGGCCACTCGCCCCGGCACATCCATAAGCTGCCACACCTCCTCGTACAAAAGACAGGGCAGTCGCCCGGAGAGCGATCCGATACGTCAGACGCTGGAACGGAGACCTCGGTCTCTTCGTCCAACCGAAAACTGCGTATCTGGAACGGAGACCTCGGCCTCTCCGTCCAACAAAAGGAGAAAACAAAAACTTGCGAGTCTGGAGCGGAGACCTCGGCCTCTTCGCCCAGCCCTATCGACCTTCTACTTATATTGCGTATGGAATTCATAGAGTTAGGGATTGTTAATAAATGGCAAGAAATATTCACTTGTATTTTTTCATAACCGATCATTTTCTTCCTAGTTTAGGTGGCATGCAGTAATCCGCGACGCTGGCGAACTCTTATCTAGATTAAGTTTAGTTTGTAAGTTGTATTCATTTTTTCGTTTCAGCGGAGATCGGTGGTGGTAAACGATGTTGCGTATCGCAAGGGGGGGGGCGGCATGTTTAGGCAGGATGCCTAACTTTTCCGCATCTGATTGCGATCCTCCTAATGCAACTCTGCAATTCGATACTCCATTTAATTTATAACCACCCACACCATCACTGCCATATGCGTGTGCGAGTTAGTGCAACAGAAAATACACTACTGTACCGATAACATCATCCCATGTATGATATAGAATCAGTAGTTTACATAAAAAGTATGGTCCTCTTTAAACATTGTCTATCTATCTATTAACCATTATCAGAAACCGAAACATTGTAGGCAAAGATAAGATTTCTATTTAAACATAAACCAAACACAAACATAAACAAAACATAAACAAAACCAAATAAAATATTATCAGCGAACAAAAGATTCCTATTCAACCATTGTAAGCATAGATAAGATTTCTACTTAAACATTATCAGCAAGATCCTTTTTTGAACATTATCAGCAGCCACTAAACAAAAGAAACCAGAGCATATAAATAGACGATTAAGCATAGAAATAAGTTAGTCTTCTATTACACTGAAGCATATGAACTTCAGTTTAGAATTCATTAAAGTGCATATATATACAAATAAAGTATATTGTTTTATTTAAAATCGAAAGTACATACTTAACTGGGGGCTCAATAAGTGAATAAGTGAATAATAAAAGGAACTCCTAAAAAATCAAATTCCACACGTCCTGAAAAAGAGGACAAGGAGAACCAGAAAATAAAACTGGACCTCTTCTGCAAAAAACGATTACAAGTGTTTGACCAAAGCAGGGGAATCATTATGGAAGCAAGGGTAGTAACCTTGGAACAAGCTCATGCCGCTATAGAAGCACAATTAGCCCAGCTGCGGCAAGCGCAAGTACCTAATATCGAAGAATTCCAACCGATAAGTCCCAGGATAAACAATGCAAATGAAATAAATCTGAGACTATTCGAACGGCTACCAGTGTTCAACGGAGACACATCCAAATACAGGACATGGAGGGCAACCATTATATCAGCA
The DNA here is from genome assembly GCF_040869045.1 of Eurosta solidaginis. Taxonomy (NCBI): domain Eukaryota; kingdom Metazoa; phylum Arthropoda; class Insecta; order Diptera; family Tephritidae; genus Eurosta; species Eurosta solidaginis. The sequence continues at coordinate 171,909,030 of NC_090319.1, read as the reverse complement.
ATGAGTCCCATAGAAGCCTTTATTAATACCAAACCATATTACGATGCATTATTTATAATACGTCACACGAAGATCGAAGGAGAACCTTCTACAGAATCATGGCACAGTGTTCCACTTACAAGCAATACTCAATCGCCTAGATTACAGCTACGCCGATACTAGAAGCTATAACGCCCTCATAGAGGAAATGAAAAGACAAATACTAGGAAAACAGACGCTATCCGAATTCCACAGCAAGATCTGTCAAATCTTTAATTTAGCAATGACTAAATGTGAAATTGATTACCCAGGGAATACTCACTCTCTACAGCAGGTCACAAAAGAAATGGCCATAGATTGCTTCCGCAATGGCATAAATGATGAATTTACTCAACACACATTATATGCAGCAAAACCAAGAGATTTAGAAAGTGCATACGCAATTGCCACGGAGATTCTTTATAAAAGGCAGAATAATCCGATACGACGAGAAGCGTATAACTACCCTAAACAGCCACAAAATGAAAGGAGGTATCAACCAGGAGTTAAACCTATTCCCCATATGGGAAGATCAAACCCGACACCAATGGACGTGGATACATAAATAGGAAGATTCCGGCAATCCACGAATAATCAGCATCAACAACAGCAATCGTATCAACAGAATCCTTTCAGAAACAACTATGAACGACAAAGAGCAGGATATGCACCTTTTAATCCCAATAGAGGAGAACCATTTAAACGAAACCACCAACCAACGTCATCAAGATATAATATAGTACCGCAGAAACTACAAAGGATCAATCAAATAACGGATAATAATAGTGATCAGTCATTAAAGGTAAATATAGATGAAAGTGAATTTGAAAATAGAGCTACTTTTCAGATTATTTTACATGATAATAAAAAACTTTTAGTTTTAATAGACACAGGCTCGACATTAAATTATATTAGGAAAAATATTCCAAATGGAAAGACCTTTCCAGTTAAACAATTTGTTAGTAGAACTCTGAATGGTTCAAACACAATAAACTCAGCTAAGAAGATAAGAATGCTAGGACAAGAATTAGTATTTTTTGAAATCGAAGAATTAAAAGAATTTGATATGATATTAGGAGAACAATCCTTGAGAGAAATGAAGGCTAAGATAGATCTGTTCGAATATAAAATGATGTATGTCAGGAGAACAGAGCAGAAGAAAAAAGAAATGGATGTCAGTCAAGTAAATTTCACAATAGATGAGAGCAAATATAAAAAAGAGGTTGAAGAAATTATGAGAATTAATGAGGAAACAAATCCTATTTTACCATTTACAACAACAATTGAAGCCACGATTCGCACTAAAACTGAAGAGCCAATATGGACGAAACAGTACCCTTACCCCTTTTCAGACAATAATTTCATAAATAAAGAAATAAATAAAATGCTAGAGAATAATATAATTAAACCCAGTAAGAGTCCCTATAACTCACCCGTTTGGACTGTACCAAAGAAAGGAACTGACGAGTTAGGAAACCCTAAGAGAAGAATGGTCATAGACTTCCAGAAATTGGATAGCGAAACCATTACCGATAGATATCCCATACCTGATGTCAACATGACAATACAGAATTTAGGTAAAGCAACTGTTTTTACAACCCTAGATTTGGAAGCAGGTTTCCATCAGATAAAAATCAAGGAGTCAGACACCGAAAAGACAGCCTTTAGCATAAACGGAGCAAAATATGAATTCTTAAGGCTGCCGTTTGGACTAAAGAATGCACCTTCAATATTTCAAAGATGCGTAGATGACATATTAAGAAATTACATAGGAAAATTCGTACATGTATATATAGACGATGTGTTAATATATTCATCCTCACATGATGAACATATGGAACACATAATAATTGTTATAAATGCACTGCGTCAAGCAAATATGAAGATTTCATATGAAAAATCTCATTTTTTCAAAGACAGCACTGAATATTTAGGACATATTATTAAACATAACAGAATAACTGTAGACCCACAAAAAATTGAGACCATAAAAAACTACCCTGTGCCTATGAATCTGAAAGAATTAAGATCATTTTTAGGGCTAGCAGGATATTATAGAAAATTCATCAAAGACTACGCCAAGATTACCAAACCCCTAACATTGTTTTTAAGAGGAGAAAACGGTATCGTAAAGAAAAAGCAAAGTGAAAGAATGCAAATAAAATTAGATGAGGAAGCCATAAAAGCGATGAATATATTAAAAAAGGAATTACAAGCACAAGTCGAACTCTTTCAACCCGATTTCAATAAACCCTTTGATTTAACCACGGACGCAAGTAATTTTGCCATAGGAGCTGTGTTATCCCAAGGTATAAATCCCATTTGTTTTATATCCAGAACACTAAGCGAGACGGAACAAAAATATAGCACAAACGAAAAAGAGTTATTAGCCATAATTTGGGCACTACAAAAACTCAGAAACTATTTATATGGACGATCAGACCTTACAATCTATACGGATCATCAGTCCTTAACCTACTCTATTTCAGAGAAGAACCCTAATAATAAACTAAAAAGGTGGAAAAACCAAATAGAAGAATACGGTGCCAAATTGGTATACAAACCAGGTTCTCAAAACATCGTTGCGGATGCACTAAGTCGGCAACAAATTAATCAATTAACCGACTCAGAATCGCAGCACTCTCAACTCAGCTCACCCACTGAAACCATAAGAAGGGTAGGCACTAGCTTAAACCATTTTAATAATCAAATTATTATCCAAATTAACAATGGATTAGTAAGAATAGAAAGTAAAAATATATTCGGAAAATTTAGACATACCATATACTTCACAACTATAGAACAATTGATAAGTGATTTTAAAGGCGTACTACACCCAAACAATATTAACGCCATAATCACTACCGAAGAAATTCTATACAAAATAAAAACTACACTAGTACAAACTTTCCCAACCACTACTTTTGTAATAACAAATGCATTAGTCAGAGACATCACTGACGAAAATGAACAGAATGAGATAGTTGAACAAATACACAGAAGAGCACATAGAAATTATAGAAATAATATAAAAGAACTGTCTGAGAGCTATTACTGGCCTAACATGCGAGATATGGCAAAGAAGGCAGCACAAATATGTGAGATATGTAAAAAATGTAAATACGACAGACGTCCTAATAAATTACTTTACGGAAAAACACCAATACCAAATGAAGTAGGTACACATCTGCACATGGATACATTTTTTTTGGACAACCAAATATATATAACTACAGTAGATAGATACTCAAAATTCTGCTATATAAGAAAAATACCAGATAAGAAAAACTCATACATATATTTGAATGAAATACTATCCCAAATATTCCCATACGCAACGAACCTAACAACTGATAACAACCCGACATATGTTAATGTAGTAGCAAAATCCTTATACGATCGACTACATATACAGCACACAGCAGTGCCACCACAACATTCGACAACAAACGGTCAAGTAGAGCGGACGCACAGCACAATAGTGGAGCTAACTAACTTACTAGTAAAGGAAACCAAAGGTAAACACGAAGAGGTAATATTCGAAGCAGTACGACAGTACAATAAAACCATTAACTCGGTCACAGGACATAAACCCGAGGACGTTTTTTTCAACAGGGGAGGATACGACTATACAGTCATCAGAAACAGAATTCGTTATAAGCAAGAAAGAGATATCACCCAACAGAAGGCACCGAACAAACAAATTATTTACGAGAAAGGTGATATTATTTACGTTAAGAGAAGTCGAAGAAATAAAAAACACGATAGATTTATGAAAAAAATAATTGAACAGGATAACGGTAAAACAGTCACAACAACTGATAAAAGAATAATACACAAAGATAACATCCGTACGAACTAGAAATGAATCTCACAATAATAATAATCTTGCTGTGCATAAACAGAATTAGTTCAGACACAAGTATTACAGACCTGAAAGGAAAAGATTATATATTAATAGAAACGAATCCAGCTTTTATATTTGATAGCTATGATTATTTATATCATATTACAAATTTAACTAGAATATTAACACCTTACCAAAATATATTAAACTCAAAATATAATTCAAATCCTGAAGTGAAAATATTACACCGAAAAATTGAAATATTAATAAAACAGATTAATCCAGTTAATAGATTTAAAAGAGGATTAAACGCTTTAGGGACAATATTAAAATGGATAACAGGTACACCAGACCACGATGATGAAGTAGAGATACAGACAATAATCAATCAACTAATTGAGGGACACAATAAACAAAAAATAATAAATAGTAATTTCGAAAAAATGTTAAACAAATTAAACCCCAAGGATTTCTATGAAAAATTAATACTCACAGAAGTCTACAATGAACTTAATACTCTCCTAACTACAATTAATTTAGCAAAAAATAACAACTTCCTGTCAACTTCATTGGACTTAGAAGAAATTGCAGAAATCATTGCGAAAGAAAAAACAAATGTTTTAACCATAAATATTTTAGAATATGCAGAAATTAAAATTGTTAAATTCAAACAAAACTTTGTAACAGTTTACAAATACCCAAAAATCAAAGAAAAATGTGAACAATTCTACATCCACTCATTAGCTTCAAAAAAAGGAAAATTAGTTATGGATAAAAATATTGCTTTATGTAAAGGAAATCAATACGTAAGAATCAATAAATGTAAAGATTTTATAGATCAAACTATATGTAAGCAGAATAAAAAGGACGGATGTACAATACAAATATTAGAGAAAAATAATGCTCAATGTAAAATGATAAAAGAAAAGAATCCACCCTTTATTAATTATGGTAACGGAAACATTATTATTAGCGGATTGAATATATTAAACAACGAGATTTTAGATGGAGATTTTTCAATTTATTTCAAAACCAATATAACATTAAATAACGAAGTATATATAAACATTAGGGAAACTATGGTAAAAATACTCCATAAAAAGCATAAAGAAAATCTAGATATATTAGAATACTTAGAATCTCAATCAGAATATAAGTTCAATAATCTAGACGAAATATTATCCATATTTGTACCAATTGAACAAAATCCAATCAAGACTACATTTATAACTATATTAATTATAACCCTATTAATCACAATAACCAAACTATTATTAGAATTTAGAGTAAGGAGAAGGAATATACTTTATCAAAGAGCACTTATACAATGTCAAAAAGACCATGAAGAAAGAAAACAAAAATTACTAGAGTCCAAATTGTAAATGAGGACATTTAATTTTAAGAGGGAGGAGAGTTAGTGCAACAGAAAATACACTACTGTACCGATAACATCATGCCATGTATGATATAGAATCAGTAGTTTACATAAAAAGTATGGTCCTCTTTAAACATTGTCTATCTATCTATTAACCATTATCAGAAACCAAAACATTGTAAGCAAAGATAAGATTTATATTTAAACATAAACCAAATACAAACATAAACAAAACATAAACAAAACCAAATAAAATATTATCAGCGAACAAAAGATTCCTATTCAACCATTGTAAGCATAGATAAGATTTGTACTTAAACATTATCAGCAAGATCCTTTTTTGAACATTATCAGCAGCCACTAAACAAAAGAAACCAGAGCATATAAATAGACGATTAAGCATAGAAATAAGTTAGTCTTCTATTACACTGAAGCATATGAACTTCAGTTTAGAATTCATTAAAGTACATATAGATACAAATAAAGTATATTGTTTTATTTAAAATCGAAAGTACATACTTAACTTGCGTGCATGTACATGTACGTGTATGGATGCATTTTGTCAGCACTCATGCATATGCATGTCGGGGTCGATGTGTGGGTGCTTTTCCCCTCCAAAACGGATTTGCAAATACACCCGCTTATTGATATCGACCACGGTGCGCCCCCCTACCTTCAGGAGCAAACGCATCCCAGCCGAACACTTACAAACAAACGTTCATATCTAATTGACCCAGATAACCACCATGAGTTCATTCGCATTTGCCAATATATTGATGCGTCATACCAAACTGCTCAAGCGCGGATCATATTGACAATATGTAGGTCAATATAATAATTTGCTGACAAACCATTTCTCATTATTCAGTCATGCACCTCTAGTATGTAAATATTAATGTAAGTATGTATGTGTAGGTTAAGAACTTTTGTATAAATTGTATTGAATTTCGCCAATAAAGAACAATTGCTATCCAACGCTACTCATCAGCGTTCGTCTCTCAATTATTTTTAACTTTCTTTACAACGCCAAAAAATTTGAAACTGTTCTGTTTCACCTCCTATCAAAAAATGCAAATCAAATATTAAAAAAACCTGGAAAAGATTCAAAATTATCCACTAAATTTTTGGATAACAGGTTAAAAACGATCATGTATCAATCACTTTTAAGATCTATACTTACGTACGGATGTCCGATTTGGTATAATATGTCACCATCATACATGGAAAGACTGAGAAAATTTGAACGGAAAATTCTGAGATCTTGCACCTCCTTGTATAGATCAGCAAGCAGTAACTATACCAAATACGTATCACATGCGAAGGTTTATAGTATAGCAAAAGTATCTAGAATTGACTGTCATATAATAAATCTGACAAGAAGACACATAATACGCTGCCTCGACAAGGCCAATAACACCTTGATAAGTGCACCCTTTTACGAAAGCGAAGAATACTTTTCGTTAACTGTAAAAAATAGATTTACACCCCCAGAATCATACCTTTACCTGGATAGTAATGGATCAAGATCACATACCGATCATTTACCACATTTTTAGAAGAGCCAACGTAAAAGCAATGACCTCAAAAACACTTAACACAGAAAACAAACGTTTTGATACATACGTTTCTGTCAGAGACAAATTAGAAGCATCTGCCATCATAAAGCAATGCTGATAACATTCCCTAAAGCCTTATCGCTATAACAACAATAACAACCTAAAAAGCTTTAAGTTAAAGCAGTAACATTTAAATTTTATAAATTAATAAAATGTTATATTATATCAATATGAATACCGTCAAGTGCATGAGAACTGGTCTAGAGTCAAGACAACTGAAACTATTGTTTATTTTAGTATCTAAGCTCATGAATATTAAATAAATAAACATTATTAAACAAAAAAATGTTTTTTAATTTGTATAACAATCCAACATTTTTTTGGCAATAAATATATATATCTGTTTATACCAGTATCATGTCATTGCTTATTTTTTTTTTTTTTTTGTACTACTACTTATAACTATCTTTCCTTTCATGTTGTACTATAAAAGACCTCAATTCTTATTGTACTAATAATGTTGATCAATAAATGAAATGAATGTTCTCATTTTTAAGGTTCCTATGCCAGACAGTTTTGAGCGCCACCCCGCCAAGATCGAAGCGGACAAATCTATGATCCGAAAAAAAAATTGGTCTTCAAGCACCATCCAATTTTTTATCATGGATTCCCCGCTGCCCGAGATCAGGGTGACGTTCAGAACCTCCTGTCTGCTCCTAGTAACAAGCGTGGGTGCCAAACCTCAAAATCTTAAAGTTATGATAAATAACAAAATCAAAGAGTGACTCACCCCTGCCCCACGCTTCGTGGTGCGCATTGACATCTCCCGCTAGTAGTAATGGCTCCTTCGCCTCCCGAGCTAACTTGCAGACTAGCTCCGTCGGAGCTGACACCTCATGGGGGAAGTAAAAGGACGTCAGTGTAATATCCGTACCACTGACCGTCAACGTCAAAGTTGTAGCATCCTCGTCGCTAAACTGGGGGAGAAAAAGAAAATTTATATCAGATCTTACCAAGATATCTCGGTTTCCCATATGTGGCACCATTCACCAACGTCAATCCTGCCGCTTTCAGCCCGCATATCTTATGCCCTACTACCCAAGGCTCTTGGATAACGGATATGTCAGCCGCCCCACTGGAAAACTGGAGCAGCAGCGCAGCAGATGCTGCTTTACAATGGTGGAGGTTTATTTGTAGGACTCGCACTAAGCCGAGCACCGCCCACCTCCACCACTGTCGAGTTGCCGTCTCCAGTGTACTCACTGAGCCTCTCCAGCGCTAGCGAGGAGATCGAAGACGCGTCCCCTGTAATGCGTAATATCGGAAAAATAGAAAAATATTTGTTTGTGTTTTGGTGTCAAATCAATAATTGCCTTTATTAGCGAAGTTGCCTTATTATTTATACCAAATTATCCTAATTAATTCTTATGAGCTACCTACATTACATATTTACATTAATACATACTTACATACAAAGTGTACAAAATACGAACTGCGTAGATACATATATGCAGCCCGGTGGGAAGCGCAAGCTCGGCGCAAATAGCATTAGTTGTGGGAAACGCTTAGTAAGCAAAAACAGAATAGAATAAGTTAAGTGTCAACGCGTCATGGGAATAAATTGTTTGCAGGCAAAGATTGGTGGTGAGCAAATCATCAGCTTTAACTTGTAACAGAACACGCCTCAAGTTACGAGACAGTAGACTGTCGTGGCGCGTGTCGGAATATATGCATGTAAAATTTATTGAAATGTATGTAAGAGTCAATGCACCTCAAGACACACCAAAACGGGTCAAAATATATGTTTGTACAAATGCTGAATGAATGAGTGACTGAGTGAATGAATGAATGCTACACCCCGCCCAGCACGTCATCCGTCGGACTGACTGCGTTAGGTTCTGCGTCCTTTTCCTCCTCGTTCTCCGCTTTCTCTCGCTCTATTTCCAGCTCCGGATCATAGGCCGCCCCAGGTCATTAGAGTACACCTTAATCTTCACGATGTCAAAACCGAATTTAGTAGAGCAAGGTAGCTCTGGGTTGAAGGTCCTTATGACCGGCTTGGATGGAATCCAGACCCTAGCTCTCGGTCTAGATGAGATGTCCTTGAAATCTACAGTCCTGAGCATCGCACCAGGGTAGAACTCACCCAACCTAGCCACCCCCTTTTTGTACAAGTCGGCTGACCTCTGGTCATCGCAGGCCACCATTTAACTTGTCCCTGGTACCAACCCACCTCTTTGCAAGCAGGTTGAGGTCCAGGGTCTCCCTTACTAAGGCTACTAAAAACTGGCCATTTCGGTCCTTTTCCAGTCCCATTTGCCTTTGAAGAACTACGGCTTCTCAGGATTAGATTCAAAGAGCAAAGATGCTACTTTTAGCAACCTCTGCAAAGGAGGAACCTAAAGCTCTTAGGAGCATTCAGCGTAGCACCCATAGCACCGGAGCAGACGTCTTAAAGTCAGGCACGATAGTTTTCGCCCACTCAATTTCCGCCCCTAACTAACCCGCAATAGCCGCACCGCGGCTAGTAGAGGGGGCATGCATTGCATGAACTCCCAGATTGATGGGTATTACCCCTTCTAGCTTTTTACGAGTTCCGGCCTCATTACAATTATGTTTTTTTTTTTTTTTTAAATTCCATGTCAGAATCCCACGATTTGCGGAGAACGGGGTCGTCCACCCCAGGCAGAGATCCGCTATACCTGGAGTAAGGACAAGATTACAACTGGGTGTGGCCAGGTTCCCAGAGGGCTCCGTTAGCGACTGGGATATTTGAGGGGGCCCCCAGCCAGGCTGACCATCGGCACGGCAACGCATAACCACCAAGAAGAGCCACTGCCACGCTATTAAGGAGCTAAGGCACAAATGGCACTGATTCCTGAACTTCGCCAGCACTCCCCTAGCGGGGTTACTGTAGTAACTATTACCAGCCGGCACCCTCTTGGAGGGTTCAGGGCAAGGATTTCCGCCAGCCTTCCTTTTTGATTTTGATATACTTCAAGGCATTTTATGGGTATTTTATAAAAGTTGAAACAAGTTTTGAAGGGTGGAATTTCTTTTTTTATTAAATTCAACGCAATACGGTTCGCAACAAAACCAACAGCAGCAGCAACAAAACAAACATCAGCAGTAAAAATCTAATATATACCAAACATTTACTTTTTCGAAAATAAAATTCTTTTGATGATACTGATTATGACTTGATTCGATGCTTTTTCTTTCTCAACGCCTTTTCGAATTTATTTCGACCTTCAGTTGCGAAAACCTCTAAAAGGAGGAGAAACAAGTTAATAAAAAGTAGTAACAATAAATAACAATAAATAACCTCTACTACCGTATAAGACTTGGTTGAATAATTTCAATTGCGTCAAAGCTCTCTTTTCCTTCCTTCCATCCAAGTTAAACATAAAAGCTTGGTCATCGGTAATGACCCTGCGGAAAACCTCATCAACTGTTCCGATGCTGCCTTTAATTTGGACCAAGCAAACTTTCTGCAAAAATATTTAAAAATTAAAATATCTTTTGAAGGTATTATAATTTCGTTCACCATTTATTCGGAGTATTCTTGCCTTTCCAGCTTTTCTTCAACGTCTTTAGCTGCATCAATATTGACCAAAGGCAATGTTTCAGCGATCTCTATTTGCAGTTCGTCTTGAAGTTCGCCTGTCAGACGACCAACCGAGGGTAGCACTTTGGCTTTGGTTCTGTGGCATTAGCGTTGCCTTGTCGCAAGCTTTCTCGACATTTTGTAGGCGTTCGCCAATTTTTTGCTGGTTAGCAATTCAAGTTTTTTGATTTTCCAAAATCTCAGACAAAATCGCATGACAGTCTATTTAATAAGTAGAAAAATTATGATAGTTAAATAAACTAGTGTATATATGTATATAAAATAATAAAATTAACAAAGTACCATATGAATTCAAGTACCTGGACTTTGTAAAACATTTGGCGTTGGTGGGTTGGCGGCGAGTTGTGTAACTGCTACTTCGTCCGGGGACGTTCTTGGACGCGACCGGCTGGGGCCACAAAAGGTTTGTAGAAATTCCAGGGACGACGAACGTCGGTGCAACCATTTTTTACACGTGACGCACTGATAAGAGTATGGGGTTCAATACCTTCCCGGAGCATCAGGGTATCGAGCAGTCCAGCTGCAAGAAGCTGCTCCGAGAATGAAAATTTGTGGGAGGGACACAACAAATTAAATGGAGTTACACGGAAATGACAGCCCAGAGTTGCTCAGGTTCATAAAACCGGCTGCCATACGAAGCGCCCTCACAGCGCCTCGACCTGACTAGCGAGAAAGTACCCGGGTCAAATTTATTATGCTTTAACCCACCAAAAGTGCATTGCGTACCATATGCATATTTGCGATTTATCAAAGCCAATTTGAGTTTATATTAAGTTGAATCAATGTGTAGTACACGGCATTCACGATCCAAACAAAAAGCTTGATTGCCTTTAACACGTGTCACGTATATGGGTAAATCAAATATACGAATAACACCATGATTACCATTGGTGATAGCATATTCAATAAGACTGCTAGTTGTGTAAATGACGGTGCTCGAATCATCCCATGCACCCGATTTGACAAGGCAATTCCCTTGTATGGCGCACAAGTCCAGAAGACGACGATCGCATATGGTCACAGAATGCTTAGGCAAGATGCACACGAGGCGTAGCTTCATAGACGCGTACAAGATATGACATGTAGCTACGATTTCTCTACGCCTCAAGATGTGCACACGAAGCTACTTTCGAGCGTCGCTACAAAAAGCAAACAATTATTGAAAAAAATAAGAAATTAAATTTCTTCAGGTATATCCGTCCCCGAAACCAAAGGAAAATAGGTATTAAAAGTTGTTTGAATCCCCTTGCCTTTGTAAATTATGAAAGGCAACTTTACATCACCACAGACTAGATAGAAGTGATTTCTAGTTTCCAACACTTTTTAGACTTTTAATCGCTTTAACAATGTCTAACCAAGCTTTTGTGGTGTTGAATACTCTTTTTCGCTTTGTTAATATACCTTTGACCCCCTTTTTTATAACTAAAATAACATTTTCTAACTAATTACAGAAATTTGCATACAAAAAATGTAAACAAACATCTTGTTCTTCCTTTTTTCAGGCATACGTACGCTAAGCGACCAACATTGCTGTACGCTTAGATACATTAAGCTTTCATGCTTTGTCGCTATCATGCAGCTTACGCCTCGTGTGTACCTCTAAATTCAAGTACATGTGTTCGACATCAAAGCGTACAGATTTCGCCTGCAGCGTCTAATACGCGTCTATGACGCGTATCCTCGCGTGCACCTTACTTTACAGAGTAAAGTAACCAATGACGTATCAGCAGATCATACTACATAACGACATTTTGCCAATTTTATACAGCCAACTGACACTAAGCGTTAGACTTCATAAAAAGTAATATACTCGGGATCGCGTATAAGTAGGATACCACTATCAGCATAACAAATTTCATCGCAAAATGTAGGAATTTTCTTTGTCACCTCATTTTTCAAATTTTTTATAGCCAACTGTTGATTAGATTCGGTTTTATTTTGAGATTCCGTATCTTTGGGTATTTTATATACATTATAAGTGCTATTCTCCAAATTGTTAGTACGTGCGCAGATGAGCACAGCGTTTAGGGCTGGATTATACGACATGCCGTGTACCGTAAATTTTCCACCGCCAGGCAACTGCATTACAACAGTATCTTTTGCTCTGACGAAATCAAGTTTGCGTAGGAAGCGATCCTTAACATAATACAACAAATTACCATGCACCGCATAAGCTGGTCGTTCACGTTCCAGTTTGAATACGACCATATATTCCGAAAGAATTAGGATGAATGAAAGTTTGGGTGTTTACATTAATATCTTTTTTTATTCACATTACGCACTTACCACCACCATGTCCAGCAGCAAATAAATTCAAAGTAGGATGTGCGGTGAGTATCCAAAAACTTTCACCATCACGACGGAATGTATATAAACATTGGCGCTTAGTCATATCCCAAACGCGTATACTACGATATTCACCGTTCGACAATATCAAATCTTGTCTAGGATGGAATAGCATGCAGGATACGTTATTAACATGTCCACGGCATGTATCCAATTCCCATAACTTAACTAAAGGATCATCAGCGCCCGATACAATAAGTGGTAAAGAAGGATGAAAAATACCCAAAGAGAACTAGAACTTTTGTATAGTTTTTATAAAAAATTGCTAAAATTGTTCCAATTACAAAATTTACATATACTTTGCTGAAAAAGTGACATATCAAAATATTGAATTTTTATCGCGCGCAGCTGACATTTTTGCAGTGTATATTGTACATGTTAGAAGGAAACGCCTCTAATATCTTGAAGAGAGTTAGAGGTGTTCCCTGTCTAACTTTCACGGCCAATGTAGTTTTCGGTAACGTTTTACAAGACGGTGCACCACCTAAATTTTCACAAAACTTATCAGAGGGGATATCAAACGATGCGTCTCGACCTCCGTTTTTAGAAATCGAAAGCGAAAATTTAAGTTTATATTTCTGTCAAAAGATATAAGCAAAAAATCGGATCAAATTTTCATGTGGTTGTTGTTGTTTTTTGCCAGATTTGTTGTGCACACACTTACTAATGCAGAACGGTGTAATGTGCCCATTTAGTTGTGATCCCCAAACCGGTATCGGACCCACCCAGAGCAATTTTCTTTTAAGCGCGACCGAAGGCCGCCAACGCAGAGAGATTTTCTATGCAAAAAAACTATGGATCGGGCCCCATATTTCGGACCATCTCGGGCTCATTTTACGGTTTTTGTAAATAACTTTCGAGAGAAATACATTTTTTGATTAACACTTTCAGATTATTAAAAGGGAGGTCGAGCCACGTCTTTCGATATCACCTTTGGTAATTTTTGATAAAAATTAGTTGGTGCACCGTCTTGTAAAACGTTACCCAGTTTTCTATCGAAACATTTTGTGTAAATTCATTCATCCATTTTGACCCCTTAGTGCGGTTTTACACGCAAATCACACAAGAAGATTGGCCATTGCGCATGCAAATATTAGATCAGCTGTTTTTATGACTTTTGAATTTTTCCTTTAGTTTTTTTTTCCTCGCTCTTTTTTTTATTCGCTCAATAGTCAACTATGACGTATCTGCGCAGAACGAAGCAATTTTGAACTCGTGAATGCGCAATCTGGGTAAGTGATTTGTAACCCACAAATTTGTATCACAAATCATTTTCACAAGATTGCGCAATGCGCATGTAAACAAAAGATCAGCGGTTTTTTATGCGTAATTAACGTCATTTTCGTTTAGCTCTTGTTTATTCCTCTCTTTCTTTCATTCGCTCAAGCAGTCAAGTGTGAGTAATGCGCAGAACGAAGCAATTTTGAACTCGTGCATGCGCAATCTTTTAAGAGATTTGTGGTGTTTTACAGGGTACCTGGCACGGTTGCCACACCATGTTTTCATTTGTGAACAAAATTCATCGAAAAAAGGGCCAAGACCTCAAAAAAGGACCAAATTTTATTTTTATTTTATTGGGTATACAAACAATTCTGCAAATTGCTAGAGTGGCGCATTGGTTGTAAAAAGCAAAAGTTTTAGGATGCTTCCGTGGTTTCCTATATAAAATTGTAATAAAGGAGACACTTGGCCTTAATTCAAACTGCACAAACAAAAATAAATTGACCTTTAGGTATTACATTTTCACATTTCTTAGATAAGTATATGTCTTTCACTAACCAAACGTGGTGAACTTAGTTTTGCTTCATTGCAATGAAATAAAATGTATAGCGTAGTTAGGTTTTAGTATGGAAATTATTCATTAACATGTGCAACAAATCCTTTAAAATTATGCAAAAGGAAGCAACAAGGAAAAAAAGTGCTGAAATTAACGCAGGTAATTCTAGTGATGAGTGCACAGTGCGTTAAGAGTAAATATTATGACGAATAATAGCAACACTAAGGGATACTATCATCTCTAAGCCGATACTAAGCAGTCACTGGTATGTACATAAACAAATCAATCATTATGTCTACACACATGTACATACAAGCAGCGGAGAGAACCGCACAAACACATGCATATATATGAGATACTCACAAAAGTATGCAATCATCGGTGACTCACTCACATATACACGCGCATATGGCTATGCGAGGAGCTATAAACGTGCATCTGTAATTTATAGCTGGTAAGTTTATAGCTGGTAACTAAGTAGTAAATTCTAGAAGAAGAACCGCCTAGAAGTATGCAAACGAGGAAATCGAAGAGTATAAAATCAGCACAAGCTGAGGCATGACCAATTAATTTGATTTAAGCACGCTATCAGTTGCGAAGTATAAGTGTTATTGTGAAGTATTTTCAAGTAGTCTAATAAAGACCATTTTCACTATTGAATATTGGAGTTATTTATTCAACAATTTAGACAATTTAGAGGACATTGCAGTTTCAGCGAGTAATCCGAAGGTAAAGACACCATCTTTTGAAGGTTCTGTTCCTTTCCAAGTCTTTCAGCTACAGTGTGAGAAGACCGCAGCAGTGAACAACTGGAATGCGGAAGATAAATTTGCTGCATTGTTCGTGGCAGTGAAGGGGCCTGCAGCGGAAATCTTACAGACCATCCCAGAGTACGAACGTAACAGTTATAAAGCATTGATGGGCGTACTAGAGAGGCGATACGGAATCGAGCATAGGAGACAGATATACCAAATGGAGTTACTGAACGGCTTCCAGAGGCCTGGTGAAACATTTCAAGAGTTTGCGTCGGATGTTGAAAGCCTGACACATTTAGCGAATGCGGACGCACCCGTGGAATACACCGAAAGGGTAAAAATCCAGAGCTTTATTAATAGAATACGGAATATAGAAACGAAGCGAACGACATACGCACACCCAAAACCTACATTCACAGAAACGGTATTACATGCTCTGATTCAGGAAACGCATCACTTCTGTGTAAGCCAGCATTCAAAGCACGCCGTGTGGAGGTAGAAAGGCCAGACTGGGTGACCACAATATTCGAGGCGCTTAAAGGATCGTAAAAGCGGAGCGAAAGAGTTATCAAATACTTCAAATGCGGGAAGCCCGGTCACATTGCACGTCATTGCGATCTTGATCCTAGTGGTTTCAACAGCATGGGTGGTCTTAATAACAAAGCTGGAGGGGATGAGCAAGAGCGAGTAAGATGTAGAGATAGAGAGCTAGCTCCAGCTATTGAATGTCCTGTGATATCTCTGTCGCAAATTGGAAGGAAATCAAGCAGTCTTACCGTCAGAGGGAATGTGGATGGCAAAGAACGTGTACTGACTGTAGATATGGGCGCATCTCATTCCTTGATCCGAACTGATTTCGTCAACAGGAGAGTAAAGCCATTACCTGGAGCAAGGTTGCGTACGGTCACTGGCGAGTATAACCAAGTCCGGGGAGAAGTGATCTGTGAAGTCATAATTGGCAAGTTCATGGTTCTACACAAATTCGTTGTGGCGGAGATTGTTGATGAATTCAGATTGGGAGTGTACTTCTTAGTTGACCATGACATCAGGATCGATATGCAGAGAAAGATTATGCGTTATAAGAATCAGGATGTACCACTCAACTTCATTTTTGAGAAAGGGTTCAGCAATAAGCGAGTGCTGGTAGAGGCGACTGGACAAATACCACCAAAGTCAAAGGCAGTAGATCGGGCAAAGGTTGATGGATCGAATGGGACAAATAAAGCGAAATCAGAAGTACCTGCGAGAGAAACACTGGCATTGACAAAACCAAATGGACGCACAAAAACGAAGGTAAGAATTTCCCAGAAAGATTGCGAGGGTAGTTTCAAGCCACAGCGCACTACTGTTGTGAAACGTGGGAATGATACTGATTATGCGAAGCCAATCCGTCAAGCGCAAGCTCTGCGAAGTAGTTCATTGGCCGAACAATAGAGGGTGAGGGAACGAAGCGGGATAATGAGTACTAGGATGAAACACAGGTACGACAAGAACAATAATTCGGACGGTTTCCGGAAGGGAGATTTGGTACTGCTGTAGAATCCTCACCGGCGGAAAGGTGTTCCATCCAAATTTTGGTGCAGTTGGGAAAGTCCGTACAAAGTTGTGAAGAAGATCAGTGATACCATCTACCGCATACAAACCCTTGGGAAACCACGAAATAGAAGGGTGGTTCATTTGGAGATGCTAGCAGCGGTTAGATCGAGAGATTTGTCTGATCGGGACGATCAGACTTAGGTGGAGCGCAGTGTGACGAATATTAGCAACACTAAGGGATACTCTCATCCCTAGGCCGATACTAAGCATCCACTAATATGTATATAAACAAACCAATCATTATGTCTACACATATGAACATACAAGCAGCGGAGAGAAACGCACAAACACATGCATATATCTGAGATACTCACAAAAGTATTCAATCATCGGTGGAATTATCACCCACATATACACGCGCATATGGCTATGCGAGAAGCTATAAACGTGCATCTGTAGTTTATAGCTGGTAACTAAGAAGTAAATTCTAAAGAAGAAACGCCTAGAAGTATGCGAACGAGGAAACCGAAGAGTATAAAAGCAGCACAAGCTGAGGCATGATCAATCAGTTTGATTTAAGCACGCTATCAGTTGCGAAGTATAAGTGGTATTGTGAAGTATTTTCAAAGTAGTCTAATAAAGACCATTTTTCACTATTGAATATTGGAGTTATTTATTCAACAATTTGGCGATACGTTAGTAGAAGGTGTAAAATAATCGGAGTTTCCATAAATTCGTTACAATATAAATAAGAGGTGGTAGAGATATCCTCCTAATTGCCAAAACTAATCGTTTCATATTCTGAGGCTTCTATTTTTTGTTCGGACCAATTTTAATTTACCACCCAACTGCAGACCATAGGAGACCTAATGAATTCAATAATAAAATTTGTCCGAAATCGTTAATGGTGCACGAATGGAATTGTAGCCCAATTCTATACGGCAGCATGACACATTCATCACTAAAATAATAAAACAACTTGAGCTGATCTCAAAGGTAGCGGGGCAAATGTTTCAGCTTTAGTTTTGATATTCGCGACCCTGCATCTAAAACGAGTATTTTGACGCCCTTCTCAATATTTTAGGAGTTGTAATAAGAGTGTCATGCTGTCGTATAGAATTACCGGAACGAAAAGTAGTTTGTCCAGACAATTGTACCAGCGGGAAGATTCCAATCTGTGCCGCTTTCGCTGGAATACATAAAATAGAAATGTATGTGCTCTTTGTTGTATGTAAATATTATATGTAACAATTTACAACAGGGGTCGACTGCTAATACTCGTCCAACAATATCGGTAGTGGCGTCAAATGACATCTTGTTCACTTAAAAAAAAAATTTTGTAGAAAGGGGTTTTGCACGTCTTTAATATTGCCCCAAATAGGTGCCCGCCCATACATATAGGTGTGCTGCGCAAAAATACTATGGGTAATTTTTCGGTTTTTCGTGAATATCTTTTGATAGACTCAAAATATGTTTTTTCCGCCTTCGGAACAATGATAGAGGGGTCAAGGCGCTTCCTTTGCCAACTCACGATATATTTGGAAGTATATTAGCAGTCGTCTCCCTTGTAAATTATTCGTTATTGTATAAAGATGACACAAATTTTTATAAGGTGTTCGAAGAGCCGGTACTCTAAGCTTCCTTTGCGTTGTTGTTGTTATTGTCGTTATAGCAATGCTTCGCCGCATCCAATAGGTGCGACCACTCACAAATTGTCATCAATATACTCTAACGGGAGTCCTAGGATACATGAAGTTTCAACAGGGGTGTACCATAATGAAAGGGGTGTTAGAGGCGTTGGTTCCACATTACAATTAACGAGATGGTTGGTTTCATGTGGGGACACATTGCAAGCAGTGCATACATTTTGTATGTCGGGGTTGATTCTGGATAGGTAAGAGTTTAACTTGTTACAGTATCCAGAACGAAGTTGAGCTAGAGTGACTCGCGTTTCCCTTGGGAGTGTGCGTTCCTCTTCCGCAAGTTTTGGGTACTGTTCTTTGAGTACTGGACTCACCGGGCATGAAGGTCCAACGCCTGTTTGTGGAGTTCACTGAGACCTGCTTGTGTTTTTTTTTTTTGCTTCATACGGCTAAGTTCTTAGGTGCCGTATTTCCTCATAATGCTTACGGAGATGACTCCTTAAGCCCCTGAGCGGTGTTGGCTCATCAATCAGATGTCTGTTGGGATGCCCAGGTTGCTGGGTATTCAACAGGGACTGTTTTTTAAGCATCTCATTTCTCTCCCTGATGGGGAGTATTCTGGCCTCATTATGTAGGTGGTGTTCTGGGGACATAAGGAGAAAACCCGTGGCGGTTCTGAGAGCAGTATTTTTGCAGGCCTGTAGCTTCTTCCAGTGTGTAGTTTTCAGGTTTGGCGACCATATAGGGGACGCGTAGCATGCAATCGGCTGGCCAATTGCTTTGTATGTGGTAATGAGCGTTTCTTTGTCTTTTCCCCAAGTACTGCCAGCAAGAGATTTCAGGATTTTATTAAGGCTCTGGATTTTCAGTACAATTGCGGTTGCATGCTCACTAAAATGTAGATCCTGATCAAACGTCACACCCAAGATTTTGGGGTGTAGGGCAGTCGGTAGCGTAGTGCCATCGACGTGGATGTTCAAAATGGTCGACGTTTGGGACGTCCATGTTGTAAATAAATTCGCGGAGGATTTAGTCGTTGATAATGCCAGGTTTCGCGAGGCGCAAAAACTGGAGAGATCAGGGAGGTAGCCGCTTATTCTGTTGCAAAGCTCATCGATCTTAGAGGCGTTGGTTCCACATTACAATTAAAGAGATGTTTGGTGCCATGTACGGAAACGTTGCAAGCAGGACATACATTATTAATGTCGGGGTTGAATCTGGATAGTTTAACATGTTACAGTATTCAGATCGAAGTTGAGCCAGAGGGAGATTGCTTCCTATTCTGTGAGTTCTGGGTATTTTTCCTTAAAAACTGGGTTCGCCGAACAATTCCTGGCATAGAGCTCCGGCGTATTTTTGTGGATATCACTGAGGACCTGTTTGTGTTTTTTTTTACTTCAAACGACTAAGTTGTCAGGAACCGTATTCCTTCATAGTGCTTGCGGAGAATACTTCTTAAGCCCCTGGCGGTGTGGCATCTTCAATAGATGCCTGTTGTGATTGATATTCAATAGAAACTGTTTGTTCAGCATTTCATTTCTGTGCCCAATAGGGGAGTACTTTCGCCTCATTGTTTGGGTGGTGTTCTGGGGACATAAGAAGAGATGTAGCTGTTATGAGTGCAGTGATTTGGAAGGCCTGTATTTTCTCCCAGTCAGTAACCTTTAGGTTTGGCGACTATATCGGGGACGCGTAGCATGCATGCGCCCGGCCAAATGCTTTGTAAGTGGTAATGAACGTTTTTTTGTTTTTACCCCAAGTGATGTCGGCAAGAGATATTAGGATTTTATTATGGCGCTATATATGTTAGGAGCAATTACGGTTGCATTCTCCCCGAAATGTAGATCCTGATCGAACGTCACACCCAAAATTTTTGGGTGTAAGACAGTCGGTAGCGTAATGCCATCACCGTGGCTGTTCAACATTTGGCGCGTCCATGTTGTAAATAAAGTTGGGTTGATTCAATCCCCAATTTATCTGCGTGTTAATGACGTTTAGCGCGGTGATTGTGACATGTAATTTTAAGCCATGCTCATGATTGCCAAGATGTAATTTGCAGTGAAATAGGGTGGCAGAATGGCTTTAAATGTCTGGCTTCTGGCTACTGGCGATAGGAGAGATATCGGACCATAATAATCTCCTATGTTAGCTGGTTTCCCAGGCTTTAATAGCGGAACCACCCTGGCCATTTTCCATTTTTCAGGGATGACGAAGGGGGACAGGAACAGGTTGAAAACATGCGCTAGATAATTTAATCCCTCCTTTCCTAGTTTTTTAAGCATCGGCATGTCTATGCCGCCTGAGTGTACTGCTTTAGATCGTTTAGCTTGAACGATGGCATCTTCAACCTCTTTGGTGGTGATGGTAATTGGGGACGCGCTGTGTTTATGCTTATGTGCGCGTCTGTTGGCCCGCCGCCTGGCTTTGTCAACCGTAGAAAGCGCTCGCGTATTTTTTCGCATCCGACAGCACTTATCGCCAAAGGCGATGGAAATTTTGTCATTGTGCTTAGTCGGGTTCGATAGGGATTTTGCGGTGGACCTACCGGTGGCTTACCTATACCGGCAGAGAGGTCACAATTCTTTAATTGCTCTTCCCATTTCACTCGCTAGTGTTCAATCAATAGCAATCTGATGCGTTGGTTTATTTCCCTTATTTGGGGATCGCCGGGGTTGTGCTGTTTTGTAAGGTCACACTCTCGCTAAAGTTGCGGTCTCCGCTGAAAAGTGTTACCGGAATTCTTCCAACGGGTATGAAACGAGCTGACGCGGAAAGCACGCTCCCCTTGACTGGCATCAGTTGGGATTGGGAGAGCAGCAAAGCGATTGTCAGTGTATTTTTTATAGTCTTTCCATTTTGACTTATCTTGTTTTGTTGATTTTCCGACAGGGTGGATAAATGATGTATATTGAAACGATTTTCCGTCATCCCTTGTCAAATTTGGTTTTGAGACAAACCGGTTTCGGCGTTGCGCCATCATCAGTGTCGATTTTCGTTCTGATCTGTTGTTGTCGTTTGTCCTGTATTTGTAGTTCGTAGGTGCATTAGCAGGTATTGTCAAAATTGATGCTTTTGTATATTTAGTTATGTGTATGTGTCAGAACTGAGGGTGATTTTTGCTGATCGATTTGTGTGGCTGACTGAGGCAGGTAAAAATTCGTAATTTTAGTCGTTTGACCTTCTTTGTGGGTTTGTTGTTTTGGTGCGTTAATTGTTTAGATTTATTTGTTGTTGTGTGTTTGTCTGTTGTACCTATGTGAATACTTTCTTGTTTGTTGGTTTCTTGTAAACAAATTTTAAAGCTGGAATATTGTGTCAGAAATTGTGTTTATCTGTTCGTTTATTATTCTACGGTCGAATGTTTTCTGTTTGTAGATTTCCATGTTTTCGAGTACGTTGACACGTCGACCATGTGATTCGCGAAGTTAGACTCTGGTATAATGTTTGGATTCCGTATTTTTTGTTGTAATCTCTAATATGTTCTCTGAACCTCGTTCTTATTTGCCGTCCTGTTTGTCCTATGTAACTATGTTGGCATCCGCAGGTAAGCTTGTATACGCCGTGGCTGCTAAACGGATCCTCTGAGTTAGGGTTAGTTCTTAGTTTTCGCCATAGATTGTTCGATGTTTTGAATGTTGTGTTAATGTTGTATTTTTTAAAGAAGTTTGCCAATTTATATGTTGCTTTTCCAGTATATGTCATAGTCGTCCAGCTATTATTTTCCTTTTCATTATTTCTTTTTGGTTCTCCATTTGCCCTTCTGAGCTTATCTACTAGTGCTTTTTTATATCCGTTGTTCCCAGCGATATTACATCTAAATTCAAGTTCTCTCTTATATGCCTCTTATGTAAGACGTGTTCTTTCATGTCTATGTACCAAATGTTTTAAAGCTGCATTTTTATGCTGTTAAGGTATTATGTATTATTGTGTCGGTGGCCGTTGGCTTTATATATATGTTATAGTTAAATCTTTTGGCTTCTTTATCAATATTTATCGTGAGGTCTAGATAGTTGATTCCGCCGTCTTTTTCGGCTTCCATTGTAAATTTTATATTTCCGTGCAGCTTGTTGAGGTACAAGCTCTGCGTTGTTAGTAGTTAAAACGCATATTATGTCATCCATGTATCTAGCATAAAATGACACGCCTAATTTGGACTTCAGCTCCTGTATGTACTCATCTTCCAGATTTTGCATAAACACTTCCATAAGGATTGCTGATGTGGGGCTTCCCATTCCAAGACCGTTTGTTTGTCTATATATTTTATTGTTGAATTGAAAATAGTTTTGACGTAAAGTGGTACTTAGCGTATTTGTGATTTGCATACTTTTCACTTTGTTTTTTGTGTTATGAAGTATTGTTGAGCTAACTATGTCCAAGGTCTCCGATAGTGGTATTGATGGATATAAATCTTTTATGTCAAAAGATACCAATTTACTGTTCATTGTTAGGTCTACGGCCTCAAGTCTCTCTATTAGTTCTGTTGTGTTTGCTATTGCATATTAGTTCCTTAGCTCCAGAGTATCTTTCAATATCGTTTTTAAATATTTGGACAGTTTGTAACATGGACAAATGCAACAAATATAGTAGATTCTAACATGGCACATAGATTGGTCCAAATGAACCCTTCGGCTCCTCTACTGATTACGATACCAAAAATCCACAATACGGACACGCCAATGAGGCCCATCATTAATTTTAAATCGGCACCATGTTACAAAGTGTCCAAATATTTAAAAACGATATTGAAAGATACTCTGGAGCTAAGGAACGAATATGCAATAGCTACTGCATTAATGGAATGTTTCGACCGCAGTAAGACAGAGGGCGAGCAGGAAAACCAACAAAAATACAGGTCGCTGAACCAAAACCAAAAAACTCACCAGTTTCATAACGAGTTCGTTAACCTCACAACAGTGGCAATTACAAAGGAAGAGGCACAACTTCTCGAAAAGGGCCTGAAGCTCAATATCATGGACCAAAATATAGTAAGAAAAATGGAGCAAGCGATTGTAGATGCGGAGATCGCAATATCATTGATACCACAGGAAGAACAGGAGCACGCAAGACACATGCGCAGGGAAATCATAAAAAAGGAGGTGAAAGCACAGGAAAGACAAAAGTCGAATACAGAGGAGAAAACAAAAAAGAATCTACGGCATAAGCTAAGGAAAAACAATATTGTCACGGATATTAATATCACTAAGTTATACCATCACTAAGGCCACGATAAGCAGTATTTACGTCAATAATCAAATCATGTATACACATATATAAGGCAACCGAAAGATGTCACACACAGATGCATTTACTTATACGCCTATGTATGCGCGAGAGGCTGTAAACTACAAACATTCACATCAATAATTCAATCATTATGTATCTACATAAACGAATAAATAATTGCGTCTACACATATGTACGTATACGAGCAGCGGAGCGGCAATGCACAAACACATGCATATATCTTATCTGAGTTGTCACAAGAGAGAGCAATGAGTTGTGCACGTAGTTGTGGCTGGCGATTTTGTAGCCGAAACTAACTAGTAACTTCTGGAAATCGAAGAGCCTAGAAGTATGCAGCGTAAACTATAAAAGCGGGGCAGGCGAGTAAGAAGTAATTCAGTTTGATTTGAGTTGTCAAGCAGTTTGATTAAGACGATATCTAGCGAGCAATAGCAGTGTTATTTTGAATAGTAGAGTTTCATTGAGCTATCAATCAGTGTGGTTATTAAGCAAGCTATTCGTTGCACAGTTTGTTATTGTGAAGTACTTTAATAAAGGCCATTTTGCATTATTACAAATTTGAGTTATTTATTCAACAGTTTAGCGATACGAACGTTGGCAGTAGATTGCAAATAAGAGCATTTGCAGTAAATTCGTTACAATATTGTGACAACGAAAGCAGACAAAGGAAACACAATTGTGTTAATCGAAAAAGAAAAATATATATCCAAAACCTAAGATGTCATAGAGGAAATGAAATGTGGTAGAATGAGAGAGAATCCCACAGATGGATACCAAAAACAAATCAAAGTTGCTATAAAAAATGCAACAAATATAGTAGATTCTAACATGGCAAATAGATTGGTCCAAATGAACCCTTCGGCGCCTCCACTGATTGCGCTACCAAAAATCCGCAAGCTGGAGACGCCAATGAGGCCCATCATTAATTTTAAATCGGAACCATGTTACAATCTGTCCAAATATTTAAAAACAATATTGAAAGATACTATGGAGCTAACGAACGAATATGCAATAGCTAACACAACAGAACTAATAGAGAGACTTGAGACCGTAGAGCTAACAAAGAACAGCAAATTGGTATCTTTTGACATAAAAGATTTATACCCATCAATACCACTATCGGAGACTTTGGACATAGTGAGCTCAACAATATTTCATAACACAAAAAAACAAAGTGAAAAGTATGCAAATCATAAATACGCTAAGAACCACTTTACGTCAAAACTATTTTCAATTCAACAATAAAATATATAGACAAAAAAACGGTCTTGGAATGGGAAGCCCCACATCAGCAATTCTTATGGAAGTGTTCATGCAAAATCTGGAAGAAAAGTACATACAGGAGCTGAAGTCCAAATTAGGCGTGTCATTATATGCTAGATACGTGGAGATATAATAAGCGTTTTAACTACTAATAACGAAGAGCTTGTACTCGCTTCCCAAGGCCGTCGGTTCTATGTACCGGAGCGACTCGGGATTTTTCGCGACCAAGGACTGCCATTTCAGTGTAACCCCATTTAATTTGTTGCGTCCCTCCCACAAATTGTCATCCTCCCCCAGCTCCTTGCAGCGGAACTGCTCCATATTCTCTTGCTCCGGGAAGGTGTCGAACCCAATCCGGTTCCGTTTCCTGACCCCGGTCTTGAGAAATGGTTTTGCTGCATCTGCGGGAAAAGAATCTTTTTAGGACGGTCATTCTCTTGTCAGTGTGTCTCGTGAAAGGGATGAGTGCATCGGACAGGTTGTTCTGGGCTAGATCCCAAAACCAGACGTCCACGTAACTTCTATAAATCTTTTGTGCCTCCTTGCTGTTCACGCCCTAGGATGTCCCATAGTCTGCAGCTCCTGTCATGGACGGTGCCACTTTCCTAGATGTTCTGATCTCCGTGACAGCAACCCCCGACGGGTTTCATTGCGCCATGCTGCCAGGCCGCATACCCAAATACACTGGGTACCCCAATACTTACCCAAAGACGTCCAGTCCCAGGGCCACATCCGCATTGCTGCGATTCAAGAGACTAAACTTACAGCAAGATCTGCCTTGCAGATCTGTTCTGAGTATAATGTCCACAGAAAAGATCGCGTGAGCGGAAATGGAGGAGGCCTCGCGTTTATCATACACCACTCTGTGCAATATCATATATTTGATCCCGACGTCTGCCGCAGGGACAGTGTCTTAGAACGTCAAGGATTATCTGCCCGGTCGGGCAATGCAAACCTAGAAATCATCAACATCTACATCTCTCCTGCCTCCTGTTGCCTCAGTGGATACCGCCCTAATATCAGCGCCGTACTCACTGAAAACTTTCGCATTATCTTAGGCGATTTCAATACCCATCACGATCTATGGCATTAAAACTTGCGGGTGGACAGTAGGGGTGAGATGTTGGCGGATCAAATAGAAGAAATGGCGTTCTGCATAATAAACGGAGACGCCCCCACACGTATGGTAGGAAGCTGTCACAGTTCGCCGGATATTTCAATCGTGAGCGCAGAACTCGTAAACTGCGTCAACTGGCAGCCGATGGTAACATTGGCATGCGACCACCTGCCTATACTTATTTCATTCGAGCGCTCCGCTGACTTCATCGTCGCAGAAAGACGCACTTTCATTAACTTTAAAAAAGGAAAGTGGGACGAATACAAATCCTTTACAGACAACCGCTTTGCTGCCCTCCCTATCCCAACTGATACCCGCCAAGGGGAACGTGCTTTCCGCAAGGTCATTGAATCCGCCTCGGCTCGTTTCGCCGGTAGTATTCCGGAAATTCGGCCCCACTTCCCGGCGCAGGCCGCAAGTTTAGCGAGAGAACGTGACCTTATAAGACAGCTCGATCCCGACGACCCCCCAAATAAGGGATATAAACCAACGCATCAGATTGCTTGTGAATGAACACAAGCGGGCAAAATGGGAGGAGCAACTAAGCGGTTGCAACCTCTCTGCCGGTGTAGGTAAACTTTGGTCCACCGTAAAGTCCCTATCGAATACGTCTAGGCACAATGACAAAGTTTACATCACCGTTGGCGATAAAGTGCTGTCGGATGCGAAAAAATGCGCGAGCGCTTTCTGCCGACAATATATAATGCATTCTGCGGTCGACAATGATAGACGGAGGGCCAACAGACACGCACATAAACATAAATTCAGCGCGTCACCAATTACCATCACCGCCAAAGAGGTTGAGGATGCCATCGGTCATGCTAAACCAGTAGCCATGCCGATGCTTAAAAGCCTAGGGAAAGAGGGTTTCAAATATTTAGCACATGTCTTCAACCTGTCTATTTCCACCTTTGTCATACCCGAGAAATGGAAAACGGCCAAGGTGGTTCCGCTACTAAAGCCTGGGAAACCAGCTAACATAAGAGAGTCATATCGTCCGATATCTCTCCTATCGCCAGTAGCCAAGACGCATGAAGCCATTTTGCTCCCTACTTCAAAGCAAATTTGCAGCTAGCCTGCCATCAACATGGCTTCAGAAAACTCCATAGAATCACCACCGCGCGAAATGCCATCAGCACCCAGACAAATTGCGGTTTAAATCAAAACCCCCACCATAGAACAGTACTCGTTGCGCTAGACCTATCAAAAGCTTTTGATACGGTCAACCATGCCACGTTATTGCAAGAACTGGAAGGGTATACCCTTCCCCATATCTTAAAAGGTGGACCGCAAATTATCTGGGTGGTCGGCAGGCATCGGTGCAATTTAGAAATGAAATATCAAAACCAAGAAGAATTAAACAAGGGGTGCACAGGATGGTGTCCTACACCACTTTTGTTTAATTTCTACATATCTAAGCTACCTTCGCCACCAGAAGGAGTTACTATCGTTTCCTACGCCGATGACTGCACAATAATGGCCACAGGCCCAGGACAACAGATCGATGAGCTTTGCAACAGAATAAACGGCTACCTCCCTGATCTCTCCAGTTTTTTCGCCTCGCGAAACCTGGCATTATCACCTACTAAATCCTCCATGACTTTATCTACAACGTTGACGTCCCAAATGTTGACCATTTTGAAAATCCACGTCGATGGCACTACGCTACCAACTGTCCTACACCCCAAAATCTTGGGTGTGACGTTTGACCTACATTTGGTGAGCACGCAGCCACAATTGTACCGAAAATCCAGAGCCGTAACAAAATCCTCAAATCACTTGCTGGCAGTACTTGGGGAAAAGACAAATAAACGCTCATTACCAATTACAAAGCAATTGGCCAGCCGATTGTATGCTACGCGCCGCCTATATGGTCGCCAAGCCTAAAAATTACCCACTGGAATAAGGTACAGGCCTGCCAAAATACTGCGCTCAGAACCGCCACGGGCTGTCTTCTTATGTCCCCAGAACACCATCTACATAATGAGGCGAGAATACTCCCCATCAGGGAGAGAAATGAGATGCTAACCAAACAGTTCCTGTTGAATACCCAGAAGCCTGGGCATCCCAACACACATCTGATTGATGAGCCAACGCCGCCTAGGGACTTAAGGAGTCATATCCGAAAGCATTTTGAGGAAATACGGCACCTGAAAACTCAGCCGTATGAAGCAAAAAAACACAAGCAGGTCCTTGGTGAAGTCCACAAACAGGCGTCGGACCTTTATGCCAAGAATTGCCCGGCGAATCCAGTACTCACAAAACAGTACCCAAAACTTGCGGAAGAGGAACGCGTACTCCCCAGGAGAACACGAGTCACTCTGGCTCAAATTCGTTCTGGATACTGTAACAGGTTAAACTCTTGCATATCCAGAATTAACCCCGACATACAAAATATATGCCCTGCTTGCAATGTGTCCCCATATGCCACCAACCATCTCTTTAATTGTAATGTGGAACCAACGCCTCTAACACCCCTTTCATTATGGTCCACCCCTGTTGAAACAGCAAGTTTCCTTGGACTCCCGTTAGAGGATATTGATGACAATTTGTGGTCGGTCGCAGCTATTAGGTGGGGCGAAGCATTGCTACAACAACAACAACAAGAGCTTGTACTGGAATACATAAATAAGCAGCACGGATATATATAAAATTTACAATGGAAACCGAAAAAGACGGAGGATAAATACTGATAAAGAAGCCAAAAGATTAAACTATGACATATATAGAAAGCCAACGGCCACCGACACAATAATACATAATACCTCAAGTCACCCCCAACAGCATAAAAATGCAGCATTAAGGCAAGTGGTACATAGACTTGAAAGAACACCTCTTACATAGGAGGCATATAAGAGAGAACTTGAGGTCATATATAATATCGCTGCAAACAACGGATATAAAAAAGCACTAGTAGATAAGCTCAGAAGGACAAATGGAGAACCAAAAAGAAATAATGAAAAGGAAAATAATAGTTGGACGACTATGACATATACTGGAAAAGCAACATATACATTGGCAAACTTCTTTAAAAATATAACATTAACACCGCATTAAAAACATAGAAAAAACGGGGTTCGAAAACTATTAACTAACAATAACTCAGATGATCCGTTTAGCAGCCACGGCGTATACAAGCTTACCTGCGGATGCCAACATAGTTACATAGGACAAACAGGACGGCAAATAAGAACGAGGTTCAGATAATATATTAGGAATTACAACAAAAAAATACGGAATCCAAACATTATACCAGAGTCTAACTTCGCGAATCAAACAGTTAGGGTTCTCACATACAAGCAAAAGGCCGACGTCTCAACGTACTCGAAAACATGGAAATCTACAAACAGAAAACATTCGACGGAAGGATAATAAGCGAACAGATAAGCACAATTTCTGACACAATATTCCAGCCTTTAAGACTTGTTTACAAGAAACAAAGTAGTCACATAGGTACAACAGACAAACACACAACAACAAATATTCCTAAAACAATTAACGCAGCAAAACAGCTAACCCACAAAGAAGGTCAAACGACTAAAATTACGGATTTTTACCTGCCCCAGTAAGCCCCACAAATCGATCAGCAAAAATTACCCTCGGTTCTGAATGAACACACAGCAATACACACATAACTAAATATACACAAGCATCAATTTTGAAAATACCTGCTGTTTAATTTAGAGGTTGGTACTCGCCGATTTCCTTGATAGGGTTGGTTAGGGAACGGCTCCCCTTTGGTGATGTGGATGTAGTGGCTGGGCACGGCAATAATGGCTCCCTGGTGGCGGCGGTGGTGGTTATGAGTGGTGGTTAATGTCGTGCTGACTGTCGTAGGTTCTTCTCTGCACGATGATAATTGCAGCAGACGCTGGTCTTCTTTAATTAATATAGTTGTACACTGATTGATCGTTGAACTCTGGGCAAAACCAAATTAATCAAGACGACGGAATTGGTGCTTGGTGATTCTGGGGAAGATTTTTATAGGGCGGCCACCTTTGGCTTGGCATACACGACGCACGGAGGAATGTGGAGAACAAAGATTCTGAATTCAGCACTATTTACCTTGTCCTCAATCAGACGTTTTGATTTTATTGAGTCAACGAATTGGTGTGTGACTGCTAACGTAATTTTATTTCACACTTTTACAATTTTAGCGAGTTATAACAATATACTTCAATTTAATTGGTAACTTTACACGCGCTTATTTGCGATGTTTACAATTAATAAGAACAATAGTATGGAGACTCAAGAGCAGATCAGATTGATTTGCATCACAAATGAAACTTTTCGCAACTATATGGAACTTTATAAAAACCAATAGTAATAACTTTCGCAAACGTACGGAAAATGTTCGGCTGACAATGATAAAATTGTATATATATATATATATATATATATAACCATAAGTGGTGATTTTTGACAGGTGCCGATCAAGACATCCTGCAATTGCGGCGAATTCTATTTTGTGGATTTGTGCGGTGGAGGCTGCCACACGCCCAAGGAGATTCCCAATGGGAAATTTAAAATTTAATACAATTCATTGATTTTGGGGTAATTCAATATTATATAATTCAATATAGTCGAATATAATACAAGACACGGGTTATAAATAAATTCATAGATATACGTATATAAAAGGGGGAGATAGGACGGGTGACAGCCTACACCGCGTAAACACCTGCTAACGCACCTACGAACTCTAAATACAGGACAAACGAAAACAACTGATCAGAACGAAAATCGACACTGAAGATGGCACAACGCCGAAACCGGTTTGTCTCAATACCAAATTTGACAAGGGATGACGGACAATCGTTCCAATATACATCATTTATCCACCCTGTCGGGAAATCAACAAAGCAAGACAAGTCAGTTCTTTCTTGCCAGGCTTTTAACTTGCACGCGAACGGACTACTAACAATTTACAGGCGACGTCTACTGAAAATATATAAAGCAAAGGCGAGCATTTGGTTCAACAAACAATGACTGCAATTGATTGTTACTCCAAAATTCGCTAAAATAACAATAAAGACAAATACCAAGTCTAACAGGAACACAGTTAGAAAGGGGAAAAGGATTTTTTAAAATATGAGTTGGAGAGCTTATACTCGAAGAAGGATGAGATAAATGCCGAGTTATTATCTATCCATTTAAGATTGGCAGAGCAACTACCTACGACTGCATTAATGGAATGTTTCGACGACATTAAGGCAGAGTTCGACCAGGAACTACCAAAAAATACAGGTCGCTGAACTGAAAATAGGACAAGCTGGCAGGACGACGAGAGGGTAACGAAAACCAAGAAACTCACCAGTTTCATGACAAGTTCGTTAGCCTCGCAACAGTGGCCATTAAAAAGGAAGAGGCACAACTTTTCGAAAAGGGCCTGAAGCACAATATCATGGACCAAAATACAATAAGAAAACTAGAGCAAGCGATTGTAGATGCGGAGATTGCGATTTCATTGATACCACAGGAAGAACAGGAGCACGCAAGACACATGTGCAGGGAAATCATAAAAAAGGAGGTGAAAACACAGGAAGGACAAAAATCTAATACAGAGGAGAAAACAATAAAGAATCTACGGCATAAACAAAGGAAAAACAATATTGTCACAACGAAATCGGACAAAGGAAATACCACTGTGCTAATCGAAAAAGAGAAATATATATCCAAAACCGAAGATCTTATAGAGGAAATGAAATGTCGTAGAATGAGAGAGGATCCCACAGATGGATACCAAAAATAAATCAAAGTTGCTATAAAAATGCAAAAAATATAGTAGATTCTAACATGGCACATAGATGGTCCAAATGAACCCTTCGGCTCCTCCACTGATTGCGTTACAAAAAATCCACAAGCCGGACACGCCAATGAGGCCCATCATTAATTCTAAATCGGCACCGTACCATGTTACAAACTGTCCAAATATTTAAAAACGATATTGAAAGATACTCTGGAGCTAAGGAACGAATATGCAATAGCTAACACAACAGAACTAATAGAGAGACTTGAGACCGTAGAGCTAACAAAGAACAGCAAATTGGTATCTTTTGACATAAAAGATTTATACCCATCAATACCACTATCGGAGACTTTGGACATAGTTAGCTAAACAATACTTCATAACACAAAAAACAAAGTGAAAAGTATGCAAATCACAAATACGCTAAGAACCAATTTACGGCAAAACTAATTTCAATTCAACAATAAAATATATAGACAAATAAACGGTCTTGGAATGGGAAGCCCCACATCAGCAATTCTTATGGAAGTGTTCATACAAAATATGGAAGAAAAGTACAGACTGTAGCTGAAGTCCAAATTAGGCGTGTCATTTTATGCTAGATACGTGGATGACATAATATGCGTTTTAACTACTAATAACGAAGAGCTTTTACTGGAGTATCTCAACAAGCTGCACAGAAATATAAAATTTACAATGGAAACCGAAAAAGACTTCACGATAAATATTGATAAAGAAGCCAAAAGATTTAACTATGACATATATAGAAAGCCAACGGCCAGCGACACAATAATACATAATACCTGAAATCACCCCAACAGCATAAAAATGCAGCATTAAGGCACTTGGTACATAGACTTGAAAGAACATCTCTTACACAAGAGGCATATAAGAGAGAACTTGAGGTCATATATAATATCGCTGCATACAACGGATATAAAAAGCGCTAGTAGATAAGCTCAGAAGGACAAATGGAGAACCAAAAAGGAATAATGAAAAGGAAAATAATAGCTGGACGACTATGACATATACTGGAAAAGCAACATATAAATTGGCAAACTTCTTTCAAAAATACAACATTAACACAGCATTCAAAACATCGAACAATCTGGGGCGAAAACTAAGAACTAACACTAACTCAGATGATCCGTTTAGCAGCCATGGCGTATACAAGCTTACCTGCGGATGCCAACATAGTTACATAGGACAAACAGGATGGCAAATAAGAACGAGGTTCAGAGAACATATTAGAAATTACAACAAAAAAATTCGGAATCAAAACATTATACCCCAGTCTAACTTCGCGAATAACATGGTCGAGAATGAATGTTCCCCAGCAAACATCAATAAAACAGTTAGGGTTGTTCATATACAAGCAAAAGGCCGACGTCTCAACGTACTCGAAAACATGGAAATCTATAAACAGAAAATATTCGACGGTAGTATAATTAGATTAGATTAGATTTATTCATTTACTTTCAAATCAAAATATTTTTTACATGTTTACATATATAAAATTGCCACTTAAATTAATACATTGAAATTGAAAGAAAAGTAAGGCATTCTGTAAAGTTATCTAAAACTTTAGTTTTGAATGCCATCTGAAAATAAATTAATGAATATATACAAATGTGTATGGGGTGAAAATAGTTAATAAGTTGAAGTTAAAGTTAAATAAAATAAAATGTATAACAATAGAAAATAACAATGTTGATTGTAACGACAGCTTTATTATCTGTATGTGTTGTGTGTGTTCATGTTATTCCCAAATCAACCTTCTGAGTGAAAGCGTGTGTATAGGTGTATGTGTAAGCGTGGATTGGTAGCTCGACGTGCAGGCGTAGTTACGATATTAGCTGGCAGTTTGAGTGAACTACATCGCGACACCAGGCGGTGTGATCGCCGATAGCCA
Organism: Eurosta solidaginis; assembly: GCF_040869045.1. Classification (NCBI taxonomy): domain Eukaryota; kingdom Metazoa; phylum Arthropoda; class Insecta; order Diptera; family Tephritidae; genus Eurosta; species Eurosta solidaginis. The sequence goes on along the minus strand of NC_090319.1, from coordinate 171,875,264 downwards.
TCGGCTCCTGAGAGTAATCGGAAGCAAAAAGAATTTAGTGTCCATTGTACAGGTGTACAAGTAGGATATGTAGCAGCACGCACATACACAGCCACGCTCACCTGATAAAATGCTTGTTCTTGTTCGTTTTTTTTGTGGATGCTATTTGGCACTGTTGTACTTCTTAGGACCAAACAAAGTTTAGTAGCTGCTATCGAAAATTGCTTAAAATTTTTTTTTCTTATATTACAAAGAAATATACTTATTTACTTTCAAACGAGCACTTAATTACATCTCTCTTTAATAACCATATGTTTTGGACAATTTTAATTAACAAATTGTGATACTTTTTTACGGGGACGATTGCTAAAACACGACCAAAACCGTCGGGGGAGGTATTAATAGACGCGTTTTTGCCTCGCTTCCAATAATTCGAATACTTTTTCTCTTCGGACTATTGACAACAGGACAAAACGCGTCTATTCATTTTTCTTTCCGCTTTTTTGGACGGGTTATTGCAGTCGACCTCGGTTTCAAACTGTTTTTCGCGGAGAACTTTTGAACGGGTAGAAAAACTTAACTCCCGTGTTTGTATTCTTAATACTGAAATAACTACGCGTCCTCAGATACCCCAATTGAAGACTTTTTTTATAATTTTCTGAAGGACCCACATGGGTGCACTTAAAATTTCCTACTAAATTCGTTAAAAGAAATTTACCATCACAGCAACCCATATCTGATATTCCGATCCCTTTTTTACTTCCCTGTGTCGCTTTCGACGAAGCAACCCCGGTAATTTTGACACTTCGGTCAGTGTCAAAACTCATGTTCCACTGGGTTCCACGCTAGTTTGACACTGACCGAAGTGTCAAACTGCCGTGTGTTAGAAAGGGAAAGAAATTGTTTCCCTCTCATACATATCATACTTGTAAACCTGTACAATGTTTAGTGTCAAGGTATCCACAATTTAAGGCGGTTCGGTGTGCGCGTCGCAAACAAAAATAAAAATAAACAAAAGTTTAGTGAAAGAAAAAAAAAGACTGTAATAAGATTTACAGTACAGGAAAAAAAATTAGCCAAAAAAAGGAGAAAAAAATCAGTTTTAAAATGACACAAAGAGAAAGAAAAAATTATATATTTTTAGAAAAAGAAATTGTTACAGTGCAACAGGTAAACGGAGAACGGACGGAAACGTTAAAAAAAATAATGGGTCAATAGTTTACCGGAACCAGAAAAACTTTCAACAACATATATTTTTATCCTGCAGTATCCCGCCAAACAAAAAAAAAAACAAAACCGATGTAAGTTTTTTTACTATAAGGTGACTTCTTGCTATTTAAAAATGAAGTGTAAATTCAAGTGTAGGTAGAAAAGAAAAAAAAACACAAATTTTAAACATAGGCGGTTTTGGCAAGATAGCATATAAATGAAAGTTAAGTTAGTGAAAATTGGTCAAATCGAAATTTATTTTCAAATTCGAAAATATCACAAATTTTAAACATACGCGGGTTTGGCAAGATAGCATAGAAGTGAAATTTATGTTAGTGAAAATTAGCCAAATCGATATTTATTTTCAAATTCGAAAATATGACAAATTAAATAAAATCTAACCACACTTGAAGATGCATGATGTAGGGGGATTCAAGGGGTTGTGTAGCGCAATATATAGCTTCTCCAACCCAATTGTCAACCTCACCTTCGAGCGGCGAATCCCGTTTCACTAACAGACGAGGCTCTGGCGACCCCAAGCTCCTCATGGAACTTGGAGGTGGGGAGGGAGGGATGGCCTGAAGGTTCAATGTGGCCATATAAATCGTTCCCGAGATGGTCGGGCCAGCACCTTAATGGTGCTGTGTTACCGGAGCGTATCGGATCTGTATCCGACAAAGGACCATCACATCGATAACACTCCCAAAAGCCTTCGGGGAGTAACCTAATCGCTACAACAACAACAGCAACATGCATGATGTAGGCATACATACATAGGTATTCGAATGTGTTTAAGCTATACCTGTAGATATATGTACATACACATATGCATTTCACATTACTTAACTTGCATTGTTTGTGCATTTGTTTATTTCGCAGATTCCTGTCAACGGGAGGCAAAAAGGCTGAATCTCAGTTTCTTTAAGAACTTGGATTTACCACCAATCCGAGAATAGCAACAACAACCCCAGCATACATAGCGGCGCCCACAACCAATAGACATGCAAAAGAACGGTGTTGTACCCAGCAACAACAACAACACCCAAACTGTAGATTTTTTTATGTAGGCCAACGGTCTACCGGCATAGGGTATTAGCTGGCCCTATAATCTACCGTCAGCAGCTGTTTCCGTGGTTGAACCGGAAAGAGGTCAGTGACCTAAATTGCATTAAAGGAAGCACAGAAATAGAAAATACATAATAAGGCAGGAACGGCGGACCATTTGGATCGCTTAGACAGAGCTGACCAAGTAACAAATACCGAGAGAACTTCGGAGATAGAGTGCTGCTGTGCGAGAGTGGATATGACCGAGAGCAGCAGCTGAGAAAGACAACGCAGGCTGTCTAAGCTTTGGGCAATTGAGGGCGAGCAGTTTAATAAGAGTTATAAATGAGTAATTTTATGTGCTTGTAAGCGTATGAGTCGTGGCACAGTGGCTGACGTACCCGACCAAACGCCCGGGGTTGCGGGTTCAACTCCCACCAAGCATTCCTTTTTTTTAAATTTATAAATTATTATTATTAATGGACTGTATTGAGTTTATGGGGTTTTTGATTTAATGTATTCCATTTATTGAGTTGGGTAGTTTTAGTGTTATTGGTGTATTTAAGTCATGGGAGGATGCATAGCATCAGTACACCTTTATTTATTTATTTGTGTTTATTTTAAGGGATTCAGTTTATTAAGTTGGGTAGTTTTAGTGTTATTGGTGTGTTTAAATCATGGGAGGATGCATAGCATCAGTACACCTTTTATTTATTTAATTTGGGGGCGAGCACTGGGGGCTCTGAGGCTTCGCTATACTGAGCCACCTCATCCTCTATTTGAAGAACCCTTTAAAATGTGATATGGAGGCGAGCACGGGACGGCTCTGAGGTATTGGCACCCCATTTTCTACAAGAAAAACCTCTATTTATTTAATTTGGGGCGAGCGTTGGGCACTCTGAGGTTTCGCTCTAATGAGCCACCTCATCTTCTATTTGAAGAACCCCTTCAAAGTGTGATATGGAGGCGAGCACTGGGCTCTGATGTATTAGCACACCATCCGAAGAACCTCGATTTTAATTAAAAAACTCAAACTATGTCTTTAGAATATTTCACTAACCAGTTGAGAATTACAAGCACACTCAATGGCTACTGAAACAAACGAACGAAAAATGTTCATAGTTTAAGTCGCTTAAACACAGGCGATCACATCGTGTCTTTTTGTTCAATATGTTCACCAACTAGCATTAACTACTCTCTAAAGATTAAGAGTTTTTCTTTCCCTTATTACTATTTTTTTATTGTTTTATCGACTTGCCTAAGTCGCTTTGTTTCTTACGCATTTTGCATAATTATTTGTTTTGCATTCTTTTGCGTCCCTTTCTCATTTTTTGCTATCTTATTGTTTTGTTTTGACAAACTGCACTAAACTGCATAAGCTGGTATGATTGCATACTATGTATATATGTACATACGTATATGCATACCTACATATGTAAATGAACTTAAGTAAGTTTCGTTAACATTACGTTTTGAATGTTAGTTAGGGTTTTTGTTGTTTCCGTTTGGTATCGCCTGGAAGGAAGGCGAACGGGCACACAAATATCTGTGAGATTCTTTTTAGGATAATTTCGCCACCCCCACCCTAGGTTTCCCGAATTGTATGCTGGTACCAACATCAACGACGAAGCCAACAGGTGAGTGAATGTTAATTAATAAACATATCCACGTATATTTATATTTATACACGTACATGCGTTCGGTCTTAATTCTTTTATAGCATGCGATTTTTTTTCTGGTTTGGCTGAATACCTTACGGAATCAAATCATTTTTTTTTTTTTGAGATCAGAGTTAGTACAGTACTTTTTTTTGATTCCTTTTATTATTTTGTATTAAGATTTATTCTAAATTGAATTGAAATTTATATTATCCCATGTTTTATTTTATTCTACGTTAATTTATTTTTGTTATATTTTTAATTTACAACAAAAAAAAAGGAAAAAAAGGCGGAAACCCAAATATTGTATTGAATTGAAATTTTTCTTTATATATTTATTGCCTTTATATATTCATTGAATTGAGGTTTATATTATTCCATATTTAAATTTTTTTTACATTGATTTATTTTTTCGGTTTTAGCGTTTTTATTTACAACAAGAAAAAAAGGGGGGAAAGAAAACTCAAATATTGTATCGAATTGAAACTTTTTTTTATATATTTATTGTCATTTTTTTCATTGAATTGAGGTTCATATTATTCCATCTTTAAATTTTTTGACATTGATTTATTTTTTTGTTTTAATTTTTTTATTTAAAATAAATAAATGTAATGCGCGATAACCTCCGAAGAGATCTAAGGCCGAGCTTCTCTTCCTATTTGCGTCGTGGTCCTCTTGATTTTCCCTACAAATTGGCCGGACGGGACCTACATGTTTTATGCCGACTCCGAACGGCATCTGCAAGGCAGATGAGTTTTCACTGAGAGCTTTTCATGGCACAAATACACTCGGAGCGCTTGCCAAACACTGCCGAGCGGCGACCCCGCTTAGAAAAATTTTCTTTTTTAATTGAAAAACCTTATTTCTAAAATGTTGATGTTGCTTTGCCAGGGGTTCGAACCCAGGGTATACGGTGTGGTAGGCGGAGCACGCTACCATCACACCACGGTGACCGCCAAATATTGTATTGAATTTAATTTTTTTACGCATATTCCTTTTTTATTCTTAATCTTTTTATTATTAAATCCAAGGATTTTTCATTTGTTACTATTAAGAGAATTTGTTAATAAACTGATGTGAGCGAAATTAAATTTAGCGGGCTAGTAGCTCTTTGAAATGAATGCTAAATACACCTTATTTTGGAGTGTGTGTTGTTCTCCAGGATAATGGTTGGTTTCTAGGTGTTTGATCCATAGACTGACTGACGGACATGACTTGACGCTAAGACTAACGGACTACTGCCAGTACTAGGGAATGCTATTTCAATTGTCGGAGCCCAGTAGCATTCAAAGGTAGTTCCCGGTTTGCGGACTAAAGGGGTGGGTCGACTCCAACTGACAGGACTGTTTCCTCCCGCTATTATCTTTCCTTTTTCCTGTCCACAATCACAGGCATGAACCTTTTTTTTGTCTGTGCAGCTGTGTGTGAGAATTTGCGGCAAGAACCACGACCAACGACGAGCTTAGCCCGGGCTTCCAGCATGGCTGGCCCGCCACGAACAGCGGTTACACAACAATAATGGCGCCCAGCGGATATCACCCGGTTTCTTTTCTTTTTCTTCCAATTTTATCTCCACTTTATTTTATACTTTTGATCTATCTTTGGCTAAATCTTGCTCTAACTTTTCAAATCTTTTCCTATAGTTTCCTATTTTCCTCCTCGGACATTTTTTTACGGGTTTATCGGCCAGCTTCGCTGAGGCCTAGGGATCGGTGAAAGTGATCGATAACCAAAAGAGGGAGGGGTACGCAACTTGGATTGGGAGTGCCTTTCATGAACTTCCTTTGTTTGGAAAGTGATATCCCAATACAAGGGCGTACAAATGATTTTGATAATTTTTCTTTTTGTAATTGAAGCCGTTTAGCGAGCTACCACTTGCGAGTTTCCGCAACATGTTTGTGTGAGGTTTGCTAACAGTTTTCAAGGGGGGGTGAGGTAAATATTTTTGTTAGCAACTGCGCTTCCAGCTATCCAGGCTCAGGCCAAGTAAGATGAAGAAGCGCACTGTGCTTAGTGGGGGATTTAACTGACATCGAATTTGACAGGACGGAAGGACAGATGTACAGGGGATCAACACTCTGCTCATACACCACCGGAGAATAACACCCGGTGCCCTCCAAAATATATACTCATTTTACGTTTTTCAAAAATCAATTGCTCCCTTTTGGGAAAAAAGGCACCTCTGATTTTAATCAAGTTCTGTTTTTTTTTTTGATATTGTTTCCTTTTGTTCTCTGGTTAGCAAAGAAAGCTGAAGTGAAGAGAAAAAAGAACAACATTATTACACATTATTACTATTTTGTTTTTGCCTTTTCATTGCCATTTTACCTTTATTTCCATTTTTTACTTGAAGTGATTAATTTAAGTTTTAAGTAATTTTTGTTGGGCTTGAAGCTTTTTTTTGAATTCAAACAAAATTTCCCAATTTTACTTAGGGTTTTTTTGGTCATTGTCGTCGTTTGAAGTTTATTTTATTACATTTTTTTTATCATTATCTTTTTATATATTTTTATTATACATTTATATACACATACACATTTATATAAATATATATACATACATTTACATTTCAGCATAAACACGTTTATTTATTGAATTATATTGTGTTGACTGGGTTAAGGGTTTTATTAATTTTGGTTATTTACGCGTTAATTTAAAGAAGTTTTTTGGATCTACCTTTTTTATGAATCCCTTGGTATAATTTTAAATACTTTTTCTTATATTTTCCGTTTAATCGCGTTCTTTTCAATATAATAATAATTCATATAAGTTTTGTATAATATTAATTTGGGTTAAATTGAATTATATTGAAGTTCTTGCACTCAGTTTAAACTCTTACATTCATTTTAAATTCTTACTTTTTATCGTTTTGGCTTAATCTTGAATTGAAAGTTTGATTTTTTTTTTTGGTTATCAGTGACTTACATTTTGGAAGGGGAATTTTCTATAATTTTATATTTTATATTGAATTTTGGATTACCTTAGATTTTTTGGTACTTGAATTCCGTTTCCAATTCCTTTTGAGTTTGAAATTAGTAGTCGATGGACATTCCCACCGGCTCTGAAGGACAGCGGTTTGGTTTAGGGATAATACCATCGAGTAGGAGAGTTACACGTGCGCTGGCTAGAGCGCTCGAAAACCAAGTGGTAGGATCAATGACACTGGAATTGAGCGGCCCATAGATTTTTTACCCACGGATTTTTTTAATTGTTGCTCGGCTAGAGTTTTTGGTCGTTTGAACTCGACGGAGCAGCCGCCACGAACCGACGATTCGTCTAATAAGTCCCCAAGTTAATCGAGTAAGCTTGACAGGATTTTAGAAATGCCAGAAGAGGGAGAAGCAAACTCTCCGCAAGGAGCTGTCGGTGGAGCACAACCGACTGCACCCCCGCCGGTATCGAACCGCATGGACCAACTAGGGAAGATGATGGAGACAATGATGCAGCAGAATAACGTGATGGCTGAGTTCATGAAAGAATTCAGGAAGGTGCGAGAGGACATGTCCCACCTGAGTAATAGAGTTGTAGGTGTGGAGGCGTCCATACAGGCATCACCAGCCCGCGCCCCACCACGAACGACATCAACGCCCGAAAATACTAACCAGCAGCCCCCTAGGAACAATCAAATGGGTTTGATAGGCAAATGTACCGAAAGAAAATAGACCTTGAGAAATTGCACCTGAAGTTCGATGGTACTACAAAAAATACGACGGTGGAAAGTTTTGTGTTTCGCGTGGAAAGAATGCGCGAACAAGATGAGGTCTCTTATGAACAACTACTAGCGGACTTCCATTGCCTCGTAACCGGAGCCGCGCTGAAATGATATTGGCAGGTCCTAGAGGATCACGTCGATGACCGACACTTCAATTTCGTCCAGCTGAAAACGGAGTTGCTAAACCAATTTAGAAGCGCGGAGTCCGATTACGGGGTAATCCGCGAGATAATGGAGAGGAAGCAGGGAGGCCAAGAAATCTTCGAAGATTATGCAGAAATACACGATCTTACTTTTAGGCTTAAAAAGAAAATACCCGAAGCAGAACTTGTTAAGATTATAAAAGGTAATTTAAAGCCGTACTTGGCGAATCTTACGTTCGAATCTGAGATTGATACGCTAGCCTATCTGAAGATAGATTGCAAACGAGCCGAAAAATAATAAAAGATAATAGGTCACGAAACAAGGCCGTTAGCGAAATAGATGTTAGCGCTAGAGAAGTAGAAGAGGCGATTAGTATAGGGATAGACGCGATAGGCAAAAATGATAGGAGCAAAATAACGTGTTCCAGGCGCGGTCTTCCTAACGTAAAACCAAGTGATCCTTCAAAATCCAATCCCAAATACTTTAATCCCAGCCCTTATAATTGTAATACGTCAACCCCCAATAGTAACGTCCAAAGTGAAGTGTTTTGTCCGTCACCATTCCACTTAATGTTGTGTTTTGTTTGCGGAATGCCACGTGGATTTCTTTACGAAAGACCCGCAGGCAGCGGCAAAACATGATCCTTGTAAATCTTCCTTCCATTTTATGAAGTGTTTTATGTGTGGTAATGATGCGGCCTACTGTGTGTTTAAGCAGGGTACGGAAAACAGGCAGCTCGCAGAGTTGTCCGGGCACTCTGTGCAGAGCCAGGAGTCCCCGGGGAATTAGGTTTAAGAGATCAGAGAGTGGGAGTACAAATTTTAAAACTTATAGGTAGGCAGGGAACGGGAGCGACCAATAACAATGAAGTTTTAAGAAAGAGCTTACACGAAAGGAAACAGAGGTACAAAGAAGTTAGGAGAAGGATTTTCGTGGAAGAGATTAAAACGAGAAAGAAAGATAGAAAATATAAGAAGATTTTGAAAATGCGGGAAAAGCATCGTGCTCTAAAGAGAATACAACAAAAAATAGTCGCAACCATCGTAACATTGAAGGGAGATAACCGATTCTTTGCGCGTGCAGTGATTGGAGGGCACGACACTCTCGCCTTGTTAGATTCAGGTGCCTGTTCCAGATGCCTGGGCAAAGGAGCCATGAAATTCCTAGAGGGGAAAGAAGAGAAAATAACCCGATTATTAGGCAAAAGGTTCGCACCGCAAATGGAGGCGAAACCCCGGTGGAGGGAGTGGTTTCTCCACCTGTGACTTGGGATGGGGAAGCCAGGGATCTGGAATTTTTAATTGTCCCCTAGCTTACTCAAGAGGTGTACTTAGGGATCGACTTCTGGCGTGTTTTTCAATTAAATGTTGTCGGAAAAAGTGTGACGAGCGTGTGCATGATAGGGCTGTCTCAGAACTCGTACCCGCCGAGGGTAACCTCTCTTTCGACGCAGCACAACATTCCCTAACAACGGCACAAAGCCGCATATTAGACAGGGTTAAATCACAATTCCCATCCTTTGCTGTACTAGGATTGGGCAGAACAGATGTGGAAGAACACAGTATAGAGGTGGTAGAAGAAAATATACCGATTAAGCACTACCCTATTTCGCCCGCAATCCAAAAATTAGTATACGAGGAGTTAGATAGAATGTTATTAATGGGTGTTATTGAGGAGAGTAATAGCAGCTGGAGCTCTCCCGTTTCGCTAGTAATTAAAGGCACCAAAAACAGGTTATCTTTGGATGCCAGGAAGGTGAATGCTAGAACTATTAAAGATGGCTATCCGTTGCCATTTATTGACGGTATATTAAGTAGGTTACAAAACACCCATTTTATATCAGCTATTGATCTTAAAGAAGTCTTTTGGCAAATTCCTTTGGAAAAACGTTCCAGAGAAAAAAGAGCATTCACCGTTCCTGGCAGACCACTGTATCAGTTCACGGTGATGCTTTTTGGTTTGTGTAATGCCGCTCAGCGGATGTGTCGTCTTATGGACAAGGTCGTTCCGGCCGCTTTACGTGAATGACCGTTTGTGTATCTTGACGACCTGTTAGTTTGTTCCGTAGATTCTGAGTCACACATGTCTTTATTGGAAAAGGTCGCTAAGTGTTTATGCGAAGCCAAATTGACGATAAATGTAGAAAAGAGCAAGTTTTTCTTCAAAGAAGTACGGTATTTAGGGTATGTGGTAGGCGACGGTTGTGTACGGACAGATGCCAATAAAATAGCAGCAATGCGAGATTTCCCTCAGCCAAAAAGCCCAAAACAGCTTCGACGATTCCTGGGTATGTCAGGGTGGTACCGCCGTTTTATTAGGGATTACGCAACCATTGCAGCGCCGCTGCACGACTGCCTCACTAAGGACAGAATAATGAAGTTTGAGATGACTGACGAAGCGAGAAAGGCGTTTGAACAGCTGAAGCAAAGCCTCATATCAGCCCCGGGGCTTGTTCAACCGGACTTCAATAAACACTTTTTATACAGTGCGACGCTTCGACGGACTTCGAAGACGAGGACGGCAACGAACGACCCATCGCGTGTATGTCGGCGAAATTGAATAAGGCACAACGCAATCACAGCGTGACGAAGTTGGAATGCTATGCAGCAGTGCTGAGCGTGAAGAGGTTCCGGTCATATGTGGAGGGCCTCCTCTTCACAATCATCACGGACCACGGAAGTCTCAAGTGGCTTATGAATCAGAAGGACCTCAGCGGTATACTGGCTAGATGGAGCCTGAAGCTGCAAGCCTTCAACTTCAACATCGAACATCGCAGAGGAGTTCAAAACGTTGTGCCTGACACATTGTCGCGCATGGACATGGACGAAGTGGCACTGCTGGACAGAGTATTACACATTAGCCTTGACTCGCCTTACTTTCACACCGACGAATACTGTGGACTGACAGAATCCATAAAGACCAAGACAAATTACCAGATCTTTGCGTATCAGACGGATATATCTATAAACAGACCCAACTTAATAGAGGGGGAGAACTTTAAGAGGACCACACCTGGAAACTCTGGGTACCGGTTGAGCTGCGGTCAGGTTTGGTGGAAGCCGCGCACTACTCTCCGTCTACAGGTCATGGAGGAATCCATAAAACCCTTTCCCGAATACGAGAGAAATACTTTTGGCCAGGCATGGTGTCCGATGTGCAACAGTGCGTCAAAGATTACGTCATATGTAAAGAAACAAAGACCCAAAATAGTTTTCGTAAGCCACCAATGGGCAAACAACAAATAACAGAGCGACCTTTCCAACGTCTTTATGTTGATTTTATGGGACCATATCCTCGTTCTAAGGATGAAAATGTTTCACTGCCCTCAGGCAAATGCAGCTGAACGAGTTAATAAGTCAGAATTGCAAATAATACGAGCGTATATCGGCCAGAACCAAAAGACGTGGGATCAACACGTGAGTGATGTTGCCTTTGTGTGTGTGATGTGAGTGATGTTGCCTTGTGTGTGATACACACCGCCATAGGCGAGTCGCTGTATTATGCCGTATTCGGAATGCCCCTGATACAGCATGGCGCCTCTTATGACATTTTACGAAGAATAGATTCTTTAAAGGATGTAGACTGCGAATTTGAACTAGGAGATAGGCACCAAGCATTGAGGAATTGGATATTTGAAGAGCTAAAGCGAGCATACAAAGTTGGAGAAAAGGTATATAATACCAGGGCAAAAGACATTAAGTTCAAACTTGGACAAGTGGTATACCGCCGAAATTTTAAACAGAGTTCACAGATTGACAGCTACAATGCGAAGCTCTTTCTTTGTATGAACTTGGTGATAATTCTGATAGAAGAGTAGGGGTATACCACGCTTAGGATATTTTTGTAGCATAGGTTTGTCAGAGTGTATCCATGTTAGTATATGTTTGTGAACGTACGTAAACTTGACTACCAAACTAGTTCTAATAGATCATATTTGTTTTTTTTTTATTTATTTATTAATTTTTTTTATTTATACAATTTTTTTGTAATTTATGGATTCATGCAATTTTTGTCTTTCTGTTATTTTTTATTACTCGACTAACATTGTAATTATACATCTATTTATTTATCTATTTATTTATACACTATTTATTTAACCTTACTGTTTTATCGACTTGACAATTGTGTTTACATATTGACTGTATTGCATGTATTTAGTCCGCATACCATACCCCAGTGATAGATCTAGGCACCCAGTGATAGGCGTAGTTTCTTTTTATTCCTGTGATATAGGCATTTATATAGAGAATATACACGAGGCGCCCAGTCATGGGACGAAGCTACATATTGGGCTGACAAAGAAAGAACTAGGAAGGCTGCGTTCGAATTTCTTCCGCACACGCTCCATGGTCCAGGTACCATCGGCGGATGCGAACCTGCAACGACAGCCTTATTATCTGTATGTGTTGTGTGTGTTTATGTTATCCCCAAATCAACCTTCTGAGTGAAAGCGTGTGTATAGGTGTATGTGTAAGCGTGGATTGGTAGCTCGACGCGCAGGAGTAGTTAAGATATTAGCTGGCAGTTTGAGTGAACTACATCGCGACACCAGGCGGTGTGATCGCCGATAGTCATCGGCTCCTGAGAGCAATCGGAAGCAAAAGGAATTTAGTGCCAAGGTGTCCACAATTTAAGGCGGTTCGGTGTGCCCGTCGCAAACAAAAATAAAAATAAACAAAAGTTTAGTGAAAGAAAAACAAAAACTGTAATAAGATTTACAGTAGAAGAAAAAAAAATTAATCAAAAAAAAAGAAAAAAATCAGAGTTTTAAAGTGACAATAAGAAAAAAAAATTATATATTTTTAGAAAAAGGAATTGTTACAGTGCAACAAGTAAACGGTGGACGGACTGCAACGTTAAAAACAACAAAGGGTCAACAGCTTACCGGATCCAGAAAAACTTTCAACAACATATATTTTTATCCAGCAGTATCCCGCCAAACAAAACCGAGGTAAGTTTTTTTACTATAAGGTGACTTCCTGCTATTTAAAAATAAAGTGTAAATTCAAGTGTAGGTAGAAAAGAAAAAAAAACACAAATTTTAAACATACGCGGTTTTGGCAAGATAGCATAGAAGTGAAATTTAAGTTAGTGGAAATTAGCCAAATCGAAATTTATTTTCAGATTCGAAAAAATTTAACCACACTTGAAGATGCATGAAGTAGACATACATACATAGGGAGGCAAAAAGGCTAAATCTCGGTTTCTTTAAAAACTTGGATTTATCACCAATCCGAGAATAGCAACAACAACCCCAGCATGCATAGCGGCGCCCACAACCAATAGACATGCAAAAGAACCGTGTTGTACCCAGCAACAACAACAACACCCAAACTGTAGATTTTTTTATGTAGGCCAACGGTCTACCGGCATAGGGTATTAGCTGGCCCTATAATCTACCGTCAGCAGCTGTTTCCGTGGTTGAGCCGGAAAGAGGTCAGTGACCTAAATTGCATTAAAAGAAGCACAGAAATAGAAAATACATAATAAGACAGGAACGGTGGAGCATTTGGATCACTTAGACAGAGCTGACCAAGTAACAAATACGGAGAGAACTTCGGAGAGAGAGTGCTGCTGTGCGAGAGTGGATATGAACGAGAGCAGCAGCTGAGAAAGACAACGCAGGCGACCACATCGTGTCTTTTTGTTCAATATGTTCACCAACTAGCATTAACTACTCTCTTAAGATTAAGAGTTTTTTCCCCTTATTAATATTTTTTTATTGTTTTCTCGACTTGCCTAAGTCGCTTTGTTTCTTACGCATTTTGCATAATTATTTATTTTGCATTCTTTTGCGTTTCTTTTGCGTTCCTTTCTCATTTTTTTGCGATCTTATTGTTTTTTTTTTGACAAACTGCACTAAGCTGTGTGCATATGCTGGTATGATTGCATGCATGCATACCTACATATGTAAATGAACTTAAGTAATACGCCAATTACACGGCTCAAGTCTCCTTGTGCCAATTACCAATTTGCACAAGGATTTGCCCGGTGTGTGCACTGGTTGCGCTATTTGCGCAGAAAACTGCGCTAAAATCAAAACGATTTTGATATGATTCTCATTTGCACAAATTTCGTCGATTTATATTTGCGCATGGCTTTTGTGTCATGTATGGGCCGTATAAGTTTCGTGAACATTAGGTTTTGAATGTTAGTTAGGGTTTTTGATGTTTCCGATTGGTATCGCCTGGAAGGAAGGCGAACGGGCACACAAATATCTGTGAGATTCTTTTTAGGCTAATTTCTCCAACCCCGCCCTAGGTTTCCCGATTGTATGCAGGCACCAACAACAACGATGAAGCCAACAGGTGAGTGAATGTTAATTAATAAACATATCCACGTATATTTGTATACACGAACATGCGTTCGGTCTTAATTCTTTTATAGCATGCGATTTTTTTCTGGTTTGGCTGAATACCTTACGGAATCAAATAATTTTTTTTTTGAGATTTTTTTTATTCCTTTTATTATTTTGTATTAAGATTTATTCTAAATTGAATTGAAATGTATATTATCCCATGTTTAATTTTTTTCTACGCTGATTTATTTTTGTTATATTTTTAATTTACAACAAAAAAAGGAAAAAAAGGGGAAAACCCAAATATTTTATTGAATTGAAATTTTTCTTTATATATTTATTGTCGTTTTTTTTGATTGAATTGAGGTTTATGTTATTCCATATTTAAATTTTTTTACATTGATTTATTTTTTTGTTTTAACTTTTTTACTTACGATTCGAGGTTCGATTCGAGCTCAAGGCCAGAACAATAGTTTTTTTCTAATGATAATTATTGTTATTTTTTAATTTTTCTAAATTTGAAAAATTGTATTTTGTTTTTGGTATCCAGAAAAACTTTCAACAACATATATTTTTATCCAGCTGTATCCCACCAAACAAAACCGAGGTAAGTTTTTTTACTATAAGGTGACTTCCTGCTATTTAAAAATAAAGTGTAAATTCAAGTGTAGGTAGAAAAGAAAAAAAACACAAATTTTAAACATACGCGGTTTGGCAAGATAGCATAGAAGTGAAAGTTAAGTTAGTGAAAATTGGCCAAATCGAAATTTATTTTCAAATTCGAAAATATCACAAATTTTAAATATACGCGGTTTTGGCAAGATAGCATAGAAGTGAAATTTAAGTTAGTGGAAATTAGCCAAATCGAAATTTATTTTCAAATTCGAAAAAATTTAACCACACTTGAAGATGCATGAAGTAGACATACATACATAGGTATTCGAATGTGTTTAAGCTATACGTGTAGATATATGTACATACGCATATGCATTTCACATTACTTAACTTGCATTGTTTGTGCATTTGTTTATTTCGCAGATTCCTGTCAACGGGAGGCAAAAAGGCTGAATCTCGGTTTCTTTAAAAACTTGGATTTACCACCAATCCGAGAATAGCAACAACAACCCCAGCATACCTAGCGGCGCCCACAACCAGTAGACATGCAAAAGAACCGTGTTGTACCCAGCAACAACAACAGCACCCAAACTGTAGATTTTTTTATGTAGGCCAACGGTCTACCGGCATAGGGTATTAGCTGGCCCTATAATCTACCGTCAGCAGCTGTTTCCGTGGTTGAACCGGAAAGAGGTCAGTGACCTAAATTGCATTAAAGGAAGCACAGAAATAGAAAATACATAATAAGGCAGGAACGGCGGGCCATTTGGATCGCTTAGACAGAGCTGACCAAGTAACAAATACGGAGAGAACTTCGGAGAGAGAGTGCTGCTGTGCGAGAGCGGATATGACCGAGAGCAGCAGCTGAGAAAGACAACGCAGGCGACCACAGCGTGTCTTTTTGTTCAATATGTTCACCAACTAGCATTAACTACTCTCTAAAGATTAAGAGTTTTTTCCCCTTATTACTATTTTTTTATTGTTTTCTCGACTTGCCTAAGTCGCTTTGTTTCTTACGCATTTTGCATAATTATTTATTTTGCATTCTTTTGCGTTTCTTTTGCGTTCCTTTCTCATTTTTTTGCGATCTTATTGTTTTGTTTTGACAAACTGCACTAAGCTGTGTGCATATGCTGGTATGATTGCATACATGCATACCTACATATGTAAATGAGCTTAAGTAAGTTTCGTGAACATTAGGTTTTGAATGTTAGTTAGGGTTTTTGATGTTTCCGATTGGTATCGCCTGGAAGGAAGGCGAACGGGCACACAAATATCTGTGAGATTCTTTTTAGGCTAATTTCTCCAACCCCGCCCTACGTTTCCCGATTGTATGCAGGCACCAACAACAACGATGAAGCCAACAGGTGAGTGAATGTTAATTAATAAACATATCCACGTATATATGTATACACGAACACGCGTTCGGTCTTAATTCTTTTATAGCATGCGATTTTTTTCTGGTTTGGCTGAATACCTTACGGAATCAAATAATTTTTTTTTTTGAGATTTTTTTATTCCTTTTATTATTTTGTATTAAGATTTATTCTAAATTGAGTTGAAATGTATATTATCCCATGTTTAATTTTTTTCTACGCTGATTTATTTTTGTTATATTTTTAATTTACAACAAAAAAAAAAAGGAAAAAAAGGGGAAAACCCAAATATTTTATTGAATTGAAATTTTTCTTTATATATTTATTGTCGTTTTTTTCATTGAATTGAGGTTTATATTATTCCATATTTAAATTTTTTTACATTGATTTATTTTTTTGTTTAAACTTTTTTATTTACGATTCAAGGTTCGATTCGAGCTCAAGGCCAGAACAATAATTTTTTTCTAATGATAATTATTGTTATTTTTTAATTTTTCTAAATATGGAAAATTGTATTTTTTTTGGAATAGTAAGTAGAAAATTTTTCAGACAACCTGAAGGGTGCTAAGCCTTCATCATCAGTACGCTTTAGGCATAAAAACAAAAACAATTGTCTTTTTTATTTACAACAAGAAAAAAGGGGGAAAGTAATTTGAGTTTACTTGTATCGAATTGAAATTTTTCTTTATATATTTATTGTCGTTTTTTTCATTCAATTGAGGTTTATATTATTCCATCTTTAAAGTTTTTCACATTGATTTATTTTTTTATTTTAACTTTTTTATTTAGAAAAAAAGGGGGAAAGAAAACCCAAATATTGTATTGAATTGAATTTTTTTACGTATATTCCTTTTTTATTCTTAATATTTTTATCATTAAATCCAAGGATTTTTCATTTATTAGTATTAAGAGAATTTGTTAATAAACTGATGTGAGTGAAATTTAATTTAGCGGGCTAGTAGTTCTTTGAAATGGAAGGCTAAATACACCTTATTTTGAAGTGGGTATTGATTTCCAGGCTAATGGTTGGATTCTAGGTGTTTGATCCATAGACTGACTAACGGACATGACTTGACGCTAAGACTGACGGACTACTGTCAGTACTAGGGAATGCTACTTCAATTGTCGGAGCCCAGTAGCTTTCAAAGGTAGTTCGCGGGTTGCGGACTGAAGGGGTGGGTCGGCTCCAACTGACAGGACTGTTTCCTCCCGCTATTATCTTTCCTTTTTCCTGTCTACAATCAAAGGCATGAACCTTTTTTTTGTCTGTGTAGCTGTGTGTGAGAATTTGCGGCAAGAACCACGACCAACGACGAGCTGGCTAAATCTTGCTCTAACTTTTCAAATCTTTTCCTATAGTTTCTTATTTTCCTCCTCGGACATTTTTTTACGGGTTTATCGGTCAGCTTCGCTGAGGCCTAGATATCGGTGAAAGTGATCGATAACCAAAAGAGGGAGGGGTACACAAATTGGATTGTTGGGAAAGTGATATCCCAATACAAGGGCGTACAAATGATTTTGATAATTTTTCTTTTTGTAATTGAAGCCGTTTAGCGAGCTACCACTTGCGAGTTTCCGCAACATGTTTGTGTGAGGTTTGCTAACAGTTTTCAAGGGTGGTGAGGGGTAAATATTTTTGTTAGCAACTGCGCTTCCAGCTATCCAGGCTCAGGCCAAGTAAGATGAAGTAGCGCACTGTGTTTAATGGGGGATTTAACTGACATCGACTTTGACAGGACGGAAGGACAGATGGACAGGGGATCAACACTCTGGTCATACACCACCGGAGAATAACACCCGGTGTCCTCCAAAATATATATTCATTTTACGCTTTTCAAAAATCAATTGCTCCCTTTTGGAAAAAAGGCACCTCTGATTTTAATCAAGTTCTGTTTTTTTGATATTGTTTCCTTTTGTTCTCTGGTTAGCAAAGAAAGCTGAAGTGAAGAGAAAAAAAGAACAACATTATTACACATTATTACTATTTTGTTTTTGCCTTTTCATTGCCATTTTATCTTTATTTCCATTTTTTTTACTTGAAGTGATTAATTTAAGTTTTAAATAATTTTTGTTGGGCTGAAGCCTTTTTTTGAATTCAAACAAAATTGCCCAATTTTATTTTATCTTTTTTGGTCATTGTCGTCGTTTATGACATTTTTTTTATCATTATCTTTTTACATATATTTTTATTATACATATACATACACATACACATTTATATAAATATATATACATACATTTACCTTTCAACATAAACACTTTTATTATCGAATTATATTGCGTTGACTGGTTTAAGGGTTTTATGATTTTTGGCTATTTACGCGTTAATTTAAAGAAGTTTTTTAGATCTACCTTTTTCTGAATTCATTTGTTTTTTTTTTTCAAATTATGAATCCCTTGGTACAATTTTAAATACTTTTTCTTATATTTTCCGTTTAATCACGTTCTTTTCAATATAAATTATAAGTTTTGTATAATATTAATTTGGGTTAAATTGAATTATATTGAAGTTCTTGCACTCAGTTTAAACTCTTACATTCGTTTTAAATTCTTACTTTTTATCGTTTTGGCTTAATTTTAAATTGAAAGTTTGATTTTTTTTGGTTATCAGTGACTTACATTTTGGAAAGTGAATTTCCTATAATTTTATATTTCGGTTATGTTAAATATCACTGAATCATCCTTTTAATTTTTGGTCAAAGGTGTATAGATTTTAGTCCCCTACTTTTTAATTTTGCTTTTGTGATTTTTCCTTTAATTACATTTTGCTCATAATATACTTTTAATTCCTTTTCTTAATTTTAATTTCGTTCATTTTTACTTTAAAATTTTTTTTCACACAGTTTTTTTATATTAATATTAATTTGAATTTGAAGTTGAATATCTACTGCTCCAACTTCAAATCATTTAACGCCTGTTTAGTTAATGTTGAATTTTGGATTACCTTAGATTTTTTGGTATTTGCATTCCGTTTCCAGTTCCTTTTGAGTTTGAAATTAGTAGTCGATGGACATTCCCACCGGTTGTGAAGGATAGCGGTTTGGTTTAGGGATAATACATCGAGTAGGAGAGTTACACGTGCGCTGGCTAGAGTGCTCGCAAACCAAGTGGTAGGATCATTGCTCACTCAAATTGACACTGGAATTGAGCAGCCGATAGATTTTTTACCCACGGATTTTTTTAATCGTTGTTCGGGTAGAGTTTTTGGTCGTTTGAACTCGACGGAGCAGCCGCCACGAACCACCGATTCGTTTAATAGGTCCCTAAGTTTATCGAGTAAGCTTGACAGGATTTTAGAAATGCCAAAAGAGGGAGAAGCAAACTCTCCGCAAAGAGCTGTCGGTGGAGCACCGCCAACTGCACCCCCGCCGGTATCGAACCGCATGGACCAACTAGGGAAGATGAAGGAGACAATGATGCAGCAGAATAACGTGGTGGCTGAGTTCATGGAAGAATTCAGGAAGGTGCGAGAGGACATGTCCCACCTAAGTAATAGAGTTGCAGGTGTGAAGGCGTCCATCCAGGCATCACCAGCCCGCGCCCCACCACGAACAACATCAACGCCCGGAAATACTAACCAGCAGCCCCCTAGGAACAATCAAAGCGGGTTTGATAAGCAAATGTACCGGAAGAAAATAGACTTTGAGAAATGTCACCTGAAGTTCGATGGTACTACAAAAAATATGACGGTGGAAAGTTTTGTGTTTCGCGTGGAAAAAATACGCGAACAACATGAGGTTTCTTATGAACAACTACTAGCGGACTTCCATTGCCTCGTAACCGGAGCCGCGCTGAAATGGTATTGGCAAGTCCTGGAGGATCACACCGAGGACCGAGACTTCAATTTCCTCCAGCTGAGAACGGAGTTGCTAAACCAATTTAGAAGCGCGGAGCCCGATTACGAGGTAATCCGCGAGATAATGGAGAGGAAGGAGGGAGGCCAAGAAAGCTTCGAAGATTATGCAGAAATACACGATCTTATTTTTAGGCTTAAAAAGAAAATACCCGAAGCAGAACTTATTAAGATTATAAAGGGCAATTTAAAGCCGGACTTGGCGAATCTTACGTTCGCATCTAAGATTGATACGCTAGCCGATCTGAAGATAGAATGCAAACGACCCAAAAAATTATAAAAGATAATAGGTCACGAAACAAGACCGTTAGCGAAATAGATGTTAGCGCTAGAGAAGTAGAAGAGGCGATTAGTATAGGGATAGACACGATAGGCAAAGATGATAGGAGCAAAATAACGTCTTCCAGGCCCGGTCCTCCTAACGTAAAACCAAGTGATCCTTCAAAATCCAATCCCAAATCCTTTAATCCCAGCCCTTATAATTGTAATACGTCAACTCCCAATAGTAACGTCCAAAGTGAAGTGTTTTGTCCGTCACCATTCCACCTTATGTTGTGTTTTGTTTGCGGAATGCCCTGTGGATTTCTTTACGAAAGACCAACAGGCAGCGGCAAAACATAGTCCTTGTAAATCGTCCTTCCGTTGTATGAAGTGTTTTATGTGTGGTAATGATGTGTCCTACTGTGTGTTTCAGCCGGGTACGGAAAACAGGCAGCTCACAGAGATGTACGGGCACTCTGTGCAGAGCCAGGAGTACCCGGGGAATTACGTTTAAGAGACCAGAGAGTGGGAGTACAAATTTTAAAACGTGTTGGTAGGCAGGGAACGGGATCGACCAATAACAATGAAGTTTTAAGAAAGAGTTTACAAGAAAGGAAACAGAGGTACAAAGAAGTTAGGAGAAGGATTTTCGTGGAAGAGATTGAAACGAGAAAGAAAGATAGAAAATATAAGAAGATTTTGAAAATGCGGGAAAAGCATCGTACTCTAAAGAGAATACAACAAAAAATAGTCGCAACCATCGTAACATTGAAGGGAGATAACCGATTCTTCGCGCGTGCAGTGATTGGAGGGCACGACACTCTAGCCTTGTTAGATTCAGGTGCCTATTCCAGTTGCCTGGGCAAAGGAGACATGAAATTTCTAGAGGGGAAAGAAGAAAAAATAACCCGAATATTAGGGCAAAATGTTCGCACCGCAAATGGAGGAGAAACCCCGGTGGAAGGAGTGGTTTCTCTACCTGTGACTTGGGATGGGGAAACCAGGGATATGGAATTAATTAATTGTCCCCGAGCTTACTCAAGAAGTGTACTTAGAGATCGACTTCTGGCGTGTTTTTCAATTAAATGTTGTCGGAAAAAGTGTGAACGAGTGTGCGCATGATAGGGCTGTCTCAGAACTCGTACCCGCCGAGGGTGACCTCTCTTTCGACGCAGCACAACATTCCCTAACAACGGCACAAAGCCGCATATTAGACAGGGTTAAATCCCAATTCCCATCCTTTTCTGTACTAGGATTGGGCAGAAAAGATGTGGAAGAACACAGTATAGAGGTGGTAGAAGAAAATATACCGATTAAGCACTACCCTATCTCGCCCGCAATCAAAAAATTAGTATGAGAGTTAAATGGAATGTTATTAATGGGTGTTATTGAGGAGAGTAATAATAGCAGCTGGAGCTCTACCGTTTCGCTAGTAATTAAAGGCACCAAAAACAGGTTATGTTTGGATGCCAGGAAGGTGAATGCTAGAACTATTAAAGATGCCTATCCGTTGTGACGACCTGTTAGTTTGTTCCGTAGATTTTGAGTCACACATGTCTTTATTGGAAAAGGTCGCTATGTGTTTTCGCGAAGCCAAATTGACGATGAATGTAGAAAAGAGGAAGTTTTGCTTCAAAGAAGAACGGTATTTAGGGTATGTGGTAGGCGACGGTTGTATACGGACAGATGCCAATAAAATAGCAGCAGTGCGAGATTTCCCTCAGCCAAAAAGCCCAAAACAGCGTAGACGATTCCTGGGCATGTCAGGGTGGTACCGCTGTTTTATTAGGGATTACGCAACCATTGCAGCGCCGCTGCACGACTGCCTCACTAAAGACAGAATAAAGAAATTTGAGATGACTGACGAAGCGAGAAAGGCTTTTGAACAGCTGAAGTAAAGCCTCATATCAGCCCCGGTGCTTGTTCACCCGGACTTCAATAAACACTTTTTTTTACAGTGCGACGCTTCGACCGACGGGGTGGGTGGAGTTTTATTCCAAAAAGACGAGGACGGCAACGAACGACCCATCGCGTATATGTCAGCAAAATTTAATAAGGCACAATGCAATTACAGCGTGACGAAGTTGGGATGCTATGCAGCAGTGATGAGCGTGAAGAGGTTCCGGCCTTATGTGGAGGGCCTCCCTTTCACAATCATCACGGACCACGCAAGTCTCAAGAGCCTGAAGCTGCAAGCCTTACTTTCACACCGACGAATACTGTGAACTGAGAGAATCCATAACGAAAGACCAAGACAAATTACCAGATCTTTGCGTATCAGACGGATATATTTATAAACGGACCCAACTTAATAGAGGGGGAGAACTTCAAGACGACCACACCTGGCAGCTCAGGGTACCGGTTGAACTGCGGTCAGGTTTGGTGGAAGCCGCGCACTACTCTCCGTCTACAGGTCATGGAGGAATCCAGAAAATCCTTGCGCGAATACGAAAGAAATACTTTTGGCCAGGCATGGTGTCCGATGTGCAACAGTGCGTCAAAGATTGCGTCATATGTAAAGAAACAAAGACCCAAAATAGTTTTCGTAAGCCACCAATGGGCAAACAACAAATAACGGAGCGACCTTTCCAACGTCTTTATGTTGATTTTATGGGAACATATCCTAGTTCTAAGGATGGAAATGTTTTAATGTTTGTGTGTCTTGATCATTTTAGTAAATTTGTGTTTCTTAAACCTATGCAGCGAGAACAGCTGTCAAAGTGGTTCAATTTCTGAAGAAGGAAGTTTTCCACATTTTTGGAGCCCCGAGTTCGTACATACAGACAAAGGAAAACAGTTCGTCTCGGAGATCTTCACCTCCTTTTTACAAAAATACGGGACCAAAACATTAGGACGGCGTTTTACTCCCCTCAGGCAAATGCAGCTGAACGAGTTAATAGTTAAGTATTGCAAATGATACGAGCGTATATCAGCCAGAACCAAAAGATGTGGGATCAACACGTGAGTGATGCTGCCTTTGCCTTGCGAAGTGTGGTACACACCGCCATAGGCGAATCGCTGTATTATGCCGTATTCGGAATGCCCATGTTACAGCATGGCGCCTCGTATGACATTTTACGAAGAATAGCTCCTTTAAAGGATGTAGACTGCGAAGTTGAACTAGGAGATAGGCACCAAGCATTGAGGAATAAAATATTTGACGATCTAAAGCGAGCATACAAAGTAGGAGAAAAGGTATATAAAACCAGGGCAAAAGACATTAAGTTCAAAATTGGACAAGTGGTATACCGCCGAAATTTTAAACAGAGTTCACAGATTGACAGCTACAATGCCAAGCTCAGGCCGAAACATGTCCAATGTGTCGTCCTTAGGGCCATAGGCAATTCTTTATATGAACTTGGTGATGATTCTGGTAGAAGAGTAGGGGTATACCACGCTAAGGACATTTTTGCAGCATAGGTTTGTTAGAATGTATCCATGTTAGTATATTTTTGTGAACGTACGTAAACTTGACTACCAAACTAGTTCTAATAAATCATATTTGACTTTATTTATTTATTTATTTATTTTTTTTTATTTATAATTTTTTTTTGTAATTTATGGATTCATGCAATTTTTGTATTTCTGTTATTTGTTATTACATGACTAACATTGCAATTATACGTATATTTATTTGTCTATTTATTTATATACTATTTATTTTACCTTACTGTTTTATCGACTTGACAATTGTGTTTACATATTGAATGTCTTGCATGTATTTAGTCCATATACCATACCCCAGTGATAGATCTGGGCACCCAGTGATAGGCGTAGTTTCTTTTTATTCCTGTGATATAGGCATTAATATAGAGAATATACACGAGGCGCCCAGTCATATTTGAGGGAAAGGTCCAAAGTACATTCCCGGCTTTGGATCCTGGGACGAAGCCACACATTGGGCTGAAAAAGAAAGAACTAGGAGGGCTGTGTTCGAATTTCTTCCGCACACGCTCCATGGTCCAGGTACCATCGGCGGATGCGAGCTTGCAACGACAGCCTTATTATCTGTATGTGTTGTGTGTGTTAATGTTATCTCCAAATCAACCTTCTGAGTGAAAGCGTGTGTATAGGTGTATGTGTAAGTGTGGATTGGTAGCTCGACGCGCAGGCGTAGTTACGATATTAGCTGGCAGTTTGAGTGAACTGCATCGCGACACCAGGCGGTATGATCGCCGATAGCCATCGGCTCCTGAGAGCAATCGGAAGCAAAAAGAATTTAGTGTCAAGGTGTCCACAATTTAAGGCAGTTCGGTGTGCGCGTCGCAAACAAAAATAAAAATAAGGTCTACATTGGGACCACAAAGCGGGCGCTCGGCACGCGGGTAGCTGAGCACGAAGCAGATATACGTAAACAAAAACAAAGCACAGCTTTGGCACAGCATGTAATAGAAAATAAACACCAAGCTGATTTTGAAAACATAAAAATAATAGACACCGAAATGAGAGAAAAACCGCGTGACACCTTAGAAAGCCTAAGAATTTTGCAAAAAAGAGGAAACACAATAAACAAAAGAGAAGGTACAGACAATATCGCCGCAGCGTACCTGTTATGTTTGTAATTTAGTTTTTAGTATGACAAGTTTACCGCATGTAGGTGGTATCGATTTTTTCTACTTTATTAACTTTCCGCAATTTTTTAATACTCAAATGTTTTAAAAAGTTTAAATGTTTTAGTGAAAATTGTGTTTTTCGTTAATTTTCCATCATTGTAAGTAAGAAAAATTTTTGTGCAATCAATATTTATTTGCAATATTTTAAATTTTAAATCTATATGTATCTGATTGTGTTCTTTGTTGTTTTTTTGTTTTATTAAATAAATACAATGTCATGCTTCTGAAGATGCCAAGGAAATTTGGCGAAACGTCGAGCTGAAAGGTGGAATAATCTTTATTTTTATTTGCACCCAACACAATAGATCTGCGTAGCTTAAAATATACATAAAAAAAATAAAAATAAACAAAAGTTTAGTGAAAGAAAAAAAATTGTAATAAGATTTACAGTAGAAGAAAAAAAAATTTACAAAAAAAAAGGAGAAAAAAAGTTAGAGTTTTAAAGTGACAACAAGAGAAAGAAAAAATTATATATTTTTAGAAAAAGAAATTGTTAGAGTGCAACAAGTAAACGGTGGACGGACCGAAACGTTAAAAACAACAAAGGGTCAACAGCTTACCGGAACCAGAAAAACTTTCAACAACATATATTTTATCCAGCAGTATCCCGCCCAACAAAACCGAGGTAAGTTTTTTTACTATAAGGTGACTTCCTGCTTTTTAAAAGTAAAGTGTAAATTCAAGTGTCGGTAGAAAAGAAAAAAAAAACAGAAATTTTAAGCATACGCGGTTTTGGAAAGATATCATAGAAGTGAAAGTTAAGTTAGTGAAAATCGGCCAAATCGAAATGTATTTTCAAATTCGAAAATATCACAAATTTTAAACATACGTGGTTTTGGCAAGATAGTATACAAGTGAAATTTAATTTAGTGAAAATTAGCCAAATCGAAATTTATTTTCAAATTCGAAAAAATATAACCACACTTGAAGATGCATGAAGTAGACATACATACATAGGTATTCGAATGTGTTTAAGTTATACCTGTAGATATATGTACATACGCATATGCATTTCACATTACTTAACTTGCATTGTTTGTGCATTTGTTTATTTCGCAGATTCCTGTCAGCGGGAGGCAAAAAGGCTGAATATCGGTTTCTTTAAAAACTTGGATTTACCACCAATCCGAGAATAACAACAACAGCCCCAGCATACATAGCGGCGCACACAACCAATAGACATGCAACAGAACCGTGTTGTACCCAGCAACAACAACTGTGACGGACTTTTCCTTACGCCGGGGTATTCTCAGTCCGTCCAGGATCCCTGTGAGAATAGAGAAGTATCCTTATCGTCTCCTTTTAAAGATAAAAATCCTGTTTGTTGTTAAAACGTTATAAACTCTACTACGCTTAAACTATAATCTCAATCTATTCGTAAAGAAAGTGGAGGTGGAGAACCACCACTTCCTCCCAGTCGGAGGAGTTGGTAAAACACCCACCGAGTATAAAACTTAAAGATACCCTGTTCCTCCTGAAGGTTGCAAAGGTGGAAAAACCACCACAATCCCTCCAACGATGGGGTTGCAAAAACCCCAAAGTTACTAAAATAAAGAACTCATGAGATGAGAAAATCCC
The DNA here is from genome assembly GCF_040869045.1 of Eurosta solidaginis. Lineage (NCBI taxonomy): Eukaryota > Metazoa > Arthropoda > Insecta > Diptera > Tephritidae > Eurosta > Eurosta solidaginis. The sequence continues at coordinate 171,848,924 of NC_090319.1, read as the reverse complement.
AGGAGTCCTATTCACCGCTAAACAAGGTGTTAGCAGGCTACTATACCTAGCTGGCTGCTGCTCAAATTCGCAAAATTTGTCGCCCTTTTATACTTGTCCACGCGCAGGTGGACAGTTATCCTGCAACAATAAATCTTACTTATTATATGTATCCAACGTTTAACGGTATTATTCTACCAATATATTCAATTATCTACTTGTATATAAGTATTTATTTCTAAATTACATATGTAATAATTCCCCTTGGACTGCCCCCTAGCATGTGAGTTCATTGATACGCATCTCCAGTTAGTTAGCATAGTTACTTTCAATTTCCCTCTGTTGCCTGCTTATTGTTCCTTGTTGTTGTCAACGAGTTGGTTGCCCTTCGTAAGTAACTTGCAAGTGAAATGTTTATTTCTACCTAGTACCCACGCAGTGTTGTTGGTATGCTGAGGTGACGTATTTCTAGTACATTGCATTTTTTTTCCTCTTTGTGCGATGTACGCCTTGACAGTTCGCTTCAATGCCTGCTGTGCTTGGTCGCAATTTCTTTGTATACGTATGTATGTTTGTACATTTTTGGTGCTCTTGCAGTGGGAGTTTATGTGTGTTACTTGTTGCGTTGCTGTATTCCCATCGTTGTTTAGAATTCCAGCAGGTCCGCTGATCTCAATGAAAAACCAAAGTTTTTCCCGTTTGATCTCTATGCAAAATATAATATCCACATAAAATATCTGCCGTATGCGGGCAGAGAAAATTATGTTTTTGCGAAATAATAAATATATAAGTGTATATTGGGGTGTTTCAGAAAAATTACTAATTTATGTGTGTAAATTCAATTTATATAATTCAGGTTTATATATTTTACATGCTATATGCAGTGATATAAATTCATTGTCATATCCATTAGGGTGTTTCGAAAAATAGTATATAATTTGTAATAGTAGATTATCTAAGTTCGAATATGTGGGCCCCATGCATTTGGGCCTCCCGGTGCATTTGGGTCCTCTCTCTCTCGCCTCACCTGCCGCAATGTGACTTGCTGTCACCATTGTAAGATTCAACTTCTCGTAGCGGTCAATGCTTGTGTTCCTTATGGGGTAATCTCTCGCGATCTGGCCCTTGTTCTGAAATGAAATGTTATGCAGAATTCGGTCATCAGGTTATAGCATTGGCTAGCTATGTTGTTGGCGTAGTTCATCGCCGTCTGGATCCCGTTGTCCAGGGTTGGGGCTTGCGCTTGTGCTGTGTGCCACCCACTCCGGTCTCCATCTACCATCTGTTGATTGTTGCTTATGTCTGCGCGTTCGATTCTGGACCCATTTGCACCTGAATTGGCGAGTGCTAGTGAACCACATACCGCTACCGTGCTGTAATCTGTCCGATCTTCTTCCGTGACCTGGACTGCTTGCGATGTTGACGCGCGTGGCGTTGCTCTTACTACGGCCAGTTGCCCTGTGTGTTTCTCGGTGGAAATCTCGGTGAAATGTGGGTTCGGGGTTCTACTACACGATGCCGATGATGTTACGTGTTTTGTTGCCGCTGTCGTCTCATTTTTTCACCGATTGGAACTTCGGTGAAACTCCCATTCGGGGCTTGGCGGGACGCTGTTGACTTACCACGCACACGGGGTGAACGTATTCTTCTTTCTGTTTCCGGACTTGCTTCTTCTTCGACTGTCGCCTGATAGTATGCTTTTAGCTCGCTTATTTGTGCCGTTCTCCTTTTGCCGTTATGCACCTTGTCTAGCTCGACGATTATGGGCGATACCAAGTTCGTTACACGATGAGTCCCACTGTATATAGGTGCTAACTTTGCTGCAAAGTTGTCCACTGCCTTGGACAGCTGATGCTCTTTTGCTAGTACCAAGTCGCCCACCGCCGGTTGCCACTGTCTCCTACGTAAATTATAATGCCTTGCCTGCTCCGCTGATGCTTGCTGTTGTCTACGACATGCCATCTGATATACCTCTTTCATTTTCGCCATATTTTCACTGAGAGCCACCTTCTCCTCGCCTGTGCCAAATTTTTGCTCATCGTAGAGGGCGTTGGGGATCCTCGGTTCCCTACCCTGTACCTCGAATGCTGGACTATAGCCTGTTGACTCGCATACGCTCGTATTCAGTGCTAGTGTAATCTCTGGAAACAACTCATCCCATGTCTTATGCTCCTTCCCAGTGAATTACGCTATCATCCTCTTGATGTTACGATTCGCTCTCTCCATCGGGTTCTCTTGCGGTGTGTACGGTGCCGTTAGCTGGTGCTTTATGCCAGCCTCTTTTAAAATTTTCTTAAAATGCCTGCTCGTGAACTGTGCTCCATTGTCTGTTATTAGGACTTTTGGTGCGCCAAATCGTGCAAAAGTCTTATCTCTCATTCCCCTGAACAGATTCTCCATCGTTGCTTTCCGTATTGCTATGACCTCTACCCATTTCGAGAATCGATCCACGAAAACTAATGCCATTGTATTACCATGCTTCGAACGAGGGAGTGGTCCAACGAAATCTGCACATACGGTAGCAAAAGGTTCATCTGAAATCTGCATAAGCATCTTACCTGCAGCTTGTTTCTGGCTGGATTTGTAGACTTGGCATGCGTGGCACTGTTGCACGTACTTCCGTACGTCCCTGAACATCCCAGGCCAGTAATACCGCATCATTGCACGCGCGATGGATTTCCGTATCCCCCTGTGCCCTGTGCTTGGTGTGTAGTGAATCTCGTTAAGCATTTTTCGCCTCTCCCATGTCGGCACGCATAACTTCCATGGAACCGCATCCTTACCATCCATTTGACTTCCAATTCGTCTGTATAGTCTTCCTTCCTCTATGACGTATTCGGGAAACTTCTCTGGTGTCCTCGTTACTTCAGCCATCTTTGACGTGTACCACTTGCAACTCAAACTGTCTTCCTGTGTCGTAAGGCTACCCAGCTGTTCCTCCAGTGGCTGCCTCGACAGTGCATCTGCGACCACGTTCATCTTACCCTTCCTATACTGTACGTCGAACGAATGCTGCTGTAACTTGAGCGCCCATCTAGCGATCCGGCCTGAAGGGCTTTCGATCGCGTTCAACCATTTCAAAGCCAGGTGATCGGTGATCACCGTGAAATTGTACCCTTGTAAATACGGTCTCATTTTCCTTATTGCCCACACGATTGCTAAACATTCCTTCTCAGTTGGTGAGTAGTTCATCTCGGCTTTATTCAGCCGGCGGCTACCATACGCTATTACTCGCCCCTCGTCATCCAACCCCTGTGTGAGAACAGCTCCGAGACCATAATCGCTCGCGTCCGTCTGTAATCGAAATCTTTTAGTAAAATCTGGGCAAGCTAGTACCAGTGCTTGTATTAGTGCATTCTTCATCGCTTCGAATGCCGCCTGTTGTACTTCGGACCATTTTCACCTACTTCCCTTCTTCAACATTGACGTCAGTGTGTATGAAACTTGTGAAAAAGCGGGAACGAACCTCTTGTACCATGAAACTATCCCCAGAAATTGCCTTAACTCTCGTATGTTGTGTGGTGGCGTCAGCTTCTTGATCGCCGCAACTTTGTCGGGATCCATGTGTATTCCTTCCTCGCTGACAACGTGGCCTAGATATTTCAAACTTTTCTTAAAAGCTCACATTTCTCTGCGTTGATCTTCAGATTCGCCCTCCGTAGCCGCCGAAATACTTCTCCTAGGTGCTTTATGTGCTCTTCCAAGGTTGTGCTGGTGATGATGATATCATCCAGGTAGGCAAACACATTTGGTTCCAAATCTGGGCCAATAACACAGTCGAGTGCTCGCTGAAACGTAGCCGGAGCGGAATGTAGACCGAACGACATCACTTTCCATTGATACAATCCTCGGCCGGGCACGGTGAATGTTGTATACTTCTTGCCATCTTCTTCCATCGGGATTTGCCAATAACCACTTTTGAGGTCCAGACTGCTGATAAAATGCGCGCTACGTAGTCTATCCAAAATATGTTGTTTTCTTGGGAGTGGGTACGCATCTGGCACTGAGTGGGCGTTGAGCTGCCGATAGTCAACGCAGAGTCTCCATTTGCCGTTCTTCTACCGGGCTAGAACTATTGGTGCACTGTGTGGGCTGTGAGATGGTTCGATGCAACCTTTCTCTATCAGCTCGTCTATCTCCTAGTTTATGATCTCCTGCAACTTTGGGTTCTTAGGGAAATACCGCTGTTTGATTGGACGGTCATCTCGCATCACTATCTTATGCGTGGCAACGTTGGATACTCCTGTCATCTCTTCGAAAATCTGTAATTCACGCTTTAGAAAGGTACTCACCGCCACGTCACTCCTCACGTCTTTCTCGATATTTGCGCTACCTTCGCCCTCCATCATAGTTGTACACGTTACCATCTCCTGCGCTCTCTCTTCTGCTCGTAGCGTTATTGTTTCGTTGCCACACCTCAGCTCAAATTTAGCCTTTGCCAGATAGTCTGTCACGATCACCACGCTGTCGACTAACCCAGGCAGAACTAACAACTGACTCTGATGCACTTGATTCCCCAGTTTTACCTCTGCGTCCACTGCCTCCGCTATCCATGCTGCGCTGCCATCGTCCAACACCACTCCTGTCTGTATCTTCTTGAACCTCCGTTCGTCTATTTTCGCCGCTGTCTTCTCGCTGATGAACCTTCGTGTCGCCCCCGTATCTACTGACGCCATGACTTCCTCTCCACCCAGGGTTACTGCAGTCAAGATTCGCCCTTGGGTCTGCCAAAATGTGCTTACTGAGTACGAGGTTGGGTTTGTTGAGACGCCACCCCTCGATACCAATGGGGTCTCTGCCCGTTTCCCTGCTGTCCATGACAGCAGTCACGCGTTAGTATACCTACTCGGCCACACTTCCAGCAGAAATCCCTTCGATCGTTGCGACACCCATGTGCGTAGTGTCCGCTTTCTCCGCATCGCCTGCATGCGTTCCGTGGATCGATGGGCCCTTGGTGCGGTATCGTCGCATGCTCTGGCGTGTTCGCTTGTCGTTGCGCCACCGGTCTTCGAACTCCTTGTCTCTCATCTTCGTGCATATAGTGATAATGCTCGGTTGGCCGTCGCGGCACAAAAGGTTTCGCCGCTGGCCTCAGCGGTTCTTTCTCCGCCACGATGTTCTCGAAGTCCTCGGCCATGCTTACCAGTTCTTCTAGACTGGTGAACTCTCTCCGTTTGATGTAAAGCTGGTATTCTCCTCGACAATTTCTATAAATCCGGTTCAGCTTCTGCTCGCCGTTGTAGTCAGCGTGACGCATGAGTGCCTGTCACGATAAAACGTAATCTTTAAACTGCTCACCCGCTCGTTGCACATGCTGCCGGATCTCATCATCTAGCTGATCGAAATACCTCGATCTCAGGAAAAATTTTAGAAAGTCCTTCTTGAAGGCTTACCACTCTTGCCACTGCCTGTTGTTGTTCCGGTACCACACCAAAGCCTTGTCCTTCAGAAACTCAGGTAACGCTCGTGGAATGGAATCGTGACCAACTTCGTAACTGTCGGCCAGCTCCTCCACCCGCTCAATGAAACTAAGTGGCTCCTTATCGCCGTCGTACTTCATCCCCCACTTACGTACTCGGTCCATTACGTTGGCGTGCGACACCGGCTGGTGCGTGGCGTATATCGGCGTTTGCAAACTTCCTCTTTGGTCCGCCGTCTGATTTATCACTTTTGGTGTTTCTTTTTATTCCTGTGATATTGGCATTAATATAAAGAGTATACACGAGGCGCCCAGTCATGGGACGAAGCCACACATTAAGCTGACAAAGAAAGAACTAGGAAGGCTGCGCTCGAATTTCTTCCGCACACGCTCCATCGTCCAGGTACCATCGGCGGATGCGAGCCTGCAACGACAGCCTTATTATCTGTATGTATTCTGTGTGTTTATGTTATCCCCAAATGAAACTTCTGAGTGAAAGCGTGTGTATAGGTGTATGTGTAAGCGTGGATTGGTAGCTCGAGGCGCAGGCGTAGTTCCGATATTAGCTGGCAGTTTGAGTGAACTACATCGCGACACCAGGCGGTGTGATCGCCGATAGCCATCGGCCCCTGAGAGCAATCGGAAGCAAAAAGAATTTAGTGTCAAGGTGTCCACAATTTAAGGCGGTTCGGTGTGCACGTTGCAAACAAAAATAAATATAAGGTCTACATTGGGACCACAAAGCGGGCGCTCGGCACGCGGGTAGCTGAGCACGAAGCAGATATACGTAAACAAAAACAAAGCACAGCTTTGGCACAGCATGTAATAGAAAATAAACACACAGCTGATTTTGAAAACATAAAAATAATAGACACCGAAAGGAGAGAAAAAGCGCGTTACACCTTAGAAAGCCTAAGAATTTGCAAAAAAGAGGAAACACAATAAACAAAAGAGAAGGTACAGACAATATCGCCGCCGCGTACCTGTTATGTTTGTAATTTAGTTCTTAGCATGACAAGTTTACCGCATGTAGGTGGTATCGATTTTTTCTACTTTATTAACTTTCCGCAATTTTTTAATATTCAAATGTTGTAAAAAGTTTAAATATTTTAGTTAAAATTGTGTTTCTCGTTAATTTTCCATCATTGTAAGTAAAAAAAAATTTTGTGCAATCAATATTTATTTGCTATATTTTAAATTTTAAATCTATATGTATCTGATTGTGTTCTTTGTTGTTTTTTTTTTTGTTTTATTAAATAAATACAATGTCACGCTCCTGAAGATGCCAAGGAAAGGAAGGTGGAATAATCTTTATTTTTATTTGCACCCAACACAATAGATCTGCGTAGCTTAAAATATACATAAAAAAAAATAAAAATAAACAAAAGATTAGTGAAAGAAACAAAACTGTAATAAGATTTACAGTAGAAGAAAAAAAATTTACAAAAAAATGGAGACAAAAAATCAGAGTTTTAAAGTGACAACAAGAGAAAGAAAAAATTATATATTTTTAGAAAAAGAAATTGTTAGAGTGCAACAAGTAAACGGTGGACGGACCGAAACGTTAAAAACAACAACAGCTTACCGGAACCAGAAAAACTTTCAACAACATATATTTTATCCAGCAGTATCGCGCCAAACAAAACCGAGGTAAGTTTTTTTTACTATAAGGTGACTTCCTGCTTTTTAAAAGTAAAGTGTAAATTCAAGTGTCGGTAGAAAAGAAAAAAAAAATACAAATTTTAAGCATACACGGTTTCGGAAAGATATCATAGAAGTGAAAGTTAAGTTAGTGAAAATTGGCCAAATCAAAATTTATTTTCAAATTCGAAAATATCACAAATTTTAAACATACGCGGTTTTGGCAAGATAGCATACAAGTGAAATTTAATTTACTGAAAATTAGCCAAATCGAAATTTATTTTCAAATTCGAAAATATGACAAATTAAATAAAATCTAACCACACTTGAATATGCATGAAGTGGACATACATGCATAGGTATTCGAATGTGTTTAAGCTATACCTGTAGATATATGTACATACGCATATGCATTTCACATTACTTAACGTGCATTGTTTTTGCATTTTTTAATTCGCAGATTCCTGTCAGCGGAAGGCAAAAAGGCTGAATATCGGTTTCTTTAAAAACTTGGATTTACCACCAATCCGAGAATAACAACAACAGCCCCAGCATACATAGCGGCGCACACAACCAATAGACATGCAACAGAACCGTGTTGTACCCAGCAACAACAACTGTGACGGACTTTTCCTTACGCCCGGGTATTCTCAGTCCGTCCAGGATCCCTGTGGGAATAGAGAAGTATCCCTATCGCCTCCTTTTAAAGATAAAGATCCTGTTTGTTGTTAAAACGTTATAAACTCTACTACGCTTAAACTAAAATCTCAATCTATTCGTAAAGAAAGCGGAGGTGGAGAACCACCACTTCCTCGCAGTCGGTGGAGTTGGTTAAACACCCACCGAGTATAAAACTTACATTGCATTTTTTTCCTCTTTGTGCGATGTCCGCCTTGACAGTTCGCTTCAATGCCTGCTGTGCTTGGTCGCAATTTATTTGTATACGTATGTATGTTTGTACATTTTTGGTGCTCTTGCAGTGGGAGTTTATGTGTGTTACTTGTTGCGTTGCTGTATTCCCATCGTTGTTTAGAATTCCAGCAGGTCCGTTGATCTCAATGCAAAGCCAAAGTTTTTCCCATTTGATCTCTATGCAAAATATAATATCCACATAAAATATCTGCCGTGTGCGGGCAGAGAAAATTATGTTTTTGCGAAATAATAAATATATAAGTGATGTATATTGGAACGATTTTCCGTCATCCCTTGTCAAATTTGGTTTTGAGACAAACCGGTTTCGGCGTTGTGCCATCATCAGTGTCGATTTTCGTTCTGATCTGTTGTTGTCATTTGTCCTGTATTTATAGTTCGTAGGTATATGAGCAGGTATTGTCAAATTGATGCTTGTGTATATTTAGTTATGTGTATATGCTGTGTGTTCGTTCAGAACCGAGGGTGGTTTACTAATCGATTTGTGTGGCTGACTGGGATAGGTAGAAATCTGTGATTTTAGTCGTTTGACCTTCTTTGTCGGTTTTTTGTTTTGGTGTGTTAATTGGTTTGTGTTTATTTGTTGTTGTGTGTTTGTCTGTTGTACCTGTGTGATTAAGTTGTTTCCTGTAAACAAGTTTTAAAGGCTCGAATATTGTGTCAGAAATTGTGTTTATCTGTTCGTTTATTATTCTACCGTCGAATGTTTTCTGTTTGTAGATTTCCATGTTTTCGAGTACGTTGAGACGTCGGCCCTTTTTTGTATGTGAAGAACCCTAACTGTTTTATTGATGTTTGCTGGGGAACATTCATTCTCGACCATGTGATTCGCGAAGTTAGACTCGGGTATAATGTTTGGATTCCGTATTTTTTTGTTGTAATCTCTAATATGTTCTCTGAACCTCGTTCTTATTTGCCGTCCTGTTTGTCCTATGTAACTATGCTGGCATCCGCAGGTAAACTTGTATACGCCGTGGCTGCTAAACGGATCCTCTGAGTTAATGTTAGTTCTTAGTTTTCGCCCTAGATTGTTCGATGATTTTAATGCTGTGTTAATGTTGTATTTTTTAAAGAAGTTTGCCAATTTATATGTTGCTTTTCCAGTATATGTCATAGTCATCCAGCTATTATTTTCCTTTTCATTATTTCTTTTTGGTTCTCCATTTGTCCTTCTGATCTTATCTACTAGTGCTTTTTTATATCCGTTGTTTGCAGCGATATTATATATGACCTCAAGTTCTCTCTTATATGCCTCTTGTGTAAGAGGTGTTCTTTCAAGTCTATGTACCAAGTGCCTTAATGCTGCATTTTTATGATGTTGAGGGTGATTTGAGGTATTGTGTATTATTGTGTCGGTGGCCGTTGACTTTCTATATATGTCATAGTTAAATTTTTGGCTTCTTTATCAATATTTATCGTGAGGTCTATATAGTTGATTCCTCCGTCTTTTTCGGTTTCCATTGTAAATTTTATATTGCCGTGCTGTTTGTTGAGGTACTCCAGTACGAGCTCTTCGTTATTAGTAGTTAAAACGCATATTATGTCATCCACGTATCTAGCATAAAATGACACGCCTAATTTGGACAATCGTTCCAATATACATCATTCATCCACCCTGTCGGAAAATCAACCAAACAAGATAAGTCAAATATATAAGTGTATATTGGGGTGTTTCAGAAAAATGACTAATTTATGTGTGTAAATTCAATGTATATAATTCAGGTTTATATATTTTACATGCTATATGCACTGATATAAATTCATTGTCATATCCATTAGGGTGTTTCGAAAATTAATATATAATTTGAAATATTAGATTATCTAAGTTCGAATATGTGGGCCCATGCATTTGGGCCTCCCGGTGCATTTGGGTCCTCACACTCTCCCCTCACCTGCCGCAATGTGACTTGCTGTCACCATTGTAAAATTCAATTTCTCGTAGCGGTCAATGGTTGTGTTCCTTATGGGGTAATCTCTCGCGATCTGGCCCTTGTTCTGAAATGAAATGTTATGCAGAATTCGGTCATCAGGTTATAGCATTGGCTAGCTATGTTGTTGGCGTAGTTCATCGCCGTCTGGTTCCCGTTGTCCAGGGTTGGGGCTTGCGCTTGTGCTGTGTGCCACCCACTCCGGTCTCCATCTACCACCTGTTGATTGTTGCTTATGTCTGCGCGTTCGATTCTGGACCCATTTGCACCTGAATTGGCGAGTGCTAGTGAACCACACATCGCTACCGTGCTTTAATCTGTCCGATCTTCTTCCGTGACCTGGACTGCTTGCGATTTTTACGCGCGTGGCGTTGCTCTTATTACGGCCAGTTGCCCTGTGTGTTTCTCGGTGGAAATCTCGGTGAAATGTGGGTTCGGGGTTCTACTACACGATGCCGATGATGTTACGTGTTTTGTTGCCGCTGTCGTCTCGTTTTTTCCCCGATTGGAACTTCGGTGAAGCCCCCATTCGGGGCTTGTGGGGACGCTTTTGACTTACCACGCACACGGGGTGAACGTATTCTTCTTTCTGTTTCCGGACTTGCTTCTTCTTCGACTGTCGCCTGATGGTATGCTTTTAGCTCGCTTATTTGTGCCGTTCTCCTTTTGCCGTTATGCACCTTGTCTAGCTCGACGATTATGGGCGATACGAAGTTCGTTACACGATGAGGCCCACTGTATATAGGTGCTAACTTTGCTGCAAAGTTGTCCACTGCCTTGGACAGCTGATGCTCTTTTGCTAGTACCAAGTCGCCCACCGCCGGTTACCACTGTCTCCTACGTAAATTATAATGCCTTGCCTGCTCCGCTGATGCTTGCTGTTGTCTACGACATGCTACCTGATATACCTCTTTCATTTTCGCCATCTTTTCACTGAGAGCCACCTTCTCTTCGCCTGTGCCAAATTTTTGCTCATCGTAGAGGGCGTTGGGGATCCTCGGTTCCCTACCCTGTACCTCGAATGCTGGACTATAGCCTGTTGACTCGCATACGCTCGTATTCAGTGCTAGTGTAATCTCTGGAAACAACTCATCCCATGTCTTATGCTCCTTCCCAGTGAATTACGCTATCATCCTCTTGATGTTACGATTCGCTCTCTCCGTCGGGTTCTCTTGCGGTGTGTACAGTGCCGTTAGCTGGTGCTTTATGCCAGCCTCTTTTAAAATTTTCTTAAAATGCCTGCTCGTGAACTGTGCTCCATTGTCTGTTATTAGGACTTTTGGTGCGCCAAATCGTGCAAAAGTCCTCTCTCTCATTCCCCTGAACAGATACTCCGTCTTTGCTTTCCGTATTGCTATGACCTCTACCCATTTCGAGAATCGATCCACGAAAATTAATGCCATTGTATTACCATGCTACGAACGAGGGAGTGGTGCAAAGAAATCTGCACATACAGTAGCAAAAGGTTCATCTGAAATCTGCGTAAGCATCTTACCAGCAGCTTGTTTCTGGCTGGATTTGTAGACTTGGCATGCGTGGCACTGTTGCACGTACTTCCGTACGTCTCTGAATATCCCAGGCCAGTAATACCGCATCATTGCACGCGCGATGGATTACCGTATCCCCCTGTGCCCTGCGCTTGGTGTGTCGTGAATCTCGTTAAGCATTCTTCGCCTCTCCCATGTCGGCACGCATAACTTCCATGGAACCGCATCCTAACCATCCATTTGACTTCCTATTCGTCTGTATAGTCTTCCTTCCTCTATGACGTATTCGGGAAACTTCTCTGGTGTCCTCGTTACTTCAGCCATCTTTGACGTGTACCACTTGCAACTCAAACTGTCTTCCTGTGTCGTAAGGCTATCCAGCTGTTCCTCCAGTGGCTGCCTCGACAGTTCATCTGCGACCACGTTCATCTTACCCTTCCTATACTGTACGTCGAACGAATGCTGCTGTAACTCGAGCGCCCATCTAGCGATCCGGCCTGAAGGGCTTTCGATCGCGTTCAACCATTTCAATGCCAGGTGATCGGTGATCACCGTGAAATTGTACCCTTGTAAATACGGTCTCATTTTCCTTATTGCCCACACGATTGCTAAACATTCCTTCTCAGTTGGTGAGTAGTTCATCTCGGCTTTATTCAGCCGGCGGCTACCATACGCTATCACTCGCCCCTCGTCATCCAACCCCTGTGTGAGAACAGCTCCGAGACCATAATCGCTCGCGTCCGTCTGTAATCGAAATCTTTTAGTAAAATCTGGGCAAGCTAGTGCCAGTGCTTGTATTAGTGCATTCTTCAACGCTTCGAATGCCGCCTGTTGTACTTCGGACCATTTTCACCTACTTCCCTTGACGTTAATGTGTATGAAACTTGTGAAAAATCGGGAACGAACCTCCTGTACCATGAAACTATCCCCAGAAATTGCTTAACTCTCGTATGTTGTGTGGTGGCGTCAGCTCGTTGATGGCCGCAACTTTGTCGGGATCCATGTGTATTCCTTCCTCGTTGACAACGTGGCCTAGATATTTCAAACTTTTCTTAAAAAACTCACATTTCTCTGCGTTTATCTTCAGATTCGCCCTCCGTAGCCGCCGAAATACTTCTCCTTGGTGCTTTATGTGCTCTTCCAAGGTTGTGGTGGTGATGATGATATCATCCAGGTAGGCAAACACATTTGGTTCCAACTCTGGGCCAATAACACAGTGGAGTACTCGCTGAAACGTAGCCGGAGCGGAATGCAGACCGAACGATATCACTTTCCATTGATACAATCCTCGGCCGGGCACGGTGAATGTTGTATACTTCTTGCTATCTTCTTCCATCGGGATTTGCCAATAACCATTTTTGAGGTCCAGACTGCTGATAAAATGCGCGCTACGTAGTCTCCCCAAAATATGTTGTTTTCTTGGGAGTGGGTACGCATCTGGCACTGAGTGGGCGTTGAGCTGCCGATAGTCAACGCAGAGTCTCCATTTGCCGTTCTTCTACCGGGCTAGAACTATTGGTACACTGTGTGGGCTGTGAGATGGTGCGATGCAACCTTTCTCTATCAGCTCGTCTATCTCCTAGTTTATGATCTCCTGCAACTTTGGGTTCTTAGGGAAATATCGCTGTTTGATTGGACGGTCATCTCGCATCACTATCTTATGCGTGGCAACGTTGGATACTCCTGTCATCTCTTCGAAAATCTGTAATTCACGCTTTAGAAAGGTACTCACCGCCACGTCACTCCTCACGTCTTTCTCGAAATTTGCGCTACCTTCACCCTCCATCATAGTTGTACACGTTACCATCTCCTGCGCTCTCTCTCTTCTGCTCGTATCGTTATTGTTTCGTTGCCACACCTCAGCTCAAATTTAGCCTTTTCCAGATAGTCTGTCACGATCAACTCGCTGTCAACTAACCCAGGCAGAACTAACAACTCACTCTGATGCACTTGATCCCCCATTTTTACCTCTGCGTCCACTGCCTCCGCTATCCATGCTGCGCTGCCATCGTCCAACACCACTCGTGTCTGTATCTTCTTGAACCTCCGTTCGTCTATTTTCGCCGCTGTCTTCTCGCTGATGAAACTTCGTGTCGCCCCCATATCTACTGACGCCATGACTTCCTCTCCACCCAGGGTTACTGCAGCCAAGATTCGCCCTTGGGTCTGCCTAAATGTGCTTACTGAGTACGAGGTTGGGTTTGTTGAGACGCCACCCCTCGATACCAATGGGGTCTCTGCCCGTTTCCCTGCTGTCCATGACAGCAGTCACGCGTTAGTATACCTACTCGGCCACACTTCCAGCAGAAATCCCTTCGATCGTTGCGACACCCATGTGCGTAGTGTCCGCTTTCTCCGCATCGCCAGCATGCGTTCCGTGGATCGATGGGCCCTTTGTGCGGTATCGTCGCATGCTCTGGCGTGTTCGCTTGTCATTGTGCCACCGGTCTTCGAACTCCTTGTCTCTCATCTTCGTGCATATAGTGATAATGCTCGGTTGGCCGTCGCGGCACAAAATGTTTTGCCGCTGGCCTCAGCGGTTCTTTCTCCGCCACGATGTTCTCGTAGTCCTCGGCCATGCTTACCAGTTCTTCTACACTGGTGAACTCTCTCCGTTTGATGTAAAGCTGGTATTCTCCTCAACAATTTCTGTAAATCCGGTTCAGCTTCTGCTCGCCGTTGTAGTCAGCGTGACGCATGAGTGCCTGTCACGATAAAACGTAATCTTTAAACTGCTCACCCGCTCGTTGCACATGCTGCCGGATCTCATCATCTAGCTGATCGAAATACCTCGATTTCAGGAAAAATTTTAGAAAGTCCTTCTTGAAGGCTTACCACTCTTGCCACTGCCTGTTGTTGTTCCGGTACCACACCAAAGCCTTGTCCTTCAGCAACTCAGGTAACGCTCGTGGAATGGAATCGCGACCAACTTCGTAACTGTCGGCCAGCTCCTCCACCCGCTCAATGAAACTAAGTGGCTCCTTATCGCCGTCGTACTTCAACCCCCACATACGTACTCGGTCCATTACGTTGGCGTGCGACACCGGCTGGTGCGTGGCGTATATCGGCGTTTGCAAACTTCCTCTTGGGTCCGCCGTCTGATTTATCACTTTTGGTGTTTCTTTTTATTCCTGTGATATTGGCATTAATATAAAGAATATACACGAGGCGCCCAGTAATGGGACGAAGCCACACATTAAGCTGACAAAGAAAGAACTAGGAAGGCTGCGTTCGAATTTCCTCCGCACACGCTCCATCGTCCAGGTACCATCGGCGGATGCGAGCCTGCAACGACGGCCTTATTATCTGTATGTGTTCTGTGTTTATGTTATCCCCAAATGAAACTTCTGAGTGAAAGCGTGTGTATAGGTGTATGTGTAAGCGTGGATTGGTAGCTCGACGCGCAGGCGTAGTTACGATATTAGCTGGCAGTTTGAGTGAACTACATCGCGACACCAGGCGGTGTGATCGCCGATAGCCATCGGCTCCTGAGAGCAATCGGAAGCAAAAAGAATTTAGTGTCAAGGTGTCCACAATTTAAGGCGGTTCGGTGTGCGCGTCGCAAACAAAAATAAAAATAAAAAAAAGTTTAGTGAAAGAAAAAAACTGTAATAAGATTTACAGTAGAAGAAAAAAAATTTACCAAAAAAAAAGGAGAAAAAATTCAGAGTTTTAAAGTGACAACAAGAGAAAGAAAAAATTAGAGTGCAACAAGTAAACGGTGGGCGGACCGAAACGTTAAAAACAACAAAGGGTCAACAGCTTACCGGAACCAGAAAAACTTTCAACAACATAGATTTTTATCCAGCAGTATCCCGTCAAACAAAACCGAGGTAAGTTTTTTTACTATAAGGTGACTTCCTGCTATTTAAAAGTAAAGTGTAAATTCAAGTGTCGGTAGAAAAGAAAAAAAAAAACACAAATTTTAAGCATACGCGGTTTTGGAAAGATATCATAGAAGTGAAAGTTAAGTTAGTGAAAATTGGCCAAATCGAAATTTATTTTCAAATTCGAAAATATCACAAATTTTAAACATACGCGGTTTTGGCAAGATAGCATACAAGTGAAATTTAATTTAGTGAAAATTAGCCAAATCGAAATTTATTTTCAAATTCGAAAATATGATAAATTAAAAAAAATCTAACCACACTTGAAGATGCATGAAGTAGACATACATACATAGGTATTCGAATGTGTTTAAGCTATACCTGTAGATATATGTACATACGCATATGCATTTCACATTACTTAACTTGCATTATTTGTGCATTTGTTTATTTCGCAGATTCCTGTCAGCGGGAGGCAAAAAGGCTGAATATCGGTTTCTTTAAAAACTTGGATTTACCACCAATCCGAGAATAACAAAAACAGCCCCAGCATACATAGCGGCGCCCAGAACCAATAGACATGCAACAGAACCGTGTTGTACCCAGCAACAACAACTGTGACGGACTTTTCCTTACGCCGGGGTATTCTCAGTCCGTCCAGGATCCCTGTGGGAATAGAGAAGTATCCCTATCGCCTCCTTTTAAAGAGAAAGATCCTGTTTGTTGTTAAAACGTTATAAACTCTACTACGCTTAAACTAAAATCTCAATATATTCGTAAAGAAAGCGGAGGTGGCGAACCACCACTTCCTACCAGTCGGTGGAGTTGGTAAAACCCCCACCGAGTATAAAACTTAAAGATACCCCGTTCTTCCTGAAGGTTGCAGAGGTGGAAAAACCACCACAATCCCTCCAACGATGGGGTTGGAAAAACCCCCCAAAGTTACTAAAATAAAGAACTCATGAGATGGAAAAATCCCAGGAGTCCCATTCACCGCTAAACAAGGTGTTAGCAGGCTACTATACCTAGCTGGCTGCTGCTCAAATTCGCAAAAATTGTCGCCCTTTTATACTTGTCCACGCGCAGGTGGGCAGTTATCCTGCAACAATAAATCTTACTTATTATATGTATCCTACGTTTAACGGTATTATTCTACCCATATATTCAATTATCTACTTGTATATAAGTATTTATTTCTAAATTACATATGTAGTAATTCCCCTTGGACAGCCCCCTAGCATGTGAGTTCATTGGTACGCATCTCCAGTTAGTTAGCATAGTTACTTTCAATTTCCCTCTGTTGCCTGCTTATTGTTCCTTGTTGTTGTCAACGAGTTGGTTGCCCTTCGTAAGTAACTTGCAAGTGTAATGTTTATTTCTACCTAGTACCCACGCAGTGTTTTTGGTAGGCTGAGGTGACGTCTTTCTAGTACATTGCATTTTTTTTTTCCTCTTTGTGCGATGTCCGCCTTGACGGTTCGCTTCAATGCCTGCTGTGCTTGGTCGCAATTTCTTTGTATACGTATGTATGTTTGTACAGTGCAGTGGGAGCTTATGTGTGTTGCTTGTTGCGTTGCTGTATTCCCATCGTTGTTTAGAATTCCAGCAGGTCCGTTGATCTCAATGCAAAGCCAAAGTTTTTCCCGTTTGATCTCTATGCAAAATATAATATCCAACCAAAATATATGCCGCGTGCGGGCAGAGAAGATTATGGTTTTGCGAAATAATAAATATATAAGTGTATATTGGGCTGTTTCAAAAAAATTACTATTTTATGTGTGTAAATTCAATTTATATAATTCAGGTTTATATGTTTTACATGCTATATGCACTGATATAAATTCATTGTCATATCCATTAGGGTGTTTCGAAAAATGGTATATAATTTGTAATTGTAGATTATCTAGGTTCGAATGTGTGGGCCACAAAGCCGGTGGATTTGGGTCCTCACACAACAACACCCAAACTGTAGATTTTTTTATGTAGGCCAACGGTCTACCGGCATAGGGTATTAGCTGGCCCTATAATCTACCATCAGAAGCTATTTCCGTGGTTGAACCGGAAAGAGGTCAGTGACCTTAATTGCATTAACGGAAGCACAGAAATAGAAAATACATAATAAGGCAGGGACGGCGGAACATTTGGATCGCTTAGACAGAGCTGACCAAGTAACAAATACGGAGAGAACTTCGGAGAGAGAGTGCTGCTGTGCGAGAATGGATATGACCGAGAACAGCAGCTGAGAAAGACAACGCAGGCGATCACATCGTGTGTTTTTGTTCAATATGTTCACCAACTAGCACTAACTACTCTCTAAAGATTAAGAGTTTTTCCCCGGTATTACTATTTTTTTATTGTTTTCTCGACTTGCCTAAGTCGCTTTGTTTCTTACGCATTTTGCATAATTATTTATTTTGCATTCTTTTGCGTTTCTTTTGCGTTCCTTTCTCATTTTTTGCGATCTTATTGTTTTATTTTGACAAACTGCACTAAGCTGTGTGCATATGCTGGTATGATTGCATACTATGTATATATGTACATACGTATATTCATACCTACATATGTAAATGAACTTAAGTAAGTTTCGTGAACATTAGGTTTTGAATGTTAGTTAGGGTTTTTGTTGTTTCCGTTTGGTATCGCCTGGAAGGAAGGCGAACGGGCACACAAATATCTGTGAGATTCTTTTTAGGCTAATTTCTCCAACCCCACCCTAGGTTTCCCGATTGTATGCTGGCACCAACATCAACGACGAAGCCAACAGGTGAGTGAATGTTAATTAATAAACATATCCACGTATATTTGTATACACGTACATGCGTTCGGTCTTAATTCTTTTATAGCATGCGATTTTTTTCTGGTTTTGGGGAAACCCAAATATTGTATTGAATTGAAATTTTTCTTTATGTATTTATTGTCGTTTTTTTCATTGAATTGGGGTTTATATTTTTTCCATATTTAAATTTTTTTACATTGATTTATTTTTCTCTTGTAACTTTTTTATTTACAACAAGAAAAAAAGGGGGAAAAGAAAACCCAAATATTGCATCGAAATTTTTCTTTATATACTTATTGCCGGTTTTTTTCATTGAATTGAGTTTTATATTATTCCATCTTTAAATTTTTTCACATTGATTTATTTTCTTGTTTTAATTTTTTTATTTACAACAACAACAAAAAGGGGGAAAGAAAACCCAAATATTGTATTGAATTGAATTTTTTACGCATATTCCTTTTTTATACTCAGTTGAGCAGAGCTGACAGAGTATATTAACTTTGATTGGATAACGGTTGGTTGTACAGGTATAAAGGAATCGAGATAGATATAAACTTCCATATATCAAAATCATCAGGATCGAAAAAAAATTTGATTGAGCCATTTCCGTCCGCCCGTCCGTCCGTTAACACGATAACTTGAGTAAATTTTGAGGTATCGTGATGAAATTTGGTATTTAGGTTCCTGAGCACTCATCTAAGATCGCTATTTAAAATGAACAATATCGGACTATAACCACGCCCACTTTTTCGATATCGAAAATTTCGAAAAACCCAAAAAGTGCGACAATTCATTACTAAAGACGGATAAAGCGATGAAACTTGGTAGGTGAGTTGAACTTAAGACGAAGAATAGAAAATTGGTAAAATTTTGGACAATGGGCGTGGCACCGCCCACTTTCAAAAGAAGGTAGTTTACAATTTTTGCAAGCTGTAATTTAGCAGTCGTTGAAGATCTCATGATGAAATTTGGCAGGAACGTTACTCCTATTACTATATGTATGCTTAATAAAAATTAGCAAAATCGGAGAACGATCACGCCCACTTTTTTATTTATTTATTTATTTTTTTTTTTTTTTTAAAGTCGACGACAAACTATGGTCGACTGCATAATATAAAAGATATATAAATATACAACTCAAAAGATAAAATTTAAGATATATCGAGATTTCAACAATGTTATATTACAAACAAAGAAATATTAATGAACATTACTCTTTAATTTCAGAATATAATAATAATAAGAAATATGAGCAGAAATAAGATCTTATGCCGAAATCTTATACTGGCGGAATGCATCAGATTCCGCTCAGCATGATTTCGGAATGCAGTGGATTCCAATCTTCCTGTTGGAATGCAACAAGATTCCAATCAGCATGTCATGGGAATCCGGCAGTGCTAAGAGTAGTGTAATGAGGATATGCCATCACAAGGCATAAAAAAGTAACATGACCTGTGTTGTTGGAATGCACCGGATTCCAATCAGCTCGATGCCTGACCCATAAGATTATACTGCCGGAATGCATACGATTCCGGTCAGTGACTTATGAAAAAGCATGTTTTTTACGTTGTTGGAATGCACCAGATTCCAATCAACACAGTACTGTCTTGTTCCTTCTTAATGATACATGTTGATAAATGTTCCTCCATCCTTAAGCGAGATATTTCCTGTTTTTTATGGAAAGAATAAAATGCCGGCAAATTAAATTAGCTTGTATCTCTTAAATTAGATAGGCAAGTATTGCATTACGTATAGTGGCAAAAGTACATTCAAGATTGATACAGCTATACAAGTCATTGTAGTGCGCGCACCAGATAAGAAGAGGATTATTTTTAGCAAAGTTTCGTCGTCAAAGGGGTAAATAGAAAGGAACGTAGTGTCTGGATACTCTAGGGGGAACCGCAAAAAACAAGCGGCTGAGGAGGTCCGCAGAATCAAT
The DNA here is from genome assembly GCF_040869045.1 of Eurosta solidaginis. Taxonomy (NCBI): domain Eukaryota; kingdom Metazoa; phylum Arthropoda; class Insecta; order Diptera; family Tephritidae; genus Eurosta; species Eurosta solidaginis. Next base: position 171,828,998 of record NC_090319.1, on the reverse strand, counting down.
TTCTCCAATAATGAGCTTATGGATGAACAATACCCCCAGTAATATTCACCGATTTTCCAGCGCGGGTAAGTTAATAAGAAGAAGTCTACTTCTGTATGGAGGAAGGTGGAGACTTGAGCCCCAATTAAGGCCGCGCAATGCAAATATCAAAAATTGCTTTTGAACTGACTCAAGACGCTTTATATGCTTTTGAGAAACAGGGGACCAAACGCATGAGCAATACTCGAGTATTGGACGAACCAGCGATGTGTAAAGATCCTTAGTGAGGTACGGATCATCGAACTCTTTAGCCCATCTTTTAACAAATCCAAGTAAACCCAACGCTTTGTTGGCTATAGATGAAAAATGCATGTTAAAATTCAATTTCGGATCAAAAAGGACACCTAGATCATTTGCAATAGATATACGCTCCAAAGGCGTACCATCTATTACATAAGATTTCAATGCTGGTTTCACTCGGTGAAATGTCATATGCTTACATTTAGAGCAATTTAAAGCTAGTAAATTTGTTGTGCACCAACATTGGAACGAGTCCAAGTCGGCCTGAAGAAGATCCAAGGAACTTAAATCGGTAGGACAGTAAGTGTAGCAAAGTTTTACATCATCCGCATACATTATAGTATGGGAATATAATATTGTCTGTGGCAAGTCATTAATGAAAAGGGCAAAGAGCAAAGGGCCTAGATGACTTCCCTGGGGTATGCCGGACGAAACTCCGAACGATTCCGACGGATTACACTTGAACAGGACTCTTTGGGTCCGGTTAGAAAGATAGCTTTTCAGCCACATTAATAGGTGAAACGGAAAGCCCAGTAAAAAAATTTTTTTTTTAAAAGTCAAATTTTAACAAAAAATTTAATAATTTTACAGTATATAAGTAAATTATATCAAAATTCAACTCCAGTAATGATATGGTGCAACAAAATGCAAAAATAAAAGAAAATTCCAAAATGGGCGTGGCTCCGTCCTTTTTCATTTAATTTGTCTAGGATACTTTTAATGCCATAAGTCGAACAAACATTTACCAATCCCTGTGAAATTTGGTAGGGGCTTAGATTCTGCGACGATAACTTATTTCTGTGAAAAAGGGCGAAATCGGTTGAAGCCACGCCCAGTTTTTATACACAGTCGGCCGTCTGTCCTTCCGCTCGGCCGTTAACACGATAACTTGAGCAAAAATCGATATATCTTTACTACACTCAGTCACGTACTTATCTGAACTCACTTTGTATTGGTATACAAAATGGCCGAAATCCGACTATGACCACGCCTGCTTTTTCGATATCTAAAATTACGAAAAATGAAAAAAATGCCATAATTCTATACCAAATACGAAAAAAGGGATGAAACATGGTAATTGGATTAGTTTTTTTTTTTTGACGCAAAATATAACTTTAGAAAAAAACTTTGTAAAATAGGCGTGACACCTACCATATTAAGTAGAATAAAATGAAAAATTTCTGCAGGGCGAAACAAAAAAACCTTGAAATCTTGACAGGAATACTGTTCGTGGTATTATATATATAAATAAATTAGCGGTATCCAACAGATGATGTTTTGGGTCAGCCTGGTCCACATTTTGGTCGATATCTGGAAAACGACTTCACATATACAACTACCACCACTCCCTTTTAAAAGCCTCATTAATACCTTTAATTTGATACCAAACACATTTTAGAGTCACCCATGGTCCACCTTTATGGCGATATCTCGAAAAGGCGACCACCTATAGAACTAAGACCAACTCCCTTTTAAAAAGACTCATTAACACATTTCATTTGATACCCATTTCGTACAAACAAAGTCTAGAGTCACCCCTGGTCCACCTATATGGCGATATCTCGAAAAGGCGTCCAACTATAGAACTAAGCCCCATGCCCTTTTGAAATACTCATTAACACCTTTCGTTTGATACCCATATTGTACAAACGCATTCTAGAGTCACCCCTGGTCCACCTTTATGGCGATATCTCGAAAAGGCGTCCACCTATAGAACTAAGGCCCACGCCCTTTTAAAATAATCAATAACACCTTTCATTTGATACCCATATTGTACAAACGTATTCTATAGTCACCCCTGGTCCACCTTTATGGCGATATCTCGAAAAGGCGTCCACCTATAGAACTAAGCCCCACGCCCTTTTAAAGTACTCATTAACACCTTTTATTTGATACCCATATCGTACAAACATATTCTAGAGTCACCCCTGGTCCACCTTTATGGCGATATCTCGAAAAGGCGACCACCTATAGAACTAAGACCAACTCCCCTTTAAAAAGACTCATTAACACATTTCATTTGATACCCATTTCGTACAAACAAAGTCTAGAGTCACCCCTGGTCCACCTATATGGCGATATCTCGAAAAGGCGTCCAACTATAGAACTAAGCCCCATGCCCTTTTGAAATACTCATTAACACCTTTCGTTTGATACCCATATTGTACAAACGCATTCTAGAGTCACCCCTGGTCCACCTTTATGGCGATATCTCGAAAAGGCGTCCACCTATAGAACTAAGGCCCACGCCCTTTTAAAATAATCAATAACACCTTTCATTTGATACCCATATTGTACAAACGTATTCTATAGTCACCCCTGGTCCACCTTTATGGCGATATCTCGAAAAGGCGTCCACCTATAGAACCAAGGCCCACTCCCTTTTAAAATGCTCATTAACCCCTTTCATTTGATACCCATATCCTACAAACAAATCCTAGGGTCACCCCTGGCCCACCTTTATGGCGATATCTCGAAACGGCGTCCACCTATGGAACTAAGGATCACTCCCTTTTAAAATACGCATTAACACCTTTCATTTGATACCCATATCGTACAAACCAATTCTAGAGTCACCCCTGGTCCACCTTTATGCCGATATCTCGAAAAGGCGGCCACCTATACAACTACCACCACTCACTTTTAAAACCCACATTAATACCTTTAATTTTATACCCATATCGTACAAACATATTCTAGAGTCACCCCTGGTCCACCTTTATGGCGATATCTCGAAAAGGCGTCCACCTATAGAACTAAGGCCCACTTTCTTTTAAAATACTCATTAACACCTTTCGTTTGATACCCATATTGTACAAACGCATTCTAGAGTCACACCTGGTCCACTTTTATGCCGATATCTCGAAAAGGCGACCACCTATACAACTAGCACCACTCACTTTTAAAACCCTCATTAATACCTCTAATGTGATACCCATATCGTACAAACACATTCTAGAGTCACCCCTGGTCCATTTTTATGGTGATATCTCGAAAAGGCGTCCACCTATAGAACTAAGCCCCACGCCGTTTTCAAATACTCATTAACACCTTTCGTTTGATACCCATATTGTACAAACGCATTCTAGAGCCACCCCTGGTCCACCCTTATGGCAATATCTCGAAAAGGCGTCGACCTATAGAACTAAGGCCCACTCCCTTTTAAAATGCTCATTAACCCCTTTCATTTGATACCCATATCGTACAAACAAATTCTAGGGCCACCCCTGGTCCACCTTTATGGCGATATCTCCAAACGGCGTCCACCTATGGAACTAAGGATCACTCCCTTTTAAAATACTCATTAACACCTTTAATTTGATACCCATATCGTACAAACAAATTCTAGATTCAACCCTTATCCACCTTTATGGCGATATCCCTAAATGTCGTCCACCTATAGAACTATGGCCCACTCCCTCATAAAATACTCTTTAATACCTTTCATTTGATACACATGTCATACAAACACTATCCAGGGTTACTCTCGGTTCATTTTCCTACATAGTTATTTTCCCTTATGTTTTCACCATAGCTCTCAACTGAGTATGTAATGTTCGGTTACACCCGAACTTAACCTTCCTTACTTGTTATTCTTAATCTTTATATTATTAAATCCAACGGTTTTTCATTTGTTAGTATTAAGAGAATTTGTTAATAAACTGATGTGGGTGAAATTAAATTTAGCGGGCTTGTAGCTCTTTGAAATGGAATGCTAAATACACCTTATTTTGGAGTGGGTGTTGATTTCCAGGATAATGGTTGGTTTCTATGTGTTTGATCCATAGACTGACTGACGGACATGACTTGACGCTAAGACTGACGGACCACTGTCAGTACTAGGGAATACTACTTCAATTGTCGGAGCCCAGTGGCATTCAAATGTAGTTCGCGGGTTGCGGACTAAAGGGGTGGGTCGGCTCCAACTGACAGGACTTTTTCCTTCCGCTATTATCTTTCCTTTTTCCTGTCCACAACCACAGGCATGAACCTTTTTTTTTTGTCTGTGTAGCTGTGTGTGAGAATTTGCAGTAAGAACCACGACCAACGACGAGCTTAGCCCGGGCTTCCAGCATGGCTGGCCCGCATTGACTTCTCGCCACGAACAGCGGTTACACAACAATAATGGCGCCCAACGGATATAACCCGGTTTCTTTTCTTTTTCTTCCAATTTTATCTCCACTTTATTTTATACCTTTGATCTATCTTTGGCTAAATCTTGCTCTAACTTTTCAAATCTTTTCCTATATTTTCTTATTTTCCTCCTCTTACATTTTGTTACGGGTTTATCGGTCAGCTTCGCTGAGGCCTAGGTATCGCTGAAAGTGATCGATAACCAAAAGAGGGAGGGGTACGCAAATTGGATTGTTTGGAAAGTGATGTCCCAATACAAGGGCGTACAAATAATTTTGATAATTTTGCTTTTTGTAATTGAAGCCGTTTAGCGAGCTACCACTTGCGAGTTTCCGCAACATGTTTGTGTGAGGTTTGCTAACAGTTTTCAAGGGGGTGAGGGGTAAATATTTTTGTTAGCAACTGCGCTTGCAGCTATCCAGGCTCAGGCCAAGTAAGATGAAGTAGCGCTCTGTGTTAATTGGGAGATTTAACTGACATCGACTTTGACAGGACGGAAGGACAGATGGACAGGGGATCAACACTCTGGTCATACACCACCGGAGAATAACACCCGGTGTCCTCCAAAATATATATTCATTGTACGTTTTTCAAAAATCAATTGCTCCCTTTTGGAAAAAAGGCAACTCTGATTTTAATCAAGTTCTGTTTTTTTTTTTTGATATTGTTTCCTTTTGTTCTCTGGTTAGCAAAGAAAGCTGAAGTGAAGAGAAAAAAAGAACAACATTTTTACTATTTTGTTTTTGCTATTTCATTGCCATTTTATCTTTATTTCCATTTTTTTTTGCTTGAAGTGATTAATTTAAGTTTTAAAGGCTTGAAACTTTTTTTTGAATTCATACAAAATTTCCCAATTTCATTTAGGGTTTTTTCTGTCATTGTCGTCGTTTGAAGTTTATTTCATGACATTTTTTTTATCATTATCTTTTTATATATTTTTGTTATACATATACATACACATTTATATACACATACACATTTATATAAATATATATACATACATTTACCTTTCAGCGTAAACACGTTTATTTATTGAATTATATTGCGTTGACTGGGTTAAGGGTTTTATCAATTTTGGTTATTTACGCGTTAATTTAAAGGAGTTTTTTTGGATCTATCTTTTTCTGAATTCCTTTGTTTCTTATCAAATTTTGAATCCCTTGGTACAATTTTAAATACTTTTTCTTATATTTTCCGTTCAATCACGTTCTTTTCAATATAAATTATAAGTTTTGTATAATATTAATTTGGGTTAAATTGAAGTATATTGAAGTTCTTGCACTCAGTTTAAACTCTTACATTCATTTTAAATTCTTACTTTTTATCGATTGGCTTAATCTTGAATTGAAAGTTTGATTTTTTGTTTGTTTATCAGTGACTTACATTTTGGAAGGTGAATTTTCTATAATTTTATATTTCGGTTATGTTAAATATCACTGAATCATCCTTTTTATTTTTGGTCAAAGGTGTATAGATTTTAGTCCCCTACTTTTTAATTTTGCTTTTGTGATTTTTCCTTGAATTACGTTTTGCTCATAAAATAATTTTCCTTTTCTTACTTTTAATTTCGTTCATTATTACTTTAAAAATTTTTTTTTCAAACATTTTTTTTATATTAATATTAATTTGAATTTGAAGTTGAATATCTACTGCTCCAACTTCAAATCATTTAACGCCTGTTTAGTTAATATTGAATTTTGGATTACCTTAGATTTTTTGGAACTTGAATTCCGTTTCCAATTCCTTTTGAGTTTGAAATTAGTAGTCGATGGACATTCCCACCGGCTGTGAAGGACAGCGGTTTGGTTTAGGGATAATACCATCGAGTAGGAGAGTTACACGTGCGCTGGCTAGAGCGCTCGAAAACCAAGTGGTAGGATCATTGCTCACTCAAATTGACACTGGAATTGAGCAGCCCATAGATTTTTTACCCACGGATTTTTTTGAACTCGACGGAGCAGCGGCCACGAACCAACTATTCATTTAATAGGTCCCTAAGTTTATCGAGTAAGCTTGACAGGATTTTAGAAATGCCAAAAGAGGGAGAAGCAAACTCTCCGCAAGGAGCTGTCGGTGGAGCTGCACCCAAACCGGTATCGAACTGCATGGGCCAACTGGGGAAGATGATGGAGACAATGCTGCATAGAATAACGTGATGTCTGAGTTCATGGTAGAATTCAGGAAGGTGCGAGAGGACATGTCCCACCTGAGTAATAGAGTTGCAGGTGTGGAGGCGTCCATACAGGCATCACCAGCCCGCGCCCCACCACGAACGACATCAAAGCCCGGAAATACTAACCAGCAGCCCCCTAGGAACAATCAAAGCGGGTTTGATAAGCAAATGTACCGGAAGAAAATAGACCTTGAGAAATGGCACCTGAAGTTCGATGGTACTAAAAAAAATATGTCGGTGGAAAGTTTTGTGTTTCGCGTGGAAAGAATGCGCGAACAACATGAGGTCTCTTATGAACAACTACTATCGGACTTCCATTGCCTCGTTACCGGAGCCGCGCTGAAATGGTATTGGCAAGTCCTGGCTGAAAACGGAGTTGCTAAACCAATTTAGAAGCGCGGAGTCCGATTACGAGGTAATCCGCGAGATAATGGAGAGGAAGCAGGGAGGCCAAGAAAGCTTCGAAGATTATGTAGAAATACACGATCTTACTTTTAGGCTTAAAAAGAAAATACCCGAAGCAGAACTTGTTAAGATTATAAAAGGTAATTTAAAGCCGTACTTGGCGAATCTTACGTTCGCATCTAAGATTGATACGCTAGCCGATCTGAAGATAGAATGCAAACGAGCCGAAAAATAATAAAAGATAATAGGTCACGAAACAAGACCGTTAGCGAAATAGATGTTAGCGCTAGAGAAGTAGAAGAGGCGATTAGTATAGGTATAGACGCGATAGGCAAAAATGATAGGAGCAAAATAACGTCTTCCAGGCCCGGTCCTCCTAACGTAAAACCAAGTGATCCTTCAAAATCCAATTCCAATTCCTTTAATCCCAGCGCTTATAACTTTAATACGTCAACCCCCAATAGTAACGTCAAAAGTGAAGTGTTTTGTCCATCACAATTCCACTTTATGTTGTGTTTTGTTTGCGGAATTCCCCTTGAATTTCTTTACGAAAGACCCACAGGCAGCGGCAAAACATAGTCCTTGTAAATCGTCCTTCCATTGTATGAAGTGTTTTGTGTGTGGTAATGATGCGTCCTACTGTGTGTTTCAGCCGGGTACGGAAAACAGGCAGCTCGCAGAGTTGTCCGGGCACTCTGTGCAGAGCCAGGAGTCCCCGTGGAATTAGGTTTAAGAGATCAGAGAGTGGGAGTACAAATTTAAAACGTGTAGGTAGGCAGGGAACGGGAGCGACCAATAACAATGATGTTTTAAGAAAGAGTTCACACGAAAGGAAACAGAGGTACAAAGAAGTTAGGAGAAGGATTTTCGTGGAAGAGATTGAAACGAGAAAGAAAGATAGAAAATATAAGATTTTGAAAATGCGGGAAAAGCATCGTACTCTAAAGAGAATGCAACAAAAAATAGTCGCAACCATCGTAACATTGAAGTGAGATAACCGATTCTTCGCGCGTGCAGTGATTGGAGGGCACGACACTCTCGCCTTGTTAGATTCAGGTGCCTGTTCCAGTTGCCTGGGCAAAGGAGCCATGAAACTCCTAGAGAGGAAAGAAAAGAAAATAACCCGATTATTAGGGTAAAGGTTCGAACCGCTAATGGAGGAGAAACCCCGGTGGAGGGAGTGGTTTCTCTACCTGTGACTTGGGATGGGGAAACCAGGGATCTGGAATTTTTAATTGTCCCCGAGCTTACTCAAGAAGTGTACTTAGGGATCGACTTCTGGCGTGTTTTTCAATTAAATGTTGTCGGAAAAAGTGTGAACGAGTGTGTGCATGATAGGGCTGTCTCAGAACTCGTACCCGCCGAGGGTAAGCTCTCCTTCGACGCAGCACAACATTCCCTAACAACAGCACAAAGCCGCATATTAGACAGGGTTAAATCCCAATTCCCATCCTTTTCTGTACTAGGATTGAGCAGAACAGATGCGGAAGAGCACAGTATAGCGGTGGTAGAAGAAAATATACCGATGGGATTCAAGGGGTTGTGTAGCGCAATATATAGCTTCTCCAACCCAATTGTCAACCTCACCTTCGAGCGGCGAATCCCGTTTCACTAACAGACGAGGCTCTGGCGACCCCAAGCTCCTCATGGAACTTGGGGGTGGGGAGGGAGGGATGGCCTGAAGGTTCAATGTGGCCATATAAATCGTTCCCGAGATGGTCGGGCCAGCACCTTAATGGTGCTGTGTTACCGGAGCGTATCGGATCTGTATCCGACAAAGGACCATCACATCGATAACACTCCCCAAAGCCTTCGGGGAGTAACCTAATCGCTACAACAACAACAACAACAAAATATACCGATTAAGCAAAGGCACTACCCTATCTCGCCCGCAATCCAAAAATTGATATACGAGGAGTTAGATAGTATGTTATTAATGGGTGTTATTAAGGAGATTAATAGCAGCTGGAGCTCTCCCGTTTCGATAGTAATTAAAGGCACCAAAAACAGGTTATGTTTGGATGCCAGGAAGGTGAATGCTAGAACTATTAAAGATGCCACATATTGACGGTATATTAAGTAGGTTACAAAACATCCATTTTATATCAGCTATTGATCTTAAAGATGCCTATTGGCAAATTCCTTTGGAAAAACGTTCTAGAGAAAAAACAGCATTCACCGTTCCTGGCACACCACTGTATCAGTTCACGGTCATGCTTTTTGGTTCGTGTAATGCCGCTCAGCGGATGTGTCGTCTTATGGACAAGGTCATTCCGGCCACTTTACGTGAATGTGTGTTAGTGTATCTTGACGACCTGTTAGTTTGTTCCGTAGATTTTGAGTCACACGTGTCTTTATTGGAAAAGGTCGCTAAGTGTTTACGCGAAGCCAAATTGACGATGAATGTAGAAAAGAGGAAGTTTTGCTTCAAAGAAGTACGGTATTTAGGGTATGTGGTAGGCGACGGTTTTATACGGACAGATGCCAATGAAATAGCAGCAGTGCGAGATTTCCCTCAGCCAAAAAGCCCAAAAGAGCTTCGACGATTCCTGGGCATGTCAGGATGGTACCGCCGTTTTATTAGGGATTACGCAACCGTTGCAGCGCCGCTGCACGACTGCCTCACTAAGGACAGAATAAAGAAGTTTGAGATGACAGACGAAGCGAGAAAGGCTTTTGAATAGCTGAAGCAAAGCCTCATATCAGCCCCGGTGCTTGTTCACCCGGACTTCAATAAACACTTTTTTATACAGTGCGACGCTTCGACGGACGGGGTGGGTGGAGTTTTATTCCAAAAAGAAGAGGACGGCAACGAACGACCCATCGCGTATATGTCGGCGAAATCGAATAAGGCACAACGCAATTACAGCGTGACAGAGTTGGAGTGCTATGCAGCAGTGCTGAGCGTGAAGAGTTTCCGGCCTTATGTGGAGGGCCTCCCCTTCACAATCATCACGGACCACGCAAGTCTCAAGTGACTTATGGGTCGGAAGGACCTCAGCGGTAGACTGGCTAGATGGAGCCTGAAACTGCAAACTTTCAACTTCAACATCGAACATCGCAAAGGAATTCAAAACGTTGTGCCTGATACATTATCGCGCATGGACATGGACGAAGTGGCACTGATTGAAAGAATATTAGACATTAGCCTTGACTCGCCTTACTTTCACACCGGCGAATCCTGTGGACTGAGAGAATCCATAACGAAAGACCAAGACAAATTACCAGATCTTTGCGTATCAGACGGATATATCTATAAACGGACCCAACTTAATAGAGGGGGAGAACTTTAAGAGGACCACACCTGGAAACTCTGGGTACCGGTTGAGCTGCGGTCAGGTTTGGTGGAAGCCGCGCACTACCCTCCGTCTACAGGTCATGGAGGAATCCATAAAACCCTTGCCCGAATACGAGAGAAATACTTTTGGCCAGGCATGGTGTCCGTTGTGCAACAGTGCATCAAAGATTGCGTCATATGTAAAGAAACGAAGACCTAAAATAGTTTTCGTAAGCCACCAATGGACAAACAACACATAACGGAGCGACCTTTCCGACGACTTTATGTTGATTTTATGGGACCATATCTTCGTTCTAAGGATGGAAATGTTTTTATGTTTGTGTGTCTTGATCATTTTAGTAAATTTGTGTTTCTTAAACCTATGCAGCGAGCAACAGCTGCCAAAGTGGTTCAATTTCTGGAGAAGGAAGTTTTCCACATTTTTGGAGTCCCCGAGTTCGCACAGGCAACGGAAAACAGTTCGTCTGGGAGATCTTCACCTCCTTTTTACAAAAATGCGGGACCAAACACATTAGGACGGCGTTTTACTCCCCTCAGGCAAATGCAGCTGAACGAGTTAATAGGTCAGTATTGCAAATGATACGAGCGTATATCGGCCAGAACCAAAAGAGGTGGGATCAACACGTGAGTGATGCTGCCTTTGCCTTGCGAAGTGTGGTACACACCGCCATAGGCGAGTCGCCGTATTATGCCGTATTCGGAATGCCCATGATACAGCATGGCGCCTCGTATGACATTTTACGAAGAATAGCTTCTTTAAAGGTTGTAGACTGCGAAGTTGAACTAGGAAATAGGCACCAAGCATTGAGGAATAAGATATTTGACTAACTAAAGCGAGCATACAAAGTAGGAGAAAAGGTATATAACACCAGGGCAAATGACATAAAGTTCAAAATTGGACAAGTGGTATACCGCCGAAATTTTAAACAGAGTTCACAGATTGACAGCTACAATGCCAAGCTCAGGCCGAAACATGTCCAATGTGTCGTCCTTAGGACCATAGGCAATTCTTTATATGAACTTGGTGATGATTCTGGTAGAAGAGTAGGGGTATACCACGCTAAGGACATTTTTGTAGCATAGGTTTGTTACAATATATCCATGTTAGTATATGTTGGTGAACGTACGTAAATTTGATTACCAAACTAGTTCTAATAAATCATATTTGACTTTATTTATTTATTTATTTTTTTTTATTTATACAATTTTTTTGTAATTTATGGATTCATGCAATTTTTGTCTTTCTGTTATTTTTTATTACTTGACTAACATTGCAATTATACGTATATTTATTTATCTATTTATTTATACACTATTTATTTAACCTTGCTGTTTTATCGACTTAACAATTGTGTTTACATATTGACTGTCTTGCATGTATTTAGTCCGTATAACATATCCCAGTGATAGATCTAGGCACCCAGTGATAGGCGTAGTTTTTTTTTATTCCTGTGATATAGGCATTAATATAGAGAATATACAGGAGGCGCCCAGTCATGTTTGAGGGAAAGGTCCAAAGTACATACCCGGCTTTGGGTCCTGGGACGAAGCCACACATTGGGCTGAAAAGGAAAGAACTAGGAGGGCTGCGTTCGAATTTCTTCCGCACACGCTCCATGGTCCAGGTACCATCGGCGGATGCGAGCTTGCAACGACAGTCTTATTATCTGTATGTGTTGTGCGTGTTGATGTTATCCCCAAATCAACCTTCTGAGTGAAAGCGTGTGTATATGTGTATGTGTAAGTGTGGATTGGTAGCTCGACGCGCAGGCGTAGTTACGATATTAGCTGGCAGTTTGAGTGAACTACATCGCGACACCAGGCGGTGTGATCGCCGATAGCCATCGGCTCCTGAGAGCAATCGGAAGCAAAAAGAATTTAGTGTCAAGGTGTCCACAATTTAAGGCGGTTCGGTGTGCGCGTCGCAAACAAAAATAAAAATAAAAAAAAGTTTAGCGAAAAGAAAAAAAAACTGTAATAAGATTTACAGTAGAAGAAAAAAATTAACCAAAAAAAAGGAGAAAAAAAAAATCAGAGTTTTAAAGTGACAATAAGAGAAAGAAAAAATTATATATTTTTAGAAAAAGAAATTGTTACAGTGCAACAAGTAAACGGTGGACGGACCGAAACGTTAAAAAAAACAAAGGGTCAACAGCTTATCGGAACCAGAAAAACTTTCAACAACATATATTTTTATCTAGCAGTATCCCGCCAAACAAAACCGAGGTAAGTTTTTTTACTATAAGGTGACTTCCTGCTATTTAAAAGTAAAGTGTAAATTCAAGTGTAGGTAGAAAAGAATTAAAAACACAAATTTTAAACATAAGCGGTTTTGGAAAGATAGCATAGAAGTAAAAGTTAAGTTAGTGAAAATTGGCCAAATCGAAATTTATTTTCAAATTTGAAAATATCAAAAATTTTAAACATACGCGGTTTTGGCAAGATAGCATAGAAGTGAAATTTAAAAATAAAAAAAATAAATGTAAGGCGCGATAACCTCCGAAGAGATCTAAGGCCGAGCTTCTCTTCCAATTTGCGTCGTGTACCCCTTGATTTTTCCCTACAAATTGGCCGGACGGGACCTACATGTTTTATGCCGACTCCGAACGGCATCTGCAAGGCAGATGAGTTTTCACTGAGAGCTTTTCATGGCAGAAATACAATCGGAGCGCTTGCCAAACACTGCCGAGGGGCGACCCCGCTTAGAAAAATTTTCTTCTAATTGAAAAATCTTATTTCTAAAATTTTTGATGTTGCTTTGCCCGGGAGTTGAACTCAGGGCATACGGTGTGATAGGCGGAGCACGCTACCATCACACCACGGTGGCCGCCAAATCGAAATTTATTTTCAAATTCGAATATATGACAAATTATATAAAATCTAACCACACTTGAAGATGCATGAAGTAGACTTACATACATAGGTATACGAATGTGTTTAAGCTATACCTGTAGATATATGTACATACGCATATGCATTTCACGTTACTTAACTTGCATTGTTTGTGCATTTGTTTATTTCGCAGATTCCTGTCAGCGGGAGGCAAAAAGGCTGAATCTCGGTTTCTTTAAAAACTTGGATTTACCACCAATTCGAGAATAACAACAACAACCCCAGCATACATAGCGGCGCCCACAACCAATAGACATGCAGAAGAACCGAGTTGTACCCAGCAACAACAACAACACCCAAACTGTAGATTTTTTTATGTAGGCCAACGGTCTACCGGCATAGGGTATTAGCTGGCTCTATAATCTACCATCAGCAGCTGTTTCCGTGTTGAACCGAAAAGAGGTTAGTGAGCTAAATTGCATTAAAGGAAGCACAGAAATAGAAAATACATAATAAGGCAGGAACGGCGGAACATTTGGATCGCTTAGACAGAGCTGACCAAGTAACAAATACGGGGAGAACTTCGGAGAGAGAGTGCTGCTGTGCGAGAGTGGATATGACCGAGAACAGCAGCTGAGAAAGACAACGCAGGCGATCACATCGTGTCTTTTTGTTCAATATGTTCATCAACTAGCATTAACTACTCTCTAAAGATTAGGAGTTTTTTTTCTCTTATTACTATTTTTTTTATTGTTTTCTCGACTTGCCTAAGTCGCTTTGTTTCTTACGCATTTTGCATAATTATTTATTTCGCATTCTTTTGCGTTCCTTTCTAATTTTTTTGCGATCTTGTTGTTTTGTTTTGACAAATTGCACTAAGCTGTGTGCATACGCTGGTATGATTGCATACTGTGTATATATCATAGGTCGGCATTTTGTTTTTTTTTTTTGTGAGGCTGTATTGGTGAATGCGAGAGTAACTTCGCTACAGTGGTGCTAGGAACAAAATGTTCGCGTCAGTTGCTTAACCGGCAGCAAGGAAGTAACAACGTAATCGCTTTAGCGCAAAAATTGTATGATAATATTTATGCGCGACCTAAAAATGACTGATAAACATTTTTTCACGATTTCAGATCCCTTTGGGAAAATGCAATGTCTCTTATGTCACGCTTCTATTTGGAACCGGGATATAATATCAAGAGACATTATAATTCTTTTCATAAAGATTTTGATAAATATGAGAGTATGGAAAAAAAATGCTTTTGCGAAAATATAAGGAATGGGCTTCCCAAAATGATAATGAAAATTGCAGAGATGCGGAAACCATGTTAAAAAGGGATCTGTCAAGCTTTATACATAAGCACAAGCATACTTACGTAGGGAAGACCTTTTTCAGAAGGCGTTTTTATTATTTTATTTTATTTTATTTTATTTTTTTTTATTTTATTAAAGAAATTGTTCTACAAATTTTAGAAAAACTCCATAGCTCCCTATACGCTTTTTTTGAAAAAGTTCCTCTCTCAGCCAGAACTGTAACAAAAAATAGAGATGAAATAGGCTTGAAAAAGCTATTAAAGAAAAGATTAATGACTGCAAATTTTTTTCCAAATGCTTGCATGAAAGCACTGACATAAACGACATATATCAAATGTCATTTGTGTTCGATGCGTAGACTTCAACTATGAAACTTTCGAATCAATGCTTTCATTAGAAAGTTTTCATGGAAATGTAACAGGAAGGTTAATATTTGAAACTATCCACCAAAATTTTTTTTCTGAAGTAGACCTAAGTAAGTTTGCCGGGGTATGCATGGATGTGGCAAACGTCATGACTGGTAAAATATTTTCGTAGGACAGTTGGAAAAGCATGGTATTAATGTTAACTCTTTCCATTGTCTTATACACCAACTGTCTCTTGCTTCCAAATTTTTGAGCATGCTTTCCTATATGAAAACTGCACAGCAAATAATTAATAAAATAAGGGGGAGGGGGGGTTAAGGAGTTTTTAAAAACTTCAAAGGCTGAATAAAACGACCTTAAAAAGTTCACCGAAGTACGATGGTTAAGCCGGAGTGAATGCCTGAAAAGATTATTTGCTCTGGGGAATAAAGTGCTACAGTTTTTAAAAGTAGAGAAATTGGATGGAACAAAAGAATTAATACAGGCCTTAGAAGATAGCTAATTTATTTTTAATTTGGCTTTTCTTTCTGACTTATGTAATTATTTAAATGAGCTCAATTTGAAATTACAAGGAAAGGAAAAAACTTCACCAACATTATTCAGAGAAGTTATTCATTTTCAAACTATTTTATTTTTACTACTTTCTGAAATCAAAGCTGGGGATTATTCAAGTTTTCTCTAAACCTACACCTTAATTAGCAGTATTGATATTGTAAAAGTAAACAATGAACACACGAAGTTATTGGAGACCCTATTTTTCAACTTTGAAGACATATTTCAAGACTTTCGAAAAATTAAGCCTTTAATTGACATATTTGAAAGTCCGTTAGCTTGTGGCATAACCCAATATTCATTTGAAATTCGAAAAGAATTATTAATTCTAAGAAGCAAAAAGTTAGTTAATTATGAAACAGATATTACCGATTTCTGGAGAAACTTTTTACACATATTATAGATATTTCCCGTAAGATTTTGTCATTTTTCCCATCAACATTCTTCTGTGAGCACATTTTGTCTGACATGAAATTCATCTGTTCAAATCAAAGGGGCAGATTGACTTCCAGAAATCTGTCAAATGCATTGCTAACAAGAAATTGCCATAAAAGTATATATGTTAATGAGAGCATGCAAAATTAGGAATTATATTTTTTGCGGCGCTAAGAAACACTTCCGTTTTGATGAAAACTCAAAGCGAAGGTGTTTTTGGTGCCGAGGAAAATATTTCATGTTAGAAAAAAATCTGCTCACAGTTTCACACCAATTTTTTTGATTAAAACATCGCCTAAAAATGTTTCCTTGCTTAACATTGCTTAACTAACTCTGCTTGACAGATTCTGTTTAACGCGATTTCCGCATTTCTATAATTTATTGATATTGCATAAAAAATATGAACAAAGCGACGATATGTGTCATCCCTTTGCTGTCTGCAACACGACTGGCATGAACATTCTGTTCTAACATGCCAACCTAATATAAACGCACGCAAGTCATTTTCTGTCAAAAATTTCTCATGCACATACAACTTGTATGAGAGCAACCCAAATTGAATTTGCTGCGTGAAAACCTAAGTCGATTTCCAATTTTTGTTCTGCGTGACATTTAGATTTGACGTTTGCACATATGCTTTACATTGTCGCAACGCATGCTTATTTGGGTTCGGGCAAAAAACGCCAGTTGTTTGCATGCGCTAAAAAAAACGCAGTGTGGTTTTATTAGGTTGGCATGTAACACCACTGTGGCGCAATTGATTTTTCGCTCTCAGCAGCAACTGAAATGAAGAGCATAAGAATAAGTGTGAAGAGCGTAATACCCAGATGGGGTACCTTTGCCTACCTATGGTATATATGTACATACGTATATGCATACCTACATATGTAAATAAACTTAAGTAAGTTTCATGAACATTCGGTTTTGAATGCTAGTTAGGGTTTTTGTTGTTTCCGTTTGCTATCGCCTGGAAGGAAGGTGAACGGGCACACAAATATCTGTGAGATTCTTTTTAGGCTTATTTCTCCACCCCCACCCTAGGTTTCCCGTTTGTATGCTGGCGCCAATGGACATCAAATTAAAAGTATTAATGAGGGTTTTAAAAGGGAGTAGCCCTTAGTTGTATATGTGAAGGCGTTTTCGAGATATCGACCAAAATGTGGACCATGGTGACCCAGAACATCTTCTGTCGGGTACCGCTAACTTATTTATATATATCATACCACGAACAGTATTCCTGCCAAGATTCCAAGGGCTTTTGATTTCGCAGAACTTTTTCATTTTCTTCTACTTAATATGGTAGGTGTCACACCCATTTTACAAAGTTTTTTCTAAAGTTATATTTTTCGTCAATAAACCAATCCAATTACAATGTTGCATCTCTTTTTTCATATTTGGTACAGAATTATGGCATTTTTTTCATTTTTCGTAATTTTCGATATCGGAAAAGTGGGCGTGGTCATAGTCGGATTTCGGTCATATTTTATACCAAGATAAAGTGACTTCAGATAAGTACGTGAGCTAAGTTTAGTTAAGATATATCGTATTTTGCGCAAGTTATCGTGTTAACGGCCGAGCGGAAGGAGAGACGGACGACTGTGTATAAAAACTGGTCGTGGATTCAACCGATTTCGCCCATTTTCACAGAAAACAGTTATCGTCATAGAATATAAGTCCCTATCAAATTTCACAAGGATTGGTAAATTTTTGTTCGACTTATGGCATTAAAAGTATTCTAGCCAAATTAAATGAAAAAGGGCGGAGCCACGCCCATTTTGAAATTTTCTTTTATTTTTGTATTTTGTTGCACCATATCATTACTGGAGTTGGTTGTTGACATAATTTACATATACACTGTAAAGATATTCAATTTTTTGTTACAATTTTACTTTAAAAAATTTTTTTTTAAATTGGGCGTGTTCGTAATTCGATTTTGCTAATTGTTATTTAGCACACATATAGTAATATGAGTAACGGTCCTGCCAAATTTCGTCATGATATCTTCAACGACTGCCAAATTACAGCTTGCAAAACTTTGAAATTACCTTCTTTTAAAAGTGGGCGGTGCCACGCCCATTGTCCAAAATTTTTCTAATTTTCTATTTTGCGTCATAAGGTCAACGCACCTACCAAGTTTCATAGCTTTATCCATCTTTGGTAATGAATTATCGCACTTTTTCGGTTTTTCGAAATTTTCGATATCGAAAAAAGGGCGTGGTTGTAGTCCGATTTCGTTCATTTTAAATAGCGATCTGAGATGAGCGCCCAGGAACCTACATACCAAATTTCATCAAGATACCTCAAAATTTACTCAAGTTATCATGTTTACAGACCGACGGACATGGCTAAATGAATTTCTTTTTTCACCCAGATCATTTTGATATATAGAAGTCTATATCTATCTCGATTAGTTTATGTCGTTACGGATTACCGTTATGCGAACAAAGTTAATAAACTCTGTGAGCTCTGCTCAGCTGAGTATAAAAAAAGGAAAAAAAGAGGGAAACCCAAATATTGTATTGAATTGAAATTTTTCTTTATATATTTATTGTCTTTATATATTCATTGAATTGAGGTTTATATTATTACATTTTTAAAATTTTTTGAACATTGATTTATTTTTTTGTTTTAACTTTTTTATTAACTTTTTTTTTTTTTTTGGATTATTAGTTTCTTGGTTAAAGCTTAAGCTTATAAAACACCAGGTTATCCCTCCATTGGTGTTAATCCATAACACCATGTTATATATTCAAATTTTAATGTCTTTAAATTGTTATACAGTTGCTCCACCAACACACAGGTAATACACTAAGGCCAGAACAATGTGCGTAGGTTTCTGCGTAATTAAGGTTATTGTTAGGTCGCTGCATAAAGCAATGAAACGTTTGAATTCATGAAACACTTGTGCTTGATGGGTGCGATTATCTGCCTTTGCTAAATGTCATTTACATCTACAGCTATTGGCGCTCCTGCTCTCTTTAATATTTCTTTTACTTTTGAGACGTTGACGGAGAAGGTAGCATAACCCTACTAGCTCAGGCACAAGTCTAAGTACATAGCACGCGGTAAATTAGTATACATATTTTGGTTAATGTAAAAACTTTGTATAGATTTTAGCGCTACTTTATGAATAAATGCTCAAAATAGTGTACAAAACATAACTGTTCGATATATTTTACTTCTCCAGTCAACAAACTAAAATACTTGCAACTCGATATGACCAATGATGATAACACGATGCCCGATGCATCCACCGCATCAACCTCTAGCCCACCAGCCATAACAAGTGTAACCGCTTCACCACTCGCACCTCCTGTACAACCAGAACCTACGACAATCGAAGCACCTTCACATATTTGGCAATCCGCGTTAATTAGTAAGGCATCGCAATTCACTGGAGCTGGTTACGAGCATGATGAACTATCTTTTGCAGGTATGGTTTCAGGTATAGCAAATATAGCAGCGCAATTTTCACCAGCGCCACTATAAAATAGCAATAATGTAACATCGCTTCCAACATTTGCTACTTTAAGTAACTCATTTTCGTCACCGCCGACACGTGTGCCGGCCTTAACCTCAAAGTTTGCCACAGGCCCGTACATTCACCAAGCACCTTTAATGACATGTTTTGAATCTGGGGCGTTATCTGCTCATGCCCATGGTAACATAACTTCAGCACGAAATCCATATTATAATACTGCAATACAAAGCAGCGTAAATAATTTCGGGGGGCTCCGTCCAACTGCAAATTCAACGTTTGTTCAGTCGTTGCGTGAGGGGTACCCGCATGGCGGTAACATACAAAGGTGTTTAAGTACAGCGCAGGTTCAATCGCCATATGCACCAACAAATAATGTGCAAAACTCTGCGTTCACGTCCACTCAATTTCAACCATTTTTGTGTGCGCAGCCATCCTCTGGTCTGCATAATGGGGCATATGCTAATCAGATCCCTTGGGTTGGGATGGCTCAATCAATGCCATATACAAATTCTAGCTCAGTGTTGTTGTCCTCGCATGTAGCCGCGAGGCAAGCTATAACTAAAGATTTGCCCTCCTTCACAGGTAGGCCAGAGGAGTGGCTGTTATTCATAACAAACTATGTCCAATCTACGGAGCGCTGTGGATTTTCTGACCAAGAAAATCTTGTTAGGTTACAGAAATGTTTGAAAGGCGCTGCACTAGAGTCAGTCCGGGGGAAATCGATGATGCCAGCTACAGTTAATTTGGCTATTGAGACTCTGCGTATGCTTTTCGGTGGGCCAGACGTTATCCACGAAACACTCCAACGTAAGCTACGAGAAGTTTGACCCGTAAAATTGGACCGATTGGAAACATTAATTGAGCTTGCACTCGCTGTGCAAAATTATAGGGCGACAATGCAAGCTATGGATCTCGACGAATATCTGAATGATCCAATGCTACTTAATGACCTTTTGAACAAATTACCGGGTGAAATGAAGCTGGAATTGGGTAGACGTCGGCTAGGTCTTCCACGAGTCGATATCATAATATTTGACGAATGGCTCTTCGGGCTGGCATCTTGCGCCAGTCAAGTTACCCCTGTTAACAGCGCGCTATCAGAGGTAAAGTTAGGAAACAAAGGGCGTCGGGAAAAACTACTAGTCCACGATACCTGTTCAAACCCTGTCAACAAAACGCAGGCATCGCCCAAGACCCCTTGTCCAAAGTGCACAGGTGCACACGATCTTGCTGAGTGCAGTGACTTCAATACAATTAGTAGGCAATTACGCTGGCAGTTTGTTAAGGAAAAACGACTCTGTATACGATGCTTTAAGAATCACCTAGTTCGACGATGCAATTCTAACAAGATGTGCGGCGTCGATGGCTGCCGTTTACCCCATAACCCGCTGCTGCACGGACAACGATTACAACAAACTGCCACAAATACTAATTCTAAAGCTGAAGCCGACGACTCCGTCGTGTGCCTTCATCGCAAGCAACATGATAGAGCTCTCCTTAGGTATATTCCCGTAGTTTTGCATGCCAACGGCGTAGCTCTGGAGACAGTCGCACTCATCGATGAAGGCGCATCTTGCACTTTGGTAGACGATAGATTGGCTCGCGAACTTAAACTTAATGGCCGTAGTCGGGAGCTGTGTCTCAAATGGACTGGAAATATTACCCAGCAAGAAAACAACTCTCGAATCGTATCATTCGAAATATCAGCACGAGGCAACGAAGGCGCTAAATATAAGATGCACGGCGTACGCACTATCGCAAATTTGGATTTGCCGCTGCAGTCTTTACAGGCTAATGATATTCAAGGTCGCGATCACTTCAAGGAACTACCTATCTTACCCTATGACTCTTCCAAGGCTGGTCTTCTTATTGGGCTGGACCACCTTAAATTATGCGTACCATTGGAGATTCGTCAAAGTCAAAATGGTGGCCTCGTAGCAGCACGTTGTCGACTTGGTTGGTTAATATACGGTCGGGACAAACACGATAATCCGCACAAAGAAAATTTACTTCATATATGTGAGTGCTCTAGCGATACACACCTTGACAACCTGATGCGGTCATTCTTTTCGATTGAATCGGTTGGCGTAAGCCTGTCTGTAAAACCCTTATTGTCGAAAGAAGATGAGCGCGCGCTTACTATAAGGAAGCAGACTACTCGGTACATCCAAGATGATAAGAGGTGGGAAACGGGGCTTTTGTGGAAATATGATAGCATTAACTTACCGCAGTCATGCAATATGGCGTACAAACGTTTGGAGTGCCTGGAGCGGAAAATTGCCAAAGATCCGGATCTCGAAAACTTCATCAGAAATCGTATCAGCGACTATCTCAACAAGGGTTACGTACGAAAGCTAACAGAAAGTGAGATTTCCAAAGGGGAAAAGGCATGGTATATTCCCATCTTTACAGTTTTGAATATCAACAAGGGTAAAAGGAGGTTGGTATGGGATGCAGCCGCCAAGGTTGAAGGTACCGCTTTGAACGACGTGCTTCTTAAGGGTCCCGACCCCATGACTAACTTGGTAGGGGTTTTACTCCGATTTCGTGAGAAAGCAGTAACAATATGCGGTGATATTCGTGAAATGTTCCACCAGGTTCGAGTTATTAAAGACGACCAAGTAGCACAACAGTTCCTCTGGAGGGATGGGGACCGCAGTCGGGATCCAGAAGTCTTTGCTATGGTCGTCATGACGTTCGGCGCATCTTGATCACCCTCCCTAGCAAACTATATTAAAAACCGAAACGCAGATAGATTTAATGAACAGTTTCCATTAGCAGCATCAGCCATTGTGCAAAACACTTTCGTTGATGACTGGCTGCAGAGTGTCGATACGGAAGATGACATGATAAAGCTGGCAAAGGATGTGCGACACATACACAGTGAAGGAGGCTTTGAGATGCGTCATTGGCTATCTAATTCAAAGCGAGTTCTACTCGCCATGGCAGGTGAGTCTGAGTTAAGCGACAAGTGTCTTGAGGAGTCCGGAGATGGGGTGGAAAAGGTGCTCGGCATATGGTGGCGACCACCAACCAAGAGGGAGATCCTTCGAGCGGTTATGACAATCTTTGACACATTGGGCTTGCTCGGATTTTTCGTAATCAAGGCCAAAATAATACTACAGGATGATTGGAGATCAGGAGTCACTTGGGACGAAACCATACACGAAAAGGAATGCATCGCTTGGTGGCAGTGGGTACGGAAACTCCAATATATCAACAATATTAGCATTCCAAGGTTTTACTACTTAAGCCGCTCCGACAAACTTGAACTCCATGTTTTTGTTGATGCAAGCATTCTCGCTTATGCAGCGGTAGCTTACCTACGAGCATGGGTTAATGGTGAGTTCCGCTGCAGCTTCGTGATGTCTAAAACTCGAGTAGCTCCCCTGAAACCAATATCAGTACCGCGGTTGGAGTTGATGGCAGCCATTCTGGGATTGCGTCTTGCGAGGTTTGTGCAAAGCGAGCTTTCTGTTGGTATTAAGCGTAGAGTTTTCTGGTCCGACTCAAAAGATGTACTTTATTGGATACGATCGGATGCCCGAAAATTTAATCAATTCGTAGCGGTACGTATTGGAGAAATATTGCAGGATTCGCAGGTAAACGAATGGCGGTGGGTTTCTTCTAAACAAAACGTCGCTGACGATGGCACCAAATGGGAAGATAATGTAGTGTTGGATAATAATGCCCGATGGTTTACTGGACCGGACTTCCTTCGATATCCTTCACATAATTGGCCGCATTCAGAGTTCATCGAGAATATTGAGGAGGGGCCTGAAACCGACCATCTTGTGAGCGATGAAATAGGGGAACTTGACAGCTGCATACCAAACCCTGCGCGGTTCAGCAAATGCGAAAGACTTCGGGCAGCTCTGATGCGAGTCTTGCGTTTTCTTCGCTCTATCGTGAAATGGGAACCTAAAAATCCAATAGTTGCGAGGCTGCTACGTGAAAAGACTTGTCATTATGCCGAGCTGCTACTTTTCCGCGTGTGCCAGTCGGAATGCTTTGCAGATGAGCTGAAGCAGCTAAAAACATCTGATGCTCGGGTAAGTCGTAAGAGCAAAATATTTAAATTTTCGCCATACATAGATGATAACGGGCTCCTAAGAGTGAAATATAGGATAGACGCAGCTGATGCAGTACCAACAGACGTGAAAAGGCCCATTATACTTCCGCGGGATCATCGAATTGTGTACCTGGTAACCGATTTTTATCACCGAAAATATCACGACCAACATAATGAAATCGTGGTGACCGAAATGAGGCCAAGGTTTTGCATCCCTGGACTCAGAGCACTCGTCAGAGCCGTTGCAAAAGGGTGCCAAATTTGTCGTATACGTAGAGCAGTGCCATCTGCACCAGAAATGGGTCCACTTCCCATGGACCGTGTCGCCGCGTTTACACGCCCATTTACATACACAGGCGTGGACTACTTCGGGCCTTTTGATGTTATTATTGGTAAGCGGCACGAAAAACGTTGGGGCGTGCTCTTCACCTGTATGACCGTGGGAACCCTTCATATTGAGGTGTCTTCGTCACTATCCACCGATTCATTTCTTTTGGTTCTGCGACGGTTTATATGCAAACGTGGTGTTCCGAGGCGTATAACATCGTACAACGGCACGAACTTTAGAGGCGCTAGTCGAGTTCTAGCTCAGGAAGTAGAGAAGATATCGTGTGACCAGGTAGAACAAAGGTATCCTGATATAGAGTGGGTTTTCATACCACCGTCTGCACCCCACATGGGTGGTGCATGGGAGCGCATGGTGCGCACAGTAAAATCGGTTCTTATGAGCATCCTACCTGACAACTGCGTTCGTGAAGAGGTCCTGCGAGCGGCACTATCTGAGGCAGAAAGCACAATTAATATGAGGCCCCTAACCTACATACCGATTGAATCAACGGATAGCGAAGCGTTGACGCCAAACCATTTTCTGCTCGGTTCTTCTAGTGGCATCCGTGAGAAAGGTGATTGTGAAGTTGACTCTTCCAGGTTGAGCAAAAACTTTCGAATCTATGGACAAATAGCAGACCGATTTTGGAAACGATGGCTCCGAGAGTATTTGCCATGTTTAACAAGACGCACGAAATGGTTTGAAACCCATACAACTATTCAACCAGAAGATATCGTCGTGATTGTGGACGAAAACGCGAAGCGTAACACTTGGACTAGAGGTCGTGTACTTGACGTGATACGCGGTAGTGATGGTAAAATCAGGATTGCGGTGGTGAAAACATCTAGCGGCTTGATGACTCGGCCGGTGGTGAAGCTCGCGCGACTGGATATCAATGAAGCAAACCCCGTTGCCGAGCAAGAAGTTTACGAGGAGGGGAGTTAGGTCGCTGTATAAAGCAATGAAACGTTTGAATTCATGAAACACTTGTGCTTGATGGGTGCGATTATCTGCCTTTGCTAAATGTAATTTACATCTACAGCTATTGGCGCTCTTGCTGCTCTCTTTAATATTTCTTTTACTTTTGAGACGTTGACGGAGAAGGCAGCATTACCCTACTAGCTCAGGCACAAGTGTAAGTACATAGCACGCGGTAAATTAGTATACATATTTTGGTTAATGTAAAAAACTTTGTATAGATTTTAGCGCTACTTTATGAATAAATGCTCAAAATACGTGTACAAAACATAGCTGTTCGATATATTTTACTTCTCCAGTCAACAAATATATATTTGGATTTGATGGTTTACTGCAAGTACGATGAATTATATTTAGATTTAATGGTTTACTCCAAGTACGATAAATTTTAAGTTTTTCAACTATTTTGAATAATTTTTTGTCATTTCGATTCCCTCACTATCCGTGAAAGAGTGAAAAAAGGAAAAAGCCCGCGGCACCTGCCGATAACCAACTTTCGTCGAGTTTTTCCCCTTCGAAGTTAGCGATCGGCAAGTGCTGGCCGTTACCGGTAATAAAAGAGATAAAATTGGTGCGCGCGTTAGGTTGGTCCGTAATATTTAGGCTGGTGGCCTAAACATAATTTTTTTACGCATATTCCTTTTTTATTCTTAAACTTTTTATTATTAAATCCAAGGATTTTTCATTTGTTAGTATTAAGAGAATTTGTTAATAAACTGATGTGAGTGAAATTAAATTTAGCGGGCTAATAGTTCTTTGAAATGGAAGGCTAAATACACCTTATTTTGGAGTGGGTGTTGTTCTCCAGGATAATGGTTGGTTTCTAGGTGTTTGATCCATAGACTGACTGACGGACATGACTTCACGCTAAGACTGACGGACTACTGTCAGTGCTAGGGAATGCTACTTCAATTGTCGGAGCCCAGTAGCATTCAAAGGTAGTTCGCGGGTTGCGGATAAAGGGGTGGGTCGGCTCCAACTGACAGGAATGTTTCCTCCCGCTATTATCTTTCCTTTTTCCTGTCCACAATCACAGGCATGAACCTTTTTTTTTTGTCTGTGTAGCTGTATGTGAGAATTTGCGGCAAGAACCACGACCAACGACGAGCTTAGCCCGGGCTTCCAGCATGCCTGGCCCGCCATGACTTCTCGCCCACGAACAGCGGTTACACAACATGATTTTAAATTACTAAGTGGCAGGCTTCAGCAAAGTTTTGATGTCGTCGTGTGACTGCTCTAATAAAAATGATTTGATATTTCTTAAAAATTCACGCATATTTCTAATGACACGTATAGACGCAGGTAGCGTATTGAAAGCTTTACAAGATACGATAGTAAAAAAATTATTATAATGGGTAGTACGAGATGTGGGAACAACAAGTCCGAGTGGGTTTTGCCTCAAATTACAATTATCCGTGACTAGGCTGTGTAAATACCCACAACGAATAAAGAATATTTTTAAAGACTTGTAATAGTACATGTGTTTTACGGGAAGAATTTTCAGCTGTGGTGGAAACGGTTCACATTACATATTTTCCCTATGACACATTTTTGAATAGTAAAATGTTGCTGGATTTTACTGTAAGATGCACCACCAGCATATGCCATATTGAAGCTTAGAGTGGACCAAAGCGTAATAAAGCGTCTTAAGCGTTGCATTTGAACATATATTCCTTAGACTATAAAAATAGCGCACAGTAGATCGCATGTATGCCTTCAGGTGAAAATTATGTGTTGACCTACTTAAGATTGGTCCACAGAAACACCCAGATATTGGAAGGTATCAACTCTTCCTAGAACAGACCCTTGGGATACTCCTAAGTTAGTTGTCACAGAATTGCTTAAACAATTGCCAACCTTTACTTCCTGCACTCTTCCTGATAAATATGATTTCAGCCAATTGTACATAAATCCACGAAAGCCTACGCAATACAATTTATCTAACAGTATTTGGTGATCAACCATATCAAATGCTTTAGTGATATCAACAAACAGGCCAGCACAGTTCTGCTGTTTGCCTAACTCGCCATAAATAACGGAACAAAAGCTCAGCAGGGCATCATCTGTTGAGAGTCCAGATCTAAATCCGTATTGCATCGAGCTGAAAAAATGTTTGTTGTTAAGAAAAGAAAGAATTCTACTTTTAACAAGCTTTTCAAAAGTTTTGGAAACAGAAGAAAGCAAAGAGATTGGTCGGTAATTGTTTATATCTTTTTTGTTCCCCTTTTTATATAAAGGAATGACAACAGGACATTTGAAATCAGTAGGAAAAGTTCCAGAGTACACGCTTTTGTTAAACAAATAAATTAAAATGTCAACCAAATTTAAAGCGACTTTTTTCAAAACCTGATTTGAAACACCATCAGAGCCACAAGATCTGGAGTTGTCCAAAGATTTTACTACATTCAGTAATTCAGTGCCAGTAAAAGGTTCAAAGAAAAAACGACTACCTAAATTTGAAATAACTGAGTTATTCATTGAAAGTTCGTATGCATAAGCTTGCCCGATATAAGTTTACCCGATTGCTGAAAAGTGACTATTAAAAAGGTTTGCTACAGTTGTGGGATCATAAATATTTAGGCCACTATTGCATAAAACAATTGATGAGTCAATTGCTTTAGGACTCCGATTTAAAAGGCTGTCTATAACATTCCATTTCTTTTTAGAGTTTCCATACTACGACCTGAATTCATTTCGATAGAAACTGTCGCGTTCCAATCGTACTTCTTTTCTTAACCTTCTACATAGATCTCTATATCGACTACGAAGCCTTGTATTCGAAGGATTTTTAGTGCTCTTTCTTCCAAGCTTGTTTTTAAGGCGAACATTTTTCATCAACTGCTTACTGATCCAAGGCTTTAACTTTATATCAGATCTAGGTGAAGTGACGGAGAAGCATGCAGCCTGAATGTGGCTTATTAAAGTATTTAAAAAAAGGGTATGCATTAGATACGTCTTTCTTAGCAAAAACTTTGGCCCAGGACTCAAACCGTAGGCTTTGATTAAGCAAACCGAAATTAATCTTGGTTAATTTTGAACTCGCATTACTTCTGTTTATGCTTTTTTTGCATGCAATGTTTATTACTATACCAGTCATATTATGATCTGTAATTTTGAAATCAAAGTTTATGCCGGAAATATTATTGAAAGTACTACAGCTGCTGCGACCAAAAACATGGTCGATGCAGCTTCCAGAAACACTACGAGTAGATCCATTTAAGAATGATGTTAAACCATGATTAGCCATAAGCGTTAGGTAGTTATCAGTTGTGTCACTCAGTCTGAGGATATCCAAATTAAAGTCACCTAATATAATGAAATTGCCTGAATTCTCGCTACAAAGAAGAGTCGAAAACTCTTCCAAAAATGTCTGTGCAGAAACCGAATGTAATCAATAGACACACATGAAATTAAAAAATTTGTCAGATATGATTAAGGAGATCTTTAAAATATCTGCGCTTGTAATGTTATACTCGACATATTCACACTCGTAAATATTTCGAACAAAAACTCCAACACCACCTGCAGAATGTTGGTCGTTAGTGTTAGCAAAAAAAAAATATAGCCAGGTATCGTAAAGTCTCGTATTTCATGAGAGTATATCCATATTTCAGAAAGAAAAATTAAATCTGGTTTGTTTTTAAACAACTCAAAATGACAGACCAAAAGATCAAAATTTTGCCGAAGACTGCGTATATTTTGGTGAATAACAATAAAAGGGTCACTAGTACTACCCAATAAATTTAAATTATTAATAGGCGTGTTTATGGCAAGGCTGTCATTATTTAGGAAATTTAAAAATACCATTAATTTTGATGATAAATAATTATATGAATCTAAGTTATTTTTGACAAATCGTCAAAAGTTCTTAAAGCAACAGCCTCGCCATTATCAGCCTTTTTTATCATGATTTTCCATTTTTCAACATTTTGCTTTTTTTTGCCGCTGTAAACAAAGCTCTATTGAAGTTAGTGAGACTGTCATTTATGTAAATATTGTGTTTGTTTACATCACCGAAAAGCTCAGTGGTTAATTTTGCCTTTGCCTTTCGTTTACTAAACATCACTTTTCTCTTCATCTCAATAGAAGCAAAGTGAACACGCCGCACATTACCCAAATGAGAAGATTCATTTCTCTTCTTTAGTTTTTTAATATAAAATCTGCTTAAATCTTCTGTCGTCATGGTTATACACAAAGCAGAGCTTAAAATTTGTTTTGGGCATTCACTGGCATTCTCACTTGCTAGCTGCGGCACACCAACAATGTCGAAGCTTATTGGGAAGGTGTTGGACACGAGTGATGCAGTGTTCCACCCTGAAAACAAAAGAAAAATTGCAAATATACTAAAAATGAGCGACTTCCCTCATGGAATAATACGGAGGATGATAAAAGCTTACAGTGAAATAAAAATACCCAAAAACGGAGAAAAAAACAACTAAAAAGTACAAATCGATGTTATATATACCAGGCTTCTCCGACAGATTAAAAGGTTCCGACATATATGACAAGGAAAACATCAAAATTGCACATAAACCAGCCTATAAGACGAATATTTTCTACAACAACATGAAAAGTTAAGTAGCATTATTAGACAAAAACAACATTGTATACAAAATTACATGCGCTGGAAATGAAAACGATAAATGTAACAAAGAGTATGTAGGTACAACTAAGAATAAATTGAAAACGAGGATATCAGGCCACCGATCTGTTATAAAATGCATAGCAGCTAGTAACACGCAAAAAACTGCACTTGCGGCCCACTGTGCAGAGAGCGGCCATCAACCAGATTTCGAAGCAGTGAGCATACTTCAAACAGAGCAAAATTACAAAAAACGCTTCACTTTAGAAATGCTCCACATAACAAACACACCAATAAACAAGAGACTAACTATAAAATAGATACCGACGGCTGCTCACATATATACAGACACTTGCTAGAATCGTGGAAAATTAGTTCAAAGCTACATGGCGAACCGAACGGACGCAGATTAGCAAAATAAAAATATAAATGTATGTATGTATATAAATATGAATGTGATTATATACATAGGATGGTTTATTTAGATATTATTGTTAGTTATTACAAATTAAGCTGAATTGTTTATTATTGTTATAGCCCCCTGATGAAGATCTCCGAATGTGATCGAAATATATTGGGAAAATAAAAAACCAAATCGTTTTATTACTTTTGACCTAGAGTTCTGCTTTTGTTTAGAAGGCGCCGATGGCATTAGTTTGTTTGATGTTTGTGAGGCAGTCTTCGTTCCGGTCGGAGCAGATTCATCTACGGCCGCAGCAGATATAGAAGCTAGCAATGGCTGTTGATGTATGGACTTTCTGCGCAAAATAGAGCATGATTCGCATCGATGCTTAATGTTCTTGCACTTCATATAGTCCAAATCAGCAGCAATAATTTTGGCGCAAGAGGCATGATAAAAACTTCCACAATCCGCACACGCGACTTTGGTCACATCCACTCTACCGACTTTGTCTCAAGTTGGACAAAACATATTTATGTATGTATAGAATAGAACGTATTGGCTATAGTGTTGAAATAAAATGTATTAACAAAGCGCGCACACCACGACACTGCGAAAATACGTCCGCCCACAATGAAAGTCAATAGATAATAATGAACGAACAGATAAAAACCTTGTTTACAAGAAACAAAATAGTCACATAGGTACAACAGACAAACACACAACAACAAATAAACCTAAAACAATTAACGCACCAAAACAACAAACCCACAAAGAAGGGAAAAGGACTAAAATTACGGATTTTTACCTGCATCAGTCAGCCACACAAATCGATCAGCAAAAATCACCCTCGGTTCTGAATGAACACACAGCACATACACATAACTAAATAAACACAAGCATCAATTTTGAAAATACCTGCTAATGCACCTGCGAAGTATAAATACAGGACAAACGACAACAACAGATCAGAACGAAAGTCGACACTGATGATGGCACAACGCCGAAACTGGTTTGTCTCAAATCCAAATTTGACAAGGGATGACGGAAAATCGTTCCAATATACATCTTTCCATTTTCCTTTTTTTAAATTTATGAAAGTGCGTTTTTCTTGGATAATGAATTCGGCTGATCGCGAGAGCGGGAGGAGTATGGGTCGGATGCCGATGTTACCATCGGCTGCCAGTTGCCGGGAAAGGATAGCTTCCTACCATACGCACGAGGTATCCCCCTTTATCGAGTAGAACGCTATTTCTCCTTTCTGTCCGCCTGTAGATCAAAATGCCATAGATCGTGGTGGGAATTGTATAGAATTATGCAATTTTCTCCGGTGAGTAGTGCGCTGATTTCAGGGCGGTATACACTGGGGCAGCAGGTGACAGGAGGGATGAGATGTTGATAATTTCTAGTTTTTGTTATAACAGTACTTCGCCCTAACCAATAAGCTCTATCACTCGAAGAAATATCAAGGAAAGCCACAGTTATGGTGTTTTAGAATTGAAAACATGGAGCCGGAACTACTTTTCTTTTTAAAAAGTTCCGACGAAGACGTGGATGGGCATGATCAGAAGGTTGTAAGATGACAGCTAAGAGGCAAGAGCAATCCTCTTTCTTAATCTGAAAATGCATAAGTTCGTTTATTCTGCAATCTTTTGCTATAAAGCATCAACATTTAGGAACTGTTACTGAATCGTTTATATAACTGGCCAATTTTTAGGTTCATTAAAAGGTTTCGTCTTAATAAAGCTGAATTTAACTATGTCCTGAGGAATACACATTTCCATTGCCATTCCTCAGCAGCTGCACCTCCCATCCTCCAGTTGTCAGTAACGTTTTCGTTTCTTAGAAGTGGCAGTTACCAGCGGGCGGTAGGGGACGATTACCCTATGACAATGAGTCGAAGCTTGGTTTCGAAATTGATCACCCGAATAGCGACTGAAATAGAAAGAAAACTATGTCCAGAACATATACGTTTTACACCGGAGAGTCTGACTGGTTGTATGGAATGGTTCTAAGAGAAGTATAAGATACCACTAGGTGGGAAAATTAAATAAATTTTCTTGGATGTGCCTACAGTTTTCCTCCTGCAGTAATTGGATTTATTGATGGTACCCATATTGGCCTGCAGAAACCCAGCGATAACGAGCATATGTTTTTTAATCGAAAGGGATTTCATAGCTTAAATGTAATGATTGTAAGCAGAATATTATAACGATTTTACTGTAATTCCCCTTAGTTGCAATCTACTGCCAACGTTCGTATCGCTAAACTGTTGAATAAATAACTCCAATATTGAATAATGGAAAAATGGCCCTTATTAAAGTACTTCACAATAACACTTATACTTTGCAACTAGCTGGCTTAATAACCAAACTGATAGCTTAAATGAAACTGACTTTCAAAATACTACTGCTATGGCTCACTAGATAGCGTCTTAATCGAAACTGCTTGATAGCTCAAATCAAACTGAATTCCAGCGCCTCTACATTTGCTGCCTTTTATACTCTCTGATTTCAACGTTTGCATCTTCTAGGCGCTTCCATTTCCAGAATCTACTAGATGCCATCAGCTCTCAAACTTCTCAGCTGTAACTACAATTGCACGATTTTATAGCTTTTCTCATTGCATACTTTCAGGAGTATCTCAGATATTTGCATGTGTTTGTGTATTGACTCTCCGCTGCTCGTATACGTACATGGTACATATGTGTAGACGCAATTATTGTTTTGTCTATGTAGATACATAATGATTGATCTATGGATGTGCATGATATCACTGTTTAGCATCGGCTTAGAGATAGCAGCACCCCTTAGTTTTGCTAATATTCGTAAGACTGCCCTCCACCTAAGTCTGGTCGTCCCGATCAGACAAATCTCTCGATCTAACCGCCGCTAGCCTTTCCAAATGGACCACTTTCATTTTGGTTCGTGGTTTACCGATGGTTTGTATGCGGTACACTACATCGTTGGTTCGTTTTACAACTTTGTATGGGCCTTCCCAATTGCACTGCAATTTCGGGGACAAACCTTTTTTACGTTGTGGGTTGTATAACAGCACCAAATCTCGTTCTTGAAAATTGCTTTATCGTATTTGGATTTTATCTTGTCACTCATAATCTTTATTCGTTGCCTTATCAGATCATGTATTTCTCTTAGCTCTTGTTCCAAATCACTATTGGATTTCTTGACATTTCTCTCCGCATTGGCATCTATCCCAAACTTCAAATCAGCTGGCAGTCTAAATTCATTGCCAAAAATTACTTTTGCAGGGGTTTGGCCCGTTGTCTCATGCACTGCTGATCGGTAAGCCATCAAGAATAAAGATATGTGGGTATCCCACTCTTTATGGTACTTGTCTACTACTTTCCTTAAGTGCTCCTCCAATGTTCTATTGAATCGTTCTATCATACCATCGGATTTAGGATGCAATGCAGTTGTCCGTGTTTTTCGAATGCCCAATGATTTACACATTTCCTGGAACACAGCTGATTCGAAATTCCTGCCTTGGTCAGAATGTAACTGCATTGGTACACCATACCTTGCAACCCAATTGTTTATAAACACTTCTGCTACTGTTTCTGCTTCTTGGTTTGGGGTTGGGTATACCTCTGGCCATTTACTGAAATAATCCCTAACCACCAGTATGTATTTGTTTCCGTGGTTGCTAGTAGGAAATGGACCTGCGACATCCATGGCGATCGTTTCAAATGGTGCACCTGAAATATACTGCTTCATCTGGCCATGACTTCGTGTTTTGGGCCCTTTCGCTCTGTTGCAAACCTCGCAGTTGGTAATCCACTCGGTGACCGACTGACGGCAACCAACCCAATAGAATCTCTGCTTAATTTTCTCGAGCGTCTTCGTGATTCCAAGATGACCTCCACTTGGACCATTATGCAACTCGTTGAGCACGTCAGGAATCCTCTTTCTGGGAACAACTATCAGTTTCTTTTTGCATTTACCATCCTCACTTTCCCATACTCGATGAAGGCAACCGGCTATCAATTCTAAACTGTTCCACTGTGCCCAATATGACTTCGCAATGGGACTCTCTTCTCTGTTTGGTCTTTCGTTTCGTTCGAGCCCTTGCATAACACGTGACAAATCTGTATTTTATAGCTGACACTTTCTTAGCTGTTCCTTGTCCCATTCATCTGTACCTGTTATAGTCATTAGCCGGACATCTATAATGTCTTCTTTAGCCTCGGCCTTTGAACAGTGATTGCATTCCAAACTACATGGTCTTCGTGACATTGCATCAGCATTTCCATGGGTACTACCTTTTCGATGCTCAATGGGAAAGTGATAGCTTTGTAGTCGCTCGATCCACCGTGCCAATTGTCCTTCCGGATTACGGAACTGCAAAGCCATTTCAATGCTGCGTGATCTGTCCTGACGCGGCATCGCTGGCCGTAGAGGTATTTGTGGAAATGTTTAATGCACTCTACCAATGCCAACAGCTCTCACCGTGTAACGCAATAGTTCATCTCTGGTTTTCCAATTGAACGGCTCTAATATGCAACTACCTTCTCCTGTCCATCTACCATTAGCATATCCGCTCGCATCTGTATCTAGAATAAACGTGGCTCCTGGAATCGCATATGCCAACATTGGGGCAGTGTAAAAACGCTCTTTCAATGTTTGGAAAGCTACTTCTTGCTCCTTCTTCCATTCAAAAGCTTTATTTTTTCTTGTTAGCTCGTGGGGACTATGGGCTACGCTGGCAAAATGTGGTACAAATCGGCGGTAATATGTACACAGCCCAAGGAAACTTCTCAATTCATGCAGATTCTGTGGTCTTGGCCAATCCTTTACTGCCTCTATCTTTTCATTCGCTGTGCAGATGTCCTCTGTCGTTACCTTGTGACCCAAATAATTTACTTCTTTTTTAAACAGCGCACGCTTTTTGGGACTTAACTTCAGACCAGCGCCAGCTATTCTCTGGAAAACTTCCTCCACGTTCTTAAGATGTTCATCAAAATTCTTGCCCAATACGATGATGTCGTCCAGGTACACCAAGCATGCTTTCCAATGTAGTCCTTTCAGTACCTGGTCCATGAGTCTCTCAAAAGTAGCTGGTGCATTACAAAGTCCAAAAGGCATCACTGTAAATTGCCAAAGACCATCACCGACACTGAAGGATTTTTTCTCTTTATCTTCTTTTTTCACCTCAACTTGCCAGTAGCCGCTTTTCAAGTCCAGTGTGGAAAACCATTTCGTACGGGATAGCGAGTCCAGAGTGTCGTCAATTCTTGGCAATGGGTAGCTATCCTTTTTCGTAACGTCATTCAACTTCCGGTAGTCCACGCAAAACCTCATTTTTCCATCCTTCTTCTTTACAAGTACTACCGGTGAGCTCCATGGACTAGCTGATGGTTCGATGACGCCGCTGTCGCTCATTTCTTGTATGATTTGACTCACAACTTCCCGCTTCGCCAGTGGAACACTACGTGGAGCTTGACGGATCGGCCTCACATCTCCAGTGTCAATTTGATGTTTCACAACATTGGTGCGACCTGGTTTGGAACCATCCTGGTCAAATATGTTCGCGTACTTTAGGAGCAGTTGCTTTGCCTTACTCTGACAGGCTTCCTCTAGCCCCTCCGTCCATGCCGTGATGTCATTTGAAAGATCAGTATTACTAGATGAAACGTGTTCCTGGAGCTGTTCACAGTTAATAACTACTTCGGCCTCTTGATATCTTCCCAAAATAGCTCCTTTGGTCAAATTGAATGGTAACTTGAGCTCATTGAGTACTCTTACCGGAATACGTCCATCTTGTTTTGTCATAGCCAGCGTTTTTCCTACAAGTATGTTAAGTGCTGATTTGTTTGCTGTTTCGACAACCCACAATTTGTTTGTCCCACAATCTCCATCAACCTTTGCCCAGATGACTGCTTCTGATTTTGGTGGTATTTGCTGACTCTCTTCCACCAGCACTTGTTTACTGCTGTAGGCTCTCTCGTAGTCGAAATTAAGTGGCACATCCATGTTCCTATATAGCATCGTCTTGCTTTGCATATCGATCTTGATGCCTTGGTTGATTAAGAAGCCCACTCCAATTATGATTTCATCAACAATATCTTCCACTATAAAATTGTGTAGTACCGTGATGTTCCCAATTGCTACTTCACATTCTACATCTCCAATTACCTGGGTGTCCTCTCCCGTGGCTGTACGTAATCTTGCTCCAAGCAATGGTCTTATCTTCTTGTTGACTAAATCTGATCGAATGATGGAATGGGATGCATCCATATCTACAGTCAGTAACCGTTCCTTTCCATCCACATGTCCTCCGACAGTAAGATTGCTTGACCTTCTTCCAATTTGCGAGATAGAGATTATGGGCCATTCAATTGAGGGAGCCAGCTGTCGCCCCTTGCGGCTGACTCTCTTTAGTTTAACGATTGAGTGGACTTGGAGATTTGCTGATTTCCTTCAGTTCTGCGTTTACGACCACCCACATTGTTGGAACTGTTAGGGTTGGTGTTGCAATGTCGTGCAATATGACCTGGGTTGCCGCACTTGAAACATTTAATAACTCCGACATTTTTCTGTTGTGATCCCTTCAGTGCTTCCAAAATTGTGTCTACCCAATCTGGTCTTTCCACTTCCACACGATGAGCTTTTTATACTGGTTTACTCAATAGTGCGGCGGTTTCCTGAGTCAATGCATGTGATACCGTCTCTGCAATAGTTGGCTTTGGGTTTGCGTATGTGGCACGCTTCGTTTCGACGTCCCGTATGCCATTTATAAAGCTCTGAGTTTTTACTCTTTCGGTGTATTCCACGGGTGCGTCGGCATTCGCCAAATGTGCAAGCCTTTCGACATCTGACGCAAACTCCTGCAACGTCTCATTAGCTTTTTGGTGGCGGTTTTGCAACTCTATTTGGTGTATCTGCTTCCTGTGTTCGCTTCCGTATCGCCTCTCTAGAGCTCTCATCAATGTTTCGTAGTTGTTCCGCTCTCCCTCGGGAATAGTCTGTAGGATTTCAGCAGC
This sequence comes from Eurosta solidaginis, assembly GCF_040869045.1. Lineage (NCBI taxonomy): Eukaryota > Metazoa > Arthropoda > Insecta > Diptera > Tephritidae > Eurosta > Eurosta solidaginis. The sequence continues at coordinate 171,792,370 of NC_090319.1, read as the reverse complement.
AGATCCTTTCAATGCCACGAATAGTGCAGCAACTTTATCTTCCGCACTCCAGTTGCTCACTGCTGCGGTCTTCTCAAATTGAATCTTATACACCTGGAAAGGAACAGAACCGTCAAAAGATGGAGTTTTTTCTTTCGTATTGCTTGCTGGGCGAATTAGTTGCAACTCCTGTATACGACCTCTCAAAGCACCCACCTCTGCCTCCAATTTTTCTTCAAACTGCGTTATTTTCTCGTCCATACGCGCTTCGAGTTTTGATGATATACGCGCCTCTTGCTCTTTCAGTTGTGTTTCCATCTTTGATGTAATCTGTGTCGACATTTCTTAAATACGTGTCTCATGTGCTTCCAGCTGGGGTGCCATATATGTATTCTGTTCTTCCAGTTGAGCTGACATGTTGGTGGATATTTGTAATGACATTTCGGACATTTGTGCCGATATTGCAGCCAATATCATGTTCAGGTCTGTGTTCGCCATTGTCTGCGGTGTTTCGTTTTTCTCTTCAATTTTTGCTGTTGTGTCGTCCCCATCAGGATAAAAGACATACTCGTCCACATCAATTCCTTCTGCTTCCATTGCCTCTCGTAGCCGTGCCTGAAGTTCGAGTTTAACGCCGCTTGTATTCAATCCACGGCTCTCCAACTCCTTCTTTAGTTGCTGGATCTTCAATTCACTGAACTTTGCCATGTCCTTGTTTTCCTCTGGAATTTATTCAACAATTCCTCTTCTGACACCAATTGTAACGATTATACTGTAATTCCCCTTATTTGCAATCTTCTGTCAACGTTCGTATCGCTAAACTGTTGAATAAATAACTCCAATATTGAATAATGGAAAAATGGCCTTTATTAAAGTACTTCACAATAACACTTATACTTTGCAACTAGCTGGCTTAATAACCAAACTGATAGCTTAAATGAAACTGACTTTCAAAATAATACTGCTATGGCTCGCTAGATAGCGTCTTAATCGAAACTGCTTGATAGCTCAAATCAAACTGAATTCCAGCGCCTCTACATTTGCTGCATTTTATACTCTCTTATTTCAACGTTCGCATCTTCTAGGCGCTTCCTTTTCCAGAATCTACTAGATGCCATCAGCTCTCAAACTTCTCAGCTGTAACTACAATTGCACGATTTTATAGCTTCTCTCATTGCATACTTTCAGGAGTATCTCAGATATATGCATGTGTTTTTGCATTGATTCTCCGCTGCTCGTATACGTACATGGTACATATGTGTAGACGCAATTATTGTTTTGTCTATGTAGATACATAATAATTGATTTATGGATGTGCATGATATCACTGTTTAGCATCGGCTTAGAGATAGCAGCACCCCTTAGTTTTGATAATATTCGTAACAATATAAACTTTGTTTGTAGACTCACAATTTTGACATATTTCCATCCAAGCAATTATTTTGTCCGTATAAACATGTATCTTGTTACAGATATGCGATCACCAATGCAAAATTAATGCAATAAATGCTAGATATGGAGGGGCTGCACATGATTCCTTCGTATGGGGCAATCAGAACAAAGGATAATGCTAGAAGAGCAATTTAAAATAAATTCTAACAATAATTTGTGGTTACTTGGTATGCATTTTTTTAATCAACTAGTGTGAACTATGGGCATTTATTCTCTACTTTCATTTAATTAGGTGGATCCGGCTATCCGCTTGAACCTTGGTGTATAACCCCATACAGAAATCCCGCGGACGCTTCAAGTGAGAGTGTATTTAATGCGGTTCACTCAAAGCTAGATGTATGGTGGAGAGAACAATTGGTATTTACAAAGGGCGGTGCAAAAAAACTATGCAACGATAAGCGTGGAAGATATGTCCCACAAAAGGTGGAAATATTTTCCAACGTTTGCGCAGCTCTACACAACACATGTTTTAAATTTAAAGTCCCTTTTAACCAACCAAGTCTAACTGCATATGAATTTAACTGCTGTGAATGATATTGATATAGGCGAACACACACAAATTTTAAGAATTGGTCAAAACATTCGAAACCAAATAAAGCAATCCCTTGTTAATTAAAATACAAATGGCCAACCACAAAAGTTAATATACAGGCGTGTTTTCTGTAGTTCTTAGCAAGTTTGGCTTAAGATGAAATATTTTCGCTATTTTTTTCCAAAAAGCGTGTCAATATATAATATAGGCTATGTAAGTTGAGAACTTTCCGATGGAGTGGCTCTGGCACAAGCCGTTTTTACAGGAAAGTGTGAGAAATTCAAGAGAATTATTATTATTATTATTAATAGGTCTGGAAGCACTGCGACCTTTGTGCAGATCTATTGTGCAAGACCTTTCAGCCTAATTTTGTATCTGTAGGCTCTTGATGTATCTATGTATGTACCTCTTCATGCTTCTTACTTCATATCACATAGGGATTAAGAGTCCCACCACCTATATGGGATAGTCTCTGCCAAGCTAGAGCGACGCATTCGCAGAAATTGTGAATCGGCGTTTCATCATCCAGCTCACAGAAATGACAAATTTGGGTATCAGATAGATTTAATTTACTTAGGTGATAACGTAGACCGCAGTGTCCCGTGCAGTACCCAGTAAGAGTTCTTAGGTTCTTCCTACTTAGGTTAATGAGTTTGGCTGATATTTTCGTTGCCGGAATTATAAACAGTTTGGCCTGCCTTTGCCCTGGGCAATCAATCCAGTGACGTCTGAATTGTTTAGTTTCCCAGTTACTTATAGTTTCACTGGTGTGTGATTTTGTGAGTCCACAAAAGGGCTCTGGACCATAGAATGCTGTTGTAGCACCTTGCTCTGCTAGGTAATCTGCATGTTCATTACCTTCATGACCCTGATGTCCGGGAGCCCATCGCAACATCACCGTGTTTTTGGCTCCCAGGGAATTAAGGATTTCAGTGCATTCATCCACTAGCTTAGATGTAACTGTGAAGGATTGCAAGGCACGAAGTGCCGCCTGGCTGTCCGACATAATGTAGATGCTCTTCGATGTTGAGCCTCTCCGCAGACATTCTCTACCACAGACCTCTATTGCATGAAAATCTGCCTGAAATATGGTGAGGTAACATTCCATTGGTATCGATTTTTTGAAGTTTGGCCCATAGATGCCAGCTCTCGTTTTTCTGTCATCGAATTTCGATCCATTCGTGTACCAGACCTCTGAGTCAGGTTCGTTATTAGGATTCCCTATTTCACAGTAGATCCTGTCCACAATGGACACTTCAAAGTTCCGTGAGATTCTGAGGTTAGAGGAAATCACGTTACGCAGTTGTAATGAGGGATTTCCTATGAATTTTCTTATTACTTTCATATGCCCTATCATATCAATCCTTCAACTCAGAAATATTTGGAAGTTTTAGTGCATCTAGTGTTGCCTCTTTCTCTATCAGAATGGGGAAGGGAGGTATTCCCACTAAAGCGCTAAGTGCGTCAGCTGGGGCGGTTCTCATCGCACCCGTTATGCCAACGCAAACTAATCGATGCAGTTTGCTTAGTTCAGCCGTTGCCTTTCTTTGCGTGGCCTTCTGCCACCAAACTATAGAAGCATAGGTGACTATTGACCTTACGACAGTATTAAAATCCAATATACCATTTTTGGACAAATCCCCATGTTTTGCCGTAGAGACGAGTACAGGCGAAGAAACCTCTTGTTGCCTTGTTTAGGATAGCATCCAAATGAGCATTCCACGTGAGGGTTCTATCCAGTCTGACCCCTAGATATTTAGCCTCCATTGAGAATTGCATTTTTGTACCACCCAGGGATGGTTCTGGGATGGATACTTTCCTTCTCCGAGTGAAAGGCACTATAACAGTTTTGTTAGGATTTATAGACAATCCTTTGGTATCGCACTACGTCTCTATGATGAAAACCTGATTTAAGATTTTCTCCATACCTTTTAGGAGAAATGAGCTCAGGCTTATTGGTCGATACGACGAGGGCAGTTGCTCGTATTTCCCTGGCTTTGGTAAAAATACTACCTTAACCTCTGCCCACCTGCTCAGATATGGCCGAGCAGTAGTGATGCCTTATATAAAGTGGAAAGGACTGGGGCTATATGCTTTATCCTTTGCTGTAACGGTAGACCCGATCCGGTCCTGGTGACTTCAGTGGGCTGAAATTAGACATAGCCCAATGCACTCGTTTCACAATGGTAAGCTTTGTTGCTAGGCTTTTTTCATTACCACTGATGGTTGGCAAATCTGCCATTATAGGTGGTGATTGATAGCCTGCTGTGCAGTCAGGAAAGTGTGTTTCGAGTAATAGTTTGCTCGTCTCTTCCGGCCGCGTGATGGAGCTCCCATCTGTTTTTTTCAACGTGTCAATTACATTTCAGTGATCTCTAGAAAGGGTTTTTTGTAGTCGAACTGCTGCTGGAAGCTCTCGCTTTATTGAACATCTTCCTATACTGGCATTTTAGCTGCCCAAGCTTTTTGTTCCACCAAGGCACATCACGTTGTGTACGTATCTTTCCTTGGCGGCAACTCTCATTGAAAACTGTTTTAATGTCTGAGTGGAGCTTTTCAGTTTCCTTCTCAAGCTTCTCCACGGTGGGTATAGGTCGCTGTAAGCTGTTACCAGCTTCATCAATAATAAAACGGAAAAGCTCCCAGTTTGTTTTCCTGGGATTTCTAAAAGCTGGCATGTGTTCCGGAAAGTGACCAATGTCGAAAACAATGTGTTTGTGGTCCGACATTGATTCCTTTCCTGAAACATGCCAGTTAGTTATGGTGCTGGCCATATTATGGCTGCACAGAGTAAGATCTAAAACTTCCCCTCTAATAACATTTAAAAATGTGGGTTCATTGCCCCGATTGATAATGCTTACTACTGATAAACTCAAGGAGGTACTCACCCCTGTTGTTGATGTTCGTATTACCCCATGGTGTATGATGGGTATTTGCGTCACAGCAGAGGATCCATGGTGTGCCACTCTGCTGACAGTATTTGATGAGGGCTATTGTTTCGGTTGTTGGGGCCGTTTCTTCCTTCCCTAGAAAGTAGGCAGAGGCCAAGATTGCCTCTTGTTCGCCTCTTGGTGTTGGAATTTTAGCCCAAACTGCTACGAGATCAGCCGTCATAAACTGTAAAAGTGGAAGAAACATTATTTTGTTGCTTAAAAGCATCGCCGCTGTTGGGCGAGAACTGGTGGCATAAATTAAGTTACCATCAGTACTGTTCAGACCTTTTACAGCACCGTGTTGAATCCAGGGCTCCTGGATGAAGGCTATTCCCAGACCTTCTTCTGCAAATTTTTTAATTAGGACGTCTGAGGCTGCCTTGGCATGGTGAAGATTCACCTGAAGGCATTTGAGACGTCTTTGCTTTTGGGCTTTGATAGGGAGGGGAGACACTATTTATGGTCTTTGAGGCCACGTGTAGCCACCTTCCTTGCCCTATTGTTAAGCGACATTACGGCTTCTTCAGCCGTTCGTCCTCGTCCTTCTTTGTTCCCTTTCTTGACATTGCTGGTTGCCTTGTTGCCGGGTTTTGGGGGACAGACTGGCGGACTGTCGCTGCCTCGTTTGGCCTCTGTGGCCCAACACTAGACCCAGAAGGCCTGAGCTCTTGAGAAGGTTTTTGGGGGGTGTCCGATTGACTCGGCAAATCCCGCTGTTCAGTAGGTAAATGCCTACTAGGTACCTTCTGGTTCTTCGAACAGCACGGTTTATCATCGTCAACCGTATCATCCCCCTCAACCTTACTGTCACTACCGCTGGTATTTATATTTACCAGGGGCAGGGATGGCTTGATTTTGGGCCTTCACTTCACCCTGTCAAACCCACAGAAATCAAGTAGTTGCGTTGCTTTAATAGCTCCGCAGGCAACGGATCGACGGCTAGGGTAACTTCCGCCACCGTGGACTTTCGAATCCGGTTGAGGATTCTCCAGTTCCTGGTACTCAAGCCGACATTTTGGGCCCCAGCTAACCTCAAGGTGTCGTCGTTTGAGGGGCATTCCTCTTCCTTAAAGTACCCCACGAGAATGATGCGGCGTGGTATATCCGCATCACATACCATCTTCAGCTTGGCAACTTGCCATGGATTGAGCTTTGGGGCGATAGCCCTTAGCCACTCCGCGGTGGTTGCATCCCTGCAGGTGATAAAAAGCCAGCCTGGGCGAGGTGTACAACCGCTAAAGCTGGGCTTTATAGCACCATCTTTTTGGCTCATCACCTCTCCCGGGATGGCCTTCTGTATGGCCTTCACTTCCCCTGAAGACCAGACCGTGGCTGGATAGTCCGGAGGTATAATGCCCAGCTTTACCCCACTCAGGACATACCTGAAAGTTGCCGACTGCTTGGCTGTTGCATCACGATGGGGAGGCATGGTTGCCTCGACATTTGATGCACAGCTTTCCACAGGTTTTGACAATATTTTTGTATTGCCAGCTGTGGGCAGCGACATCTTTTTGGGCTCTCCCCCTGGTGGAGTAGAGCTATCTGAGCGGCCTCTCTTGGCGGACCCCTCACCACGGACCGATCCCAAGGGTTCTTTGGCAAGTCCCCTGGCTTCATTGTAGCTAATCCCCCTGGCCAATAATCGCTTGAGACGTTTTCGAGCGGCACCACTTAGCCGATCGCGCTCTGCATTCCAGCCAGGCTGATCGCTTTTCGTCGGAGAGGCAAGGAGCCTCTCTTCATCCTCCGGCGAGACTGTGGATTGTGACTCTGCCCGCTATTTTTTCAAAAAAGCGTGTCAATATATAATATAGGCTATGTAAGTTGAGAACTTTCCGATGGAGTGGCTCTGCGCCAAGCCCTAAACCAATTCGCTCCAGACGTTTTTACAGGAAAGTGTGAGAAATTCAGGAGAAATAACTAAATAAACTATAATAATCCTTTTACATTTACAGGTGCTCGGTTGTACAAAATAAACACAGGAATAAATTGGCGCTTGATGATGAGCAACTTAAAGAAAGCTATTGAAGTTGTATATGATTATTACAGCTATGTATTAAGAAAAGTTAACAAATATGTGATCCTGGTGAGCTAGAGCGTTTATTATAGCTTGTACTAGGTTGCGCAGTAAATGTGCTGCCAAGCAAGATTATATACTACAAATAATGTGCTTAGAAGAATCACTTCAAGCTAATATAATGGGAGCCCTGCAAGATCTTAAGTCAACTTGGCATGGAGCCTGTCCATCTCGTAGTTCGTCAAGTATAGCTAATTTCGATTATAAAATATTGCAGGAAGAACGATATGATTTGGCTCAAAACTGTTTTAAATCTGATAAAAAGGTATTTGGGGGAATTGAGTTTTACTTAAAAAAGGCCGTCGGTTCTATGTACCCGGGCGACTCGGGATTTTTCCCGACCAAGGACTGCCATTTCAGTGTAACCCCATTTAATTTGTTGCGTCCCTCTCACAAATTGTCACCCTCCCAGCAGCTCCTTGCAGCGGGAGTGCTCAATATTCTCTTGCTCCGGGAAGGTATCGAACCCAATCCGGGTCCGTCTCCTGACCCCGGTCCTGAGAAATGGTTTTGCTGCATCTGCCGGAAAAGAATCCTTTTAGGAAGGTCATACTCTTGTCAGTGTGTCTCGTGTAAGGGATGGTTGCATCGGACAGGTTGTTCTGGGCTAGACCCCAAAATTAGACGTCCACGTAACTTCTATAAAGCTTATGTGGCTCCTTGCTGTTCACGCCCTAGGACGTCCCGAAGCCTGCGCCTTAGCGCCTCCCCCCCCCCCCTCCGCTACCTTGCAGCAGCCCCGCTGCTCAGCAAGCCACAACAATTACCCGCTGTTGCTCGCGCCCCACGGTGCCACCAACTCACACGGCTGCTCCCACTCATACCTACAATCTCCGTAGTAGAGTCGGGAGCAATGCCAAGCATCAGCCCCTGCCCCCGTCTTCTTCCCCCCTCTTTTCCGGCAGCAATTGTGTAGGTCAGGGAAACAGACTCTTAGTCCCTACCTCCTTTGCACCGTTTGCCAGCACAGAATATATACGTTTGCGACATCTGGTCTCCGCGAATGCAACCCCCCGACGGGTTTCATTGCGCCATGTTGCCAGGCCGCATACCCAAATACACCGGGTACCCCAATGCTTACCCAAGGACGTCTAGTCCCAGGGCCACAACAGCAATCGCGATCTGGCCTTCCACAACCCAGGCGTAGTCACCCGTCACTTACTCCCAGAATGACGACGACTCGCCCTATGCACTTCAGAATTCTGCAGTTAAACTGTAACGGATTAACTGGGAAGATCACGGAGATAGTCGACTTCACGAAGCGGCACAACATCCGCATTGCTGCGATTCCAGAGACTAAACTCACAGCAAGATCTGCATTGCAGACCTGTTCTGGGTATAATGTCCACAGAAAAGATCGCGAGAGCGGAAATGGAGGCGGCCTCGCGTTTATCATACACCACACTGTGTAATATCATATATTTAATCCCGACATCGACCGCAGGGACAGTGTCTTAGAAAGTCAAGGATTATCTGTCCGGTCTGGCGATGCAAACCTAGAAATCATCAACATCTACATCCCTCCTGTCACCTGTTGCCCCAGCGGATACCGCCCTGATATCAGCGGCGTACTCACTGGAAACAATCGCATTATCTTAGGCGATTTCAATGCCCATCACGATCTATGGCATTCAAACTTGCGGGTGGACAGTAGGGGTGAGATGTTAGCGGATCAAATAGAAGAAACGACGTTCTGCACAATAAACGGAAACGCCACCACACGTATGTTAGGAAGCTGTCACAGTTAACCGGATATTTCAATCGTGAGCGCAGAACTCGTAAACTGCGTCAACTGGCAGCCGATGGTAACATTGGCATCCGACCACCTGCCTCTACTTATTTCGCTCGAGCGTTCCGCCGACTTCATCGTCGCAGAAAAACGCAATTTCATTAACTTTAAAAAAGGAAAGTGGGACGAATACAAATCCTTTACAGACAACCGCTTTGCTGCCCTCCCTATCCAAACTGATGCCCGCCAAGGGGAGCGTGCTTTCCGCAAGATAAGGGATATAAACCAACGCATCAGATTGCTTGTGGATGAAAGCAAGCGGGCGAAATGGAGGACCACCTAAGCGGTTGTAACCTCTCTGCCGGTGTAGGTAAACTTTGGTCCACGGTAAAGTCCCTATCGAATCCGTCTAGGTACAATAACAAAGATTCCATCGCCTTTGGCGAAAAAGTGCTGTCGTATGCAAAGAAATGTGCGAGCGCTTTCTGCCGACAATACATAATGCATTATACGGTCGAAAAAAATAGACCGAGGGCCAACAGACACGCACGTAAACATAAGTTCAGCGCGTCACCAATTACCATCGCCGCCAAAGAGGTTGAGGATGCCATCGGTCATGCTAAACCATCCAAAGCAGTGGGCCCAGACGGCATAGCCCTGCCGATGCTTAAAAGCCTAGGGAAATAGGGTTTAAAATATTTAGCACATGCCTTCAACCTGTCTCTTTCCACCTTTTTCATACCCGAAAAATGGAAAATGACCAAGGTCGTCCCGCTACTAAAGCCTGGGAAACCAGAAGGGTCTACCCCTCCCCCATGTCTTAAAAGGAGGACCGCAAATTATCTGGGTGGTCGGCAGGCATCGGTGCAATTCAGAAACGAAACATCAAAGCCAAGATGAATGAAACAAGGGGTGCCAAAGGGTGGTGTCCTATCCCCAGTTTTGTTTAATTTTTATATATCAACACTACTTTCGCCAACGGAAGGAGCTACTATCGTTTCTTAAGCCGATGACTGCACAATAATGGCCACAGGCCCGGGCCCACAGATCGATGAGCTTTGCAACAGAATAAACGGCTACCTCCCTGATCTCTCCAGTTCTTTCGACTCGCGATACCTGGCATTATCACCGCCTAAATCATCCGCGACCTTATTTACAACTTGGACGTCCCAAATGTCGACCATTTTGAACATCCACGTCGATGGCACTATGCTACCGACTGTCCTACACCCCAAAATCTTGGGTGTGACGTTTGATCAGGATCTAAATTTTGGTGAGCACGCAGCCGCAATTGTTCCGAAAATCCAGAGCCGTAATAAAATCCTCAAATCCCTTGCTGGCAGTACTTGGGGAAAAGACAAAGAAACGCTCATTACCACATACAAAGCAATTGGCCAGCCGTTTGCGTGCTACGCGTCCCCTATATGGTCGCCAAGCCTAAAAACTACCCACTGGAAGAAGCTACCGGCCTGCCAAATACTGCGCTCAGAACCCACACGGGCTGTCTTCTTATGTCCCCAGAACACCATCTACATAATGAATACTCCCCATCAGATAGAGAAATGAGATGCTAACCAAACAGTTCCTGTTGAATACCAAGAAACCTGGGCATCCCAACAGACATCTGATTGATGAGACAACACCGCCTAGGGACTTAAGGAGTCATCTCCGTAAGCATTTTGAGGAAATACGGCACCTGAGAACTCAGCCGTATGAGGCAAAAAAACACAAGCAGGTCCTTGGTGAACTCCACATACCGGCGTCGGACCTTTATGCGGGGAATTGCCCGGTGAACCCAGTACTCAGGGAACAGTACCCAAAACTTGCGGAAGAGGAACGCATACTCCCCAGGGAAACGCGAGTCCTCTGGCTCAACTTCGTTCTGGATACTGTAACAGATTAAACTCTTACATATCCAGAATCAACCCCGACGTGCAAAATGTATGCCCCGCTTGCAATGTGTCCCCACATGACACCAACCGTATCTTTAATTGTAATGTGGAACCAACGCCTCTAACACCCCTTTCATTATGGTCCACCCCTGTCGAAACAGCAAGTTTCCTTAGACTCACGTTAGAGGATATTGATGAAAATTTGTGATCGGTCGCAGCTATTAGGTGGGGCGAAACATTGCTACAACAACAACAACTTAAAAAAGGTTATTATAAATTTGATATTTTGCAGATTTTATTACTCATAGAAGAAAAATCTAACATACAACAAGAGCTCAATAAACTGCAGTATGAGTTTCATCGGTTGGAAAATACAACTGCTGAAATTTGTGATGATGGTGTATCACTGGGTCCTGTTCAAGCTATTTCCATACGTTAATCTGAACTTAGTCGACATGTCGACAATCGACGATTTTATGTTTATAAATTATTTTATGTTTTTTTGTCAAATAAACAGACTTCCTGAGGAAGGTGCAAAATAGCACCGAAACATGTAGAAGAAAAAAGAAAAAACTTTGTTTTTTGCTTTAAAACCAACGGCCGAAAAGTTCCATAAGACACAAAAATTTTCTATTTTCATTCGCGTATTAATTTTATATTTTGATTTAAAGAAAAACACTTCTGAGTTAATACAGCTTAAAGATGAAGTTGACGTGCTTAGAGAATCTAACGAAAAATTCAAAGAGTGCGAAATCCAGTTGGAAACATATAAGGAAAGACTCGAAGGAGATAACGATTTATTTCATAAATTCGTGGAACTTTCCGAATTTTCAGTAAAATTGTACACTTTAAATTGGCTTAAGTCTTATTATATACTGACATATAATTTTCTAAAAAAAATAACGAAAATAATTTAATTGAAACGAAACTCGCTGTGTCAAGGTTTTCAAGGCGCTACCCCCTCTTTCCAAGAAAAAAAGTAGGGATTTTCCCGCCTCTTGTATACTAACATAACGCCAACTTTTATCGTGGCATATATTTTACTTTTTGGTTACATTTCATTTTGGTTACAACAAATTTAAAATTTCTCAGGAAAACAAAAACCTTACAGTTTTATATTCAATAAATGGAGAAATTACTCTTTAAAACGCCGTTGTTGTTGGCTCTAATTCTTTCATATTTTTACTGTGGTGATTTGAATATATCATACCAAAATCTGTGAAAAATCTGTTGGTTAGGTAAATTAAGCTAACGATATGTATCTGTAAGATAACAAATAAAAGAAGAACAAATTTTATCAGGTCTTTTTGTATTTATTAGCTAAAATTATTACACGATTTTTATAACTAAATTTATAGTTTTTAATAAAAATAACTATACTAAAGAAAAGGTACTGCAGTTCCTACAAATATGACTGGAATTCAATATATATATATATATATATATATATAATAAATACTATCCTTTAAAATTATAGAGACTTTTTCATTCAAAATTAAAATAAGGTTCAACGTTTCCATTTCAGTTTTTATATCCATACCTAACAGGCATTTCTGTAAATGTTTTGAAAAGTAACTTAAAATAAACTTGTTGTGTTAAATTTTATATAAACGTTTTCAGTATTTAATATATTTTAAAAGTTTTGAAAGTAAATTGTAAATGTTTACAAAAAAAGGCGAGAAAACTATTTTTCAATATTTTTCAACTTGGAAAATTTCAAATTATTTTCATAAACGTTTATTCATGAGAGGGAATGGCTGCATTTAAGCCGTTTCCTGGATTCTCCTACAACCCATTCGAATTGTAGCCCTTCTTCATTTAATGTATGAATGAAATTCAGTATAAGTTCATATGTATATTTACATACACATATGTATTTGTTAATATTAAAATGATTGAAATAAAAATTATCATTTATAAAAAGCTTTCTTTTAGAAATTACATTTGTAAGTTTAAAAGCAACGAGCCGTTTCGATTGTTTCACGCTTAATTCTAAACAATTTTTAAACAAAAAATCAACGTTTTGTAAGCGTTTTGGAATGGGAGAGAGACAAACACATGTGTACAAAATTTAATGCCTTTATTCGGAATCGGAAAATCGTTCAGGGCACAACAACGTTTGTATTTTTCTTCCCTGATCTGTAGCGTCCGCTCCTGGATTTGCAACATCCGCTCTGGAATCTCCACGAGTCTTTCCTTGGGCACAATTTGGAATGACGTTTTTGGCTAGGTTGGGGTGCTGCTGCATAAACTCTCCCATAATTTCCTTTTGCTTATAATTTAGTTTATTTAGATGCTTTCTTTGGGTAAACAAATATTTTATATTATAAACACTTTTAACTATTTTTTTTATTTATTTACTTACATCATTAATCTTGAAATTTGCGTTTTTGTTTGTGGTAAGATCACTTTTCTTTTTTGAATACAAATTTAAAACGTTACAACTATAAACTAATTCGTTTATTTTCAAAACACATCAAATTTTAAATGCACTCGAACGTCTTCTTGCTATCGTATGAAATTTTTTGACGTTTACGATTTGTTGTGTACGTTCACTGAACACATAATACCGAATTTCGATTGCAGCTATTCGTTCACGTATAACGTGATACCAAATAAGTACTTTTAAGAGACGAGTGTTCAGTTCACGGAATACGTAATTCGGGCCCTGATTAGATTAAAATTTAACAAATGGCACACTCACGCTTCTGGCAAGCAAGTGACGATATGTACAGTGTGCGCCAAAATTAAAGCACCGAAAAGTCTCTGTTGCTTTTGGTTAAATAAAATCTTAAGTGCAAGTTCTTAATTCAATGAGGCGTATTCTTTAAATTAGTTGCAACTTTTTTGACAGATAGCCCATTGGAAGCTTTGTCAAAAAGCTACAACTAATTTTAAGTACCCACTTAATTCTGACTATGAATATGCCCCAATATTTTGCTTTTATTTATGAAGACCACATCGACGGCTGAGTGGAACATCACCGCATTTCAAAACATTTTTCGAAAATCCCTTTCTCAGAAATTGTTTCACGAACGCCTTAAATTAGAACTTGTTTCAATAATGCCGTATTTCAAAACTTGGTTCAAGAACGTCCTATCTCAGAATGAGTTTCAAAAACGCCCTATCTCAGCTGGAAATGTATTTAGTTTTCGTTCAAATATGATATTTTGTAAACTCATTCTAAGATACGGCGTTTTGGAACTAAGTTATAAAATAGGGCGTTTCTGGAAAAAATTCTAAGTTAAGGCGTTCTTGAAACAATTTCAGAGAAAGAGCATTTTTTTAAATGTTTTGAAACAGGGTGATCTTCCACTCAGCCGTCGATATACTAAACAGTTATATATTATATTGATTATATGTTCTTCCTTAATAAAAGATACTTAGTTCTAGGAAACTTATAATTTAACTTTTGTTAAGCTATGTAGATTTTCTGAAATAAATTTCGGTGCTTTATTTATGTCGCACACTATATATCATAAATTTCACCAACAGACTTCAATATTTACTCTTTGAGAGCTTATTAATAATACAATACAATAAATAATAATAAAGGCATGCTTTCAATAAGCGCCTATAAACTTCCCCTCTTATCCATAAAAAAATAAAATAAGTTTATTAAGCTCTTATAATTGGAAATTTATATGGAAATGCCATTTTAAAATGCTTTAGAAACCTTCAATATTTTGTATGAATAATGGGATTAAATAAATATACCCCCTTATTCATAAAAAATATTGAGGGTTTATAAAGATTTTTAAAATGACATTTCCATACAAATTTCTAATTACAAGAGCTTAATAAACTTTTTCATTTTTTTATGAATAAGAGGTATATAAAATAACATTTCTTTTTATCTAATAATATATTGGGTAATATGAACAAAAGAGTTTACTAATAGACTTCAGTATTTGGACGCTTTAATAGCTTATTAAATTTATTAAATGTATACTTTCAATAAGGGCCTGTATTAGGCTGAGGCGATTTGGCAACTTATACCGCGCCGTCGAAATTATAGTTCCTCATGTTCGTACGAAGCAAAAATTTAATGTTGTTACAAACAAAAAAATTAAAAACTTAGAAGGAATCATTCGCAAATCTACACCTTTTCCATTTTGGATTCAGAAAAAGCCAATTGAATTTCAGAATAGGTAATTGGATTTCAGAATTTGTCATTTGGATATAAGAATAGTTATTTTGATTTCAGAGAACTATGATTGGATTTCTGAATAGGCAATTGGAATTCAGAATGTATGAATTGGATTTCAAAAATATACAACACAATTTCGGCAGGCATAAATTGGATTTCAGATATCATACAATTTATTGCGCAAAGTTGGAAAATAATTTGTAAGTTGTAGGAATTTCATAAATTCATTTAAATGTAAAGCAGTTCGAAAGGTATTTTCTGAAATCCAATTCACACATTCTGAATTCCAATTACCTATTCTGAAATCAAATTAACATATTCTGAAACCCAGATAACTATTCTAAATCCAATGACAAATTCTGAAATTCAATTAACTATTCTGAAAGGTGTAGTTGACCGATGAATTATGTACCTATTAATTTGACAATGAGTGTATGTCGTAGACCAATTTTTTGTTCGTACCAACATAAGGAATTATAATTTCGACGGCGCGGTATAGCCTGCTTACTTAAATATAATTTATAACAATTTTTCATGACGACGATATTCGACTTTCTGTAGAAGGATACTATTTATGTGAAGACACATGTCATCTCCAACAGAACGTGGCAGCTTATTTAGCAGCCAGTGAAAAGTCGATAATGCCTGGGCGTATGGGGATTTCTTAAGATCCTCCAAAAACTCCTCTTGCTTTTTTAAAATTCTATTGAAGAGCCCCCACTTCTCATCTGGATTTTGAGATAACGTAGACGGTTTCGAACGCTTTGGATTCTGTAAATACAAAATGATAGGTCTGTTTATATATTTTATTTATTTATTATTTATATTTATAGAACGTCATGCTGTTGCGCATATTGCCAGACATCAACGCAGAATATGATGCTGTGGCAAATGCGCAATACTGCTGTCGATATTACCATTTGCACCCATACTCACATAGTCATATTGGGAATCGTTGTCACTAATTTGCGTGCTGTTCACGTCCTCTGAGGGATCTAAGGGAGATTGGCTTAATTCGTCACTGTAATTCGATAAAGATGTAAATGTCCTGCAAGAGAGTACATGTACAATGTTAACACTTTTTGAAGTATACACACAGAATTCAGGACAATGGATCAAACTTCGAAAAAATTTTTATCAAAATTTGAATTTTTTTAGTCCGAATTTCAAAAAATTTTTCGAATATGCAGTTTTGGAATGTGCAAGTTAGAAGTTTCCCCGAATTTTTAGAACTTTTTTGTCGAGAGTGTTGGTTATTTTCATCCAGGCCTGCACAATAACGTTATTTTCATAAAACTATAAAATTATTTCGTTTTTTATTCGATATTCAAAAGTTTCATTTCGCTGATATCAAAATAAAAAAAATAGATTTTTAGAGTTTAAGTATGTTCTTCCATACAAAAATTGCTCAAAAAATTACTCAAAAATTCTAATTTTTTGATTTTGTTTCTGATGCCAACGAAACGAATTTAAAAAAAATTTTTTTTGATTTCGTTGTCGAAAAAAAATTATTTGTTTATTTCGTTGTGCAGCCTTGTTTTCTTCCATACAACTCATGCACAAAAAGTGATTTTTCAAATCTATCGCAAGATTCACCATTTTTCTAAGAGATTTTCAGTTATCTCGATCCCTACACCACCCAAAGGAATTTGGTTTTCCATGAATTAAATTGTCACCCAGTGTCGAACTACGTGCTGAGTTTCAAGACTCTAAGTCATCGGGAAGTTAGTTAAAAGTGGATTGCAAAATTACCTTCGTTTCTGTGAAAAGTTTGGCAAGAATTCCATTTCCCCGGCAAACTCCCAATCAATTTCCTCTGAAAATTTAGGCTAATCCAACGCAGCGCCGCCGCAACTGCTACTCTTTTGCCGCTTGGATGCTCTGGCGTGGTAGCGATAGCTTTCCCGAAGGCTGGTCCACGCGTCTTTGCTTTCAATCACTAATGTAAATAACACATACAATTAAATGTAATACTTTGCATTTGCTCACAATTGTTAAAACATATCCAAAAATGTCGCGAGAGGTATATAAAGATGCGTTTTGACTTCCGTACCAATAACATACTTGCAGTTTTCGGAACACACAATATTTGTGCGTACACGAACCACATGGAAATTACAGAAAATTTCCAACTTTGCTTGCAAATACCTGTTTATAAAAGACAAAACGCGTCTTTTGACACTCCTCCATATATTTTTGGACGTGGTTTAACAGTTTTGAGCTAAAGTAAATAATGACCAATTAAAATACACAAATATGGTAATTGTTTACTTTAGCTCACAACTGCAAAATCCTGACCAAAAATATCGGTAGAGGTGTCAAAAGACGCGTTTTGCTCCCAGGACCACGGATCCGAGAGCGCAAATTCAATTTCTGTCAAAAGTTATTTCCAAAAAACCGAAAAATTGCCCGGAGCGCTCCGAAACCGGGGGTGAGATCCATAGTATTTTTGCGCAGAACACCTTTCTGCATTGGCGGCCTTGGGCCGCGCTTATAAAAAATTACCCTGGGTGGGTCCAACACCGGTTTGGAGACCAAAACTATATCCGCGCAAAAAACTTTTACCCACATTTTTTCTTGTGGGTATTACAAAATCATCAAAACCACATGAAAAATTTCAATTTTGTTTGCAAATATCTACGAAACGAGATAAAATTTTGAATTTCCGCCTTCGGATTCGTGATCCTGGGTGCAAAGCGCGTCTTTTGACACCTCTCCTAATATTTTTGGAGTTTAGCAGTTGTGAGCTAAAGTAAACAATAGCACAAATATACATACAAAAAGTTTTATTAACATACCTTCTTTCCCAAGGGAGCTACTTAAGTGGACCCAGGCCTGATCCACTGCATTTTTGTTGCAATGCAATGGATCAGAAGTATCCCATATCCTGGGCCACTCTTTCACTTCCCTTATCAGAGCCCGTTTCTCCTCCGCCGTGAAATTTAATACGCGCTTTTTGCGTTTTGGTGCTGCAGCAATATTTATTTCCATTTCTGAAATAAAATAATAATTATTTATTGCAGAAAAATTAAAAAGACATGTGATTACCTAAGTTTTCCAGTTGTTTACCTTTTTTCTTCAAGAAATATATTGCACTTGACATATTTTTTGCGGAAACCGGTGTGCCGTATGTAAATTTGATGGAAAAATAGTAGTAAAGTATCGTACTAAATTTCTGGTAAACTGCGTACTACCTCAAGAAAATTTACCACAAGGAATTTTCTTGAGCATTTCTTGAGCGTTTTTATATGGAATTTTTACTTTCTTGTGATCTGCGTACCGCTCTTAAACGAAAACTCACCGACGTTCAACGCAGGTACGTACGTAGCCCGGAACGGAGAAATCAAAGCAATTTTGATTTTTCCGTAAGAACGTGTCAGCTGATCGCTCTCTGACGAGACAGAGTTGCCTAGTAAACTTTTGTGCGCCAATGTCTGACCGTAAGCAGTTGTTATACAAAAAAGTCCTAAAGATTGTTTAAAATTTTGTTGAAATATCCTTAAATTATTATATAAAATTGGAGGTTACAAATAAATGAACTTGAAATTCTTATTCAATATTTGTTTCTGCCATTTGCACCATGAAATATTGTAATTCCAAAAGTTGATGTTTGCATAAGCATGCATGCAAACTGGTCAATGGCAACAGTGCTTTGCTCTAAACAATACAGACACAAATATGTTATGTACATGTACACAGACGCACACATTGATTCCTACGGGCTTGAGGGTTTGGTCAAACGTGTTTCGTACGACAAACGTCCGCACGTACGGCACACGTCGGTGGGTAACTGTCGCTTCAGTCATCAATAGCGAAAAAGGTATATTAACAAAAATTAAGTTACACAAATTGTTATTCTGTAATTGTGTTACATTAAGTTTTTATTCTAACACACGAACTTTGCGGCTCAGGGAGGCACTATTGGGACCGCTAAAAAGTCCCCATTGCCACTTTTTTATGGGCTTTCGTAATTTCCACCAGTTTCACCTTCTGATTTTTTGAAAATTTCCACTTCTGCTTTTTTTTTAAATAAAAAATTATTTAG
This sequence comes from Eurosta solidaginis, assembly GCF_040869045.1. NCBI lineage: Eukaryota > Metazoa > Arthropoda > Insecta > Diptera > Tephritidae > Eurosta > Eurosta solidaginis. Next base: position 171,773,581 of record NC_090319.1, on the reverse strand, counting down.
GAAACAAAAAATCCAATAAGTTACAAACAAACGAACTTCACTCATTTTCTTTTTAACCTATGTATACTAAATTATAAGTTGGAGCTAAAGAAAGCCAAAATATCCTCCTGGGGAGATTTCTGTAGCAGCATGGAACCAGTATCTGAAGGGGAGAGACTGAGGAAGGTACTTTCCAGCTCGGCTAATACGGCCCCAGGATGCTTGCAAAGGCCTGCTGGTTCGTGGACCGAAGCTGGAGAGGAAACCCTGGACCTCCTGCTGAATACATACTTTCCAGGTGCAACTAGAAACGAATCAGGGGATACACAAAGCTTGACACAAGCAACAGTGCAACCTATACTCAACAACCTAATTGCAAGGGATAAGATATCTTGGGCCATCCAATCTTTTGAACCATTCAAAACTCCAGGGCCGGACGGAGTTATTCCTATACAACCGCAACAATCACTGGAATGCAGCACTAACTGGTTATACGCTATAATAGGAGGTTTCGTGAGCACTAAGCCAAATCCCACGTATACGGAAAATATCTCATGTGGTATTTATTCTCAAGGCAGGCAAAGCGTGCCACGCGAAGCCTAAAGACTTCAGACCCATCCAGGTCCATAGAGAGAAAATCCACCAATACATTTGATTAACTTGTATTAATGACGTCTATTCATGAATCATTATTGATGGATTACATAAAAAAAAAATGTTTACCACATCAACTAAATGAATTTTGGACTAAGAGCTGACAATAAAATTAACACAGAATATTTACTATTTATGCTGTTTTATTGTAACGTAGAAATAAAATTCTCTTTTAACAGCCACATATTGTTTCAAATAATCTGTTCTAGTTATTTGGTAACATTTTAATACATTTCTGATAAATTTAATGACGATTATAAATTTTAATTATTCAATATAGAAAGTCCGGATATCAAAGAGTGGCTTTACTTGCTTTTTTGGCTGCAAAATTTTTATAATAATATCAAAATTTAACTGTCTTGCCAAAACGGATTCAACACAAAGCGTGGCAAGTCCTGAATCTCGCTCTTGAGATGAAGGCGATATAAGATAGATATAAGGAGATATAAGTTTTTGATTCTTGAAAGGACGCTAAAGGAACGTTCTGCACTAGCTACAGTGACAGGTATAATGCAAAAGATACGTAAAGCAACACAAATGTTGAGGAAAATCGTATACAGATTTTGGACATATGTAGATGGCATTTGGCAATTCCAATGGTGACAGACCTTTATCAAAATTTGCTTCGTAAATGTGTTTCAAGTGAATTATTTCACATTCTAAGCTTTGAGAAACACCCGACTTGTATTTTTGAACAAATTTTGCTGCACTGGCCCGAACCGTAGTTTCATCCATGTCTTCAAATTGCCACAAAAAGGAAAATGTCTCGTTCAAATTTATCATAGCTGCAAATCGTTCAGTAATGCCAGTGACTACCGAATCGACGATCACCAAGAATGTATTGTTTTTAAAATCAGACTTTGGATCATCCGTAATCATCTCATTTCCATTATCTTCAAAACGTCTTTTGGGTTTTCTCTTTCGAATGTCAGAATAGCAACTGTTTTCCATTCGTTTAAAATTGTTTCCCATTGGTTCCTGATCAACATCAAATCAGCTAATAAGGTATCTATATGTCGGACCCTCAACATCTATGGTGGCGTCTCTAGCTTGGAGGACCACGTTTCTTTCATTAATGGCAGTCAGTATTTTGAACCAAATAGAGGACAGCAAGATACATTCCAACTTGTTGATGTACTTGAGAATGCCGGTAACATCGCCGTATGCTTGCGCAGTCAAATTTGGCTTTTGGCTGAAAGACTATGAAGAGAGCTCGGTAATTTTTTTTTGAGAGTATCCCATCGTTGTGGAGTGCTGCTGAAAATAGTAAAACATTTTTGTACAACTCCGAAGAAAGTAATTGCAGCCGTAAAACATTCTGCAGCATCAACATCACATAAATTGAGACTGTGGGTTGCACAAGGCGAGTAATCAGCATTCGAGTTTTTGTCGAGAATGTGACTTAGTGCTCCGTTGAAAGCTCCTTTCATATTGGCGCCGTTATCGTTTCATGTTTACCTAGAGTAGAGTATGGCAAATTAGATCAGCGATTTTCTGACCAGTTTTTTGGTTACAATTCACGAAAGCCAAAAACCGTTCTTGAATGTAAAATTTGTTGCTTTCGAATTGAAATTGAGTTAGCAAAAAATGAACGTAGGTAACGTGACTAGCATCAGGCATAGCATCAACGATAATAGCAAAATACTTAGCTTTCTTGTCTTGATCTTATATAGTTTCCCTCACATGCTTTGCACAAATTTCTATAAACTCGTTCTGAATGTCTGGGGAAAGATTCTGAACTTATGAACGTTTGTGCTGCTGTTGTGAAATCCTAACTTTCTCCAAAATATCTCTAAGAATTGGATAATATTGGCTTATGAGATTTAGATGTCCATTGTTTTGTCCACCAAGATATATACTTTCGCCTTTGAAAGCTGGGCCTCTTTCACCCAAAAATAAAACAGTGTCCAAAATTCTATATAAAATTTCTTTCCACTTTGAGTTTCAGTGATTAGCTGTTCATTGATAAGTGTATCAATTGTAGCCTCCCTTTGGATTAAATTTTGTAAAGATCGCATTTGAAAATAACTTTTAATGTGATCTTTTGGTGCAAATTTTTTTCTCTTGTCTTTGAGGAAGCAAATATATCAATGATACCATCAAAATTTATCATTTCAAGTTCTTCTTTTCTCCATACTTAATAAAGTTAGGTCACTTAGGCGACCTTGCCCCATCGTTGATCATAAATATGTCAAAATCAGTTTTAATTTGCTGAATGAACGTTCGCAGCTAGCAATTGATGCTGAGATAGTCAAGAGTATTTGAAGGGCCACTTGCAAGTATGGAAAAACATGTTCTCCATACGAGATTATAAAAGTAACTAATTCTAACAGAGTTTTAAGTTTAATTTCTTTTCTACTGCGAAGTAATATTTTGCAGTCACATATTGCGATACAAAGTTCTGTTCCATCGAATTCTGTATTATAAAATTCACTCAAGTTCTTACGATTTCTTTCTAAGTCGTTATTATCTTTGTTTAACAAATTTCCAACGTCCAAGAGAAATTCAAATCTAAAATGAAGGTCATCTAGTCGCGTAAATCTTGTACGTATTTCTTGTTGGAGACGATCGGGAACAACGATGTAGTTTACCGCATATAAACAATTGGCAAACCACGAAACAAAATGAAAGTGGTTCATTTGGAAAGGCTGGCAGCGTTTAGATCGGAAAATTTGTCTGATCGGAACGAACAGACTTAGGTGGAGGGCACTGTGGCAAATATTAGCATCACTAAGCTGAGGGTAAATACAGGCATAACAACAAAAACATTACGCACTCTTGTGTACATGAACACATCAATCATCATTTCCACACATGCATTGAAGGCGACGAGAAGTACATGCATACATATAACCAGCAGCTCGAAGTGAAGCGATTCGCACACACACACATGTAGTCATCAGCCGAGGTTCCTACTCACACATACACGAGCATATAACTGAATTCCCAAGCAGGAGATACGACAATTCTAGAAGATGAAACGTCTAGACCTTTGGAGAAATATGCGGCCGAGGCAACAGAGTATAAAAGCAGCGCAAGCTGAGTAATAACTAATCAGTTTTGATTTAAACACGCTATTGGTTGTGAAGTATAATTGTGGTGTAGTCTCCAAAAGTATTCTAAATAAAGACCAGGTAAAAATACTAGGGGGACTCATGTAACCGTATAAATGCCTTATAAAGTGTGTAAACGTATAAAAATCATTTACACAATTTGTATAAATTTACGCGCACATTTCATTGTGTAAACGCGGTAAACTCAAAGGAATGCAACCTTGCAGACATTACAGCAGGCATTTTCATCAGAAATCTCCAACATCAGGAAGTAAAGGCGTTTTAGTTTTGATTTTTCACTTAATCTTGGCATTTTTTAATTCGTATAACAACCAACAAAATTCTGTTTGGCAATAATACAGCTGATAAACAATCAAGTTTATCAAGCGTATTACTAGGTGCGTTCATATAACCGCGTGTGTAAATTGATATAATTTTACACCTTATAAGTTTATATGCTTTCATGAGTCCCCCCACTTAATATTGGAGTGATTTATTCAACAGTTAAGCGATTCGAACGCTAGCAGAAGGTGCATAAAAGGCCAATTAATGGTGAGTTATCCATATCCAGATAAAACAGCTGATTGAAACAACCTTATGGAAATCAATGTAATCGATTAATGGTGCCACACCATAACGCTAAAGCCATTACCATATCATAGCCAACTAATTGGTTTTTGGTTTTTCGCCATATCCATAACCTAAAAATATTTGAGTTGGGGAATTTATTAACTTTTTGTAGATTTTATTTATTGTATTGAATACGTTTTGACTAAGATACTTATTTTTTGTGGTATATGTTTGTAATTTTTTGCGTTTTCTTCATTTTTATGAAATTTTCACGATTTTTAGGTTAAGGCACCAATAACTGATGCCAATTTGATATACATAGATAAGTTAAAGTATGTTTATGACCAGGGGGTCAATTCCCTAGCTGTGAAAAGCTGGAAAATGTACACTTATCGAAAACTCATTTGCACGCAAAATTTGCACTTTAAATTTTCATGCGATTCTGTAAAGTATTGTGCACATTGTTTTGCTGAATGAGCGCTGAATGAGCGCTGAATGTAAAAGTCATATGTCAGTGAGAAAAAGTTTATGAAACGCAATGAAAAGAAAAAAGTTATTATGCAACAGTACATATGAGTTTTAAATCTCACAATAGTGTACACTGGCTGCCAAGAAAACTCATGAAGTTTTTATCTGTGAGTTTTCTTGTTCACAGTTTTGCTTTACAGAATCTGAATTTCAAAGTTTACACAATTTCTTGTGTACACTTTAAAACTAACAGATAGTGAATAGGAGGGTGCCAGGGCTCGAATTACGTATTCCGTGAACTGAACACTCGTCTCTTAAAAGTACTTATTTGATATTACGAGATACGTGAACGAATAGCTGCAATCGAAATTTGGTATTATGTGTTCAGTGAACGTAGCCAACAAATCGTAAACGTGAAAAATTTTCATACGATAGCAAAAAGACGTTAGAGTGCATTAAAAGTTCGTTGTAATTTGAAAATTAAATGAATTAATTAATAGTTGTAACGTTTTAAATTTGTATTTAAAAAAGAAAATTGATCATAGGACAACTAAAAACGAAAAATTCAAGATTATGTATTTTATGTATTTATTTATTTAGTCTATGATATACAGAGAATCCTACAGACTAGATTACATAAGGATTCATATATTTATATATAATAAAGAACCACTTAACTTAAGGCAGAAAAAATCATATTTTTAAAGCATTGCCGCGATAAAGAAAAATCAATACAATGTTTATGATTAATTGAGTTGATTACAATTAGAACGCGTGTGATTGGTCCATTCAGCTCATAATTAGACTTAAAATTCAAGAGCAAACATATAATGTTTACGCAAATTACATTGTGGAACATGGAAGTTCAAAGATTCAAGAATTATTGGACAATCGATTACGCCATTAACAATATCATAAAGGAACATAATTGTGGATATTACCCTTTTACTTTCCAGGCAATGAAGGTTAATTAACTTACACCTTGAAGAATAAGGAGAAATGGGCTGGTCGAATTTTAGATCAGATAAACAGTACTTCATAAAAGTTTTCTGAACACCTTCAATCCTCATATTATGAACCTCATAGTGAGGACTCCATATGATGGAAGCATATTCAAGCCTAGATCTAACGAACGCATTATACAACAGCTTCTTAGTATATGGGTCCTTAAATTCAGAGCCTTTTCTTTTAATAAATGCCAATAAGGCGTAAGCTTTGGGAATTATGAAATTTAGATGTTCAGTAAATGTGAATGATGAATCAAACACAACACCTAAATTCCTTATTTTACTTACCCCAACTAGAGCTGTATCGGAAACAAGATAAGTCGAAGTCACTGTATTTCTTAATTTAGAATACGTAATACTGTAACATTTATTGACACTGAGCGCGAGCTTATTTCTACAGCACCAAACATTAAAATCATTGAGTTCAGTTTGAAGAATGGAAACATCAGACTCTTTTTTAATTTTCAAAAAGATTTTTAAATCATCAGCATACATGAGGTGACGACATTGTTTAAAACAAGCACTTACGTCATTGAAAAACATAATGAAAAAGAGTGAACCAAGGATGCTTCCCTGAGGTACGCCCGATGTAGCCACATAAGGTGCTATACGGTACAGCTTCGCTTGTCGAGCCGAAAACTTACCCTCCATTACCATGGTATTGTTCTGGGAGTACGCCGCCTCCAGATGCTCGCCATGTTGCTCGATAGCGTCACTTACGGGGCGCTCTTCTCCGCCATACACCCATTTATGGAACCTCTCCGAATAAAAACTCTTCCTTTTTTAAATAATCACTTTTATTTCAACTCTTAATTAGTTATGTTGATAACTGAGGGTTTTTTCCTCTTTTTAAAATACTTTCCCGGACTATTAAATCGTGCGCTTGCCAAATCTATATTAATGGCGGTGAAACATGAAAATGCCGATGTCACTCTTGGCACTCGTCATTTTCATGTTTTACCCCACATATATCGTATTCTCTCTTACATGCTATATTTCAATGCTCATGACGTGTTATTGTGTATTTGGTTCTTTCTGTTTGTAATATTCACAATTAAATACGTCATTGTGAGCGACACTATTGCGATGTTACCAGATAGTTTATGAAAAGCTAATTTGGGGATTTTACCCTTCCATCACCCTTTTTTGGGAAAAGAAGAATTGACAAAGTGATTAGTTTTGTCACATTCTTCTTTGGCCATAAACTTATAAAAATTGTTGCGAACAAACGAATATATATTTATATTAGGGTGTATCTTCCCTTTTTAATTCGTTGGTTCGGAACCATTTTTGTTATTAATTGAAAAAAGATTTTATATATTGAATACTCAAATTGTAGTTACATTTTGTAGTTTATTGTAACTTAAATGAAAGCTATAAATATTAATAATATTTTAATTTACGACAAAATTAGTGAATGTTTCTTTTGTAGATATTTGTGTTTTATATTCAATTTAAAGTTTTACATTTCTGTTACATATTAAATATGTATTTTTTGTGTTGTGAACAATTTTTATGAAATATGTTTTTTTTGAATATACAAAATTTGTGTTATTTTCTCTTTTTTTTGTTTTAACAGTTTTTTGAGCCTTCGTGGCTGCTTAAATCCTAGTACATACTAAAAAATTTTGGATTTATTCTTCAATCAAATTTAAATTAAAAGTATTGAAGTAATGTTAATTTACTTTACTTAGGCGGTTTTTATGTACAACTTTTTCTTTGTTTTTAACTTCATCGAAAATAGTTACGTTAGGTTCGTTAATTTTGGTTATAATAAACGGACCTTGATAAATATTTTCGTGTTTATGATGTGGTTCGTTTTGTAAAAGTACTTCATCTCCAATTTTTACAATTAAAGGTCGTGCCGTTTTATCGTACAGATTTTTACTTTGTAATTTATTTTTATTAATTAGATTCTGTGCCATTTTGTGCGTTTTCTGCATCCTAAACTTAACTTCTTTGCCATAGTTTTCGACATTATAGATCGGGTCAATTTTTTCTTTACTTAATTCATTAGGCAAAGTTGCCTTTTTCCCAAAGACTAACTCGTAAGGCGAAAATTGGTTGTCGAAAACTGTGCTACTCGTAGTATTGTGTAGGAAAGTAAAGCATTTTAAATAAACATCCCAATCAGAAAAAGTATCTTGTAAATATGCACGTAAGTATTCATTAAAAACTCTATGATTACGTTCAATCGTGCCAACAGTTTCATGATGGTATGCAGTTGAAAAATTATGTTGAATATTTAAAAGCTTTGTTAATTCTTCGAATAATTCATTTTTAAATTCAGTACCTAAATCTGATTTTATGGCATTCATTGTGCCGTAATTTAAAATGAATCCTTCAAAAATTGCTGAAGCGATTTTTTTTGCCGATTTGTCTGGCACAGCGATTGTTACCAGGTATTTAGTCATGCCGCAAATCATGGTAAGTGCAAACTTGTTACCATATTTGGACTCAGGTAGGGGTCCCATTGTGTCAATTACTAGTATATCAAATGGTTTACAAGGAGTTGGTGTTAAAACAAGTTTTTCTTTTGTTTTAGGTTTAACCTTGTTTAAGAGACAATCTTTACAATTTTTGATATATTTCGATATATCACGAGTCATGTTCTTCCAATAAAATTTTTTTCAGAGTTTTGCATAAAGTCTTTTCATTCCGCAATGTCCACCAGAAATGGGATCATTATGGTAAATTTTCATTAGCTTTAATTTTATATCTTCATCTGTTACTGTCTCCACTGGATCTGTTAGTATAATTTCTAAAGATTTTAAAATTTTATTTCCAATATTTTTGAAATTTGTAATGGTATAATGTTCGAACAAAATATCGTTTTGAGGCCATTCAATCTGCTTAATTTTGCGTTTGCCTGCTTCTGATTCAAACCTCGAAAGTAATTTCTCTAAAGTCATTATTTCGTTAACAAGCTCAAAACTAAGTAACTCGAGTTTCTTATGTTTAATATGCGCAAAAATTCTTAAATTTGTTTTTTTATTATTTTTATCGTACGTAATTGCAGATCTTGTTCGTGGAACTTTTTTCGAAAAATTAAATGAAAATTTGTCGTAGACATGTAAAGTAAGTTGTTTTTCGTCGTTTTTGTCTGTTTTAATATGAAGATTATTGTCATTTTGCCGTTTTGTCATTGATCTTGTCTGAACTGCTAAAATTTGTTTGTTCGATTCCTTGAACTCATCGATTGTAATACGCGATAGTGCATCAACGTTTGATTTTCCCTTAATATACACCATAGTAAAATTATATTCAGCTAGTTCCAGCCTTATTCTTGAAAGTTTTGAAGATGGGTCTTTCATATTGAATAAGTATACTAGAGGCCTATGAGCTGACTTTACAATAAAATGGGTGCCATAAACGTATGGTCGAAATTGCTTGATTGCAAAGTAAATAGCTAAAAGCTCTAATTCTATAATGGGTTTTTTCTGTTCGGCTTTATTAAATGCTTTAGAAGCGAAACAAATTGGTTAATCACTACCTTTCTGTTCTTGACTTAAAATAGCGCCACATCCAGTTGTGGAAGCATCAACTGTAATAATGAATTGTTTAGTAAAATCTGGATATTGAAGTAATTTTGGTGAAAGTAACGCTGCTTTCAAAGATAAAAATGCTTTTTCGCACTCTACATCCCATACAAATTCAGCTCTGCTTAATCGATTCAGAGGCGCTGCCAGAGACGCAAAGTTAGGTATACACCGTCTGTAATAGTTTGCAAACGCGACGAATCGTCGTACCGCGTCTTTATCAGTCGGTTTTGTATACTTTTTAATTGCGTTTATTTTAGAGTCGTCTGGCAACAAACCTTTGGCTGAACATTTGTGACCTAAAAATGTAATTTCTGGTCGTAAAAAGTTACATTTATTTGGGTTAAGGTTGAGATTAAAAGACCTACAAGTATCGAAAACTTTTGAAAGATTTTTAATATGGTGTGCTTCGCTACAACCTATGACGATAATATCGTCGACGTATAAAAATGCGACGTTGGGTGGCATACCCGAAAAAGCTATTGTCATCATTCGTGAGAATGAATTTGGTGCTATGTTTAACCCGAATGGAGGCACTTTCCATCTAAATGCGCCACGGTCAGTGCTGAAAGACGTAATGTCACGAGAGTCAGGATGCAAGGGGATTAGATGAAATCCTGAAAAAAGATCTAATGTGGAAAAATACTTTGCTCTACCGAGATTGTCTAAAATATCGTCAACTCTAGCGAGTGGGAATTTATCAGCAATGAGTTTTTTGTTTACTGCGCGAAAATCTAGGCACATACGATAAGCTTTATAACCATTAGTATCTTTCTTTGGGACTACAATCAAAGGACTATTGTAATTCGAATAACTGGGTTCAATCAAATCGTTATCTAACAACATTTACTTGGCCATTTATTTCTTCGCATTGAGAGTATGGTAATCGATAGTTTTTAACAAATACCGGTTCGTTGTCTGTCAATCTTAATTTTTGCTCGTAGAATTTATTTAAAGTCATTTTGTCCGTGTCAAGAGCGAAAATGTCAGCATAATCAATGCAAAGATTAATTAATTTACTATGAGCATGTTGAGGTATTTGTTTTTTTAAAATAGAAATGAGTTTTTTCGTACGTTTGTCTTCTGCTTCTGTCTTTTTAATTGTATAAACATTATAATTTGAAAGTTTTTCTGTCCGAATACTTTTTCTTTTCACATACTTGATATCATCCGTGGTGTTTATGACTATAATTATTGGGTTACTGGAATTAACAATGAACCTAGCTGTGAAAACACCTTTTTCAATTTCCTGGGAGTCCACGAAATGTGGTTCGGGTGAATCTCCTAAATCAAAAGGTCTGAATATTTCATATCTTGGTGGAATGATACAACTGTCGCTTTCTGTTCCGTGCAGGATTGGTATCGCAACTTTTTCATTATCTACCCAAAAGGAAATACTATTTCTTTCATAATTAATAATGCATTTGTTAATTTTCATAAAATCTTTACCCAGTATGCCATCCGATGGAATATTAAAGTCTTCATTTACTACATGTAAAGTATGTTTAATAGAAAAGTTAGAAAAATTTAAATTTGCTGTAATTTTAACTAAAGTAGAAACTGAATTAGAAGTGACACCGGTAATGTTAATAATGTCGTTCGTATTTAAGGGAATATTCCTGTCTAAACATGATATCTTTATTAAAGAAATGTCCGCTTGAGTGTCTACTAGGAAAGAACAAAATTTTTGTGACTCGTTAAGTTGTAATTAAATGAAATCAGAGTAATTTAAATTTAAACAATAGATGCCTATTGGTGAGGGAAGTTCGCTTACTGGCTTAGTTCGTCCTCCCCCAGTGTTCGCTCCTGAGGGGCGCTGGCGTTTAAAGCGCGAACGTTTGCGTTTCGACCTCTACCGTTTGAAGATCTTGAATTGTTGCTTCTATTGTTACTATTATTTGTATTTGAATTGGAATTTGTATTTGGACGCGTATTATTATTGTTGTTATTCTGGTATCTATTTCCATTATAATTCCTATATCTTTGATTATTATTGCCGTTATAGTTGCTTTTGTATGCAAATGAATTATTGTTTATATAACCAGTATAGCCGCGGTTTGGGTAAAAGCCTCGATAACTACCACGAGAATTTCTGAATGTGTTGTTCGCATGTGATCGAAAAGCTAAAACCTGACGTTCTGTTACCTCGTTATTTTGTTCTACAACTAATTTTGCTACTACGTGTTTCGGATCAGTAAATGCCGTTGAGGCTAAAATGGTTTTTACTAAATTGTATTTTGCATTTAATCGACACACGTTAACAGTTTGTTCGACTGCCATTTCATGAGCTTTCGCTTGAGTGATCCCTTCACTCAAGTGAGTCAGCTAGATCTTCAACTTTTTTCGCAAAATCTGTATAATTATTGTTATTAACGTGCAACGCTGCAATTTTTCCTGCTACAACTTTCGAGTTGTCCGGTTTGATCCTACTACGTAGAGCTGTTTTAATTTCATTAACTGAATTTACTTGTCTTGGTATTGCTTCACGGGCTTTACCCTCTAATTTTGATTTTAGGAACGCTATACAAATATCATTTAAATCTGCAGTAGCGAATTGTTCAAGTAATGCGATTTTTTCTATAAAAGAATCAAGTGCTAGAGGATCACCACTCTAGTTTTCTCTAATAGAATTAGCACATGTGTTAATAAAAATTCTCTTATCCTCTGGTGTTGCCATGACTTGATCGTTAAGATCTGGAGCTGAATTAGCAGAAGGTGAGGCCACTTTTGTACTATTTGGATCGTTAAGATCTGATTTTAAAGTAAAAGGAGTTGAAGTTAGTTTTGCACTATTTGAATCGTTAAGATTTGAATTTAAATTAAAAGTTGAATTTTTAATGGAAGAATTTTCGAAGCCTGGAAAATCTGTTGACAAAGAAAATCTATTTTCCTGGTTTGTGACTGCTTCTGTCGAGGATGAAGCTAAACTTTCGTAGCTTGAGGCTGAATTATCGGAATCGGCTTCTGAGTCTGAATTTTTTTGCACTTGCTTACCACTTCTAAGGTACATATGTAGTTATCAGAATAGCACAAATAATTCAGTTCAAACTATGAAATTAATGAAGTACTTATTTGAATGTCTGAATTTATATTTGAAGTTGAATTGTTGAGGAAAAGATAGAAGAAAAAAAAATTTTATAAAAGGGAACTGATTTGCAGGTGAATAGTCACTAAAGGAGTATTTAACTATTTATTGGAAGAATTAATTAAAACTGCAGTATTTGTATGAAAAATCTGTAAAAAGTAATTGAATTTTGTGAGGACCCCAAAGTGGAGGACTTTGTATCCTCACAACATACACATATCCGTACATTTTTCTAAAGAACATACGTTTTGAAATAACTGGAAACTTATAATAATATTTGAATTTATCACTTATACATTTTATATGAAATATGCATATGTATACCTTTATGAATTATACCCTAAATACATATATTCGGTTGTACATTGATTTGATAATTATTAAATTGAAGGACAAATTAGACTTGCGCACTTTTGCACGCAAGCAAAATATTAACATTTTCGCAAACATAAATTTTAAATATAGGATCACCTTAACATGCATTGAATATTTGGAACGGAGGCAGATACGCACAAAACATAAAAATGCAGCGGTCAATCAACCCTTTGCCCACTCAAAATCCAATACACCCAGCTACAAATACAACATACATAATAACTTAAGTGAACGGAGATCAGCAGCAAGTCGTCAAAATAAGCGCCGCTACTAATTGAAATTTCGCTATACATATTTACGCACTAGCATACAACACACCAACGCACGCCATACTACAGAAGGCAGAAGCATTGGGCAAAACAAAACACAACATTAGAATCAGGTGATCACAAACAAATGTACAAACACACAATCGTTATAGCAACGGCTGGAAAGCGCGGTACGAGCAAGTACAAAGGCATTGTATTCAATAAGGAGCATTATGATGCATGGAAATTCATGGGAAGGAAATATTCACCGGAATAACAGTTGTTTTATATTTTTAATACTATTAGTTAAAAGTTGTTATTATAAAATAACCGTTTGCCTGCGTGCAAAAATTAGTATATAAGGGCGACAATTTCGCATTAAGATTGAGAGATTAGGAGACAGGCATACGAGTCGTTAGGTTTTATGACTACAGACAAAGAGTACACCTGAAGGTTTTTGACTTCATTTGTACTAAAAGTTTATTCGTCTGGAGGCTTTATTACTCCATTCGACCGCAGAGGTTGGCCGAGGGCTTTATTACCTCAGTCACCTCTTACAAAGCAAGGGAATCAGCTAGGAGTAGAAATAGAATGTTTATTAAATAAATACTTTTATAACATTTTTATACGAAATAAACAGGGTTATTCTTTTAGAAGGACCGGTAGGAATTTCTACTTTCAGGAACACTGGACGGACTGAGGCTAACCCCGGCAAAGTCAAAGGAAAAATCCGTCACATTTTGGCGCCCGAGCAGGTTAAACAAATCAAATTTTAAGATATACTTTCAGAGCATCAGAAGCGAAGAGGGAAACAAGATTCACACACTTCTGGGTTAATACGACGAGGATATAAAGCATAACAATGGTAAAGGTATCGTGGATATACTATCTCACTCGAGAGGATCTGGTAGCCTACAGCACGGAATTTGGGCTAGAGGATGGCGGAACGGTTGACGAACTAAGAAAACGATTGGCGACATTCATCCAAGAGGAGAAGGATAACGAGAACTTACGGGATCGATTCACAGAGTTGGCGATTCGGCATGCGCGGTTAACAAATCCACAAGCATCAAAGACAAGCTGCGAACTAAATTCACCAAGAAATGATAGGCAGGCAAATGGTGCACCCAATCAATTGGACGTCGGACAACTACCGGTACATTTTATTCAGCAGCCTGGTACGTACGCAACGACAAATTATATTCAACAGCCTGGCACATATGCAACGACCATGGACAGAATAAGGAAGTGGGGATTAAAGTACCCCGGAGGCAAAGATCCCCTAGGATTCATCGAAAGAGTGGAGGAGCTAGCAGATGGGTATGAAATCAACCGCAACACAATTCCAAAAGCGCTGCCGGAGTTATTGAAGAACAAAGCGTTGGTATGGTACAGGAATAACAACCGGCATTGGCAGGAGTGGGACGCCTTCAAGAAGGACTTCCTGAAGTTCTTTCTAAGCTCCCGATACTTAGAGCAATTGGAAGATGAAATTCGAATGCGCGTGCAACGACAAGGTGAGCTATTTAAAGATTATGTCTTAGTATTACAAGGACTAATGCGTCACGCGGGCTACACCGAGGAGCAGAAACTAACCCGCATCTACAGAAACTCGCGCAGAGAGTACCAACTATATATAAAGAGAAGCGAGGTCAGCAATCTTGAGGAGCTGGTAAGTTTAGCTCAAGACTATGAAAATATTATTCCTGACAGGGAACCAATGCGACCTACCACAAGGCCACTCATACCACGGCGTCAAGAAGGCCAGTACCAGTGTCTCCTGGCAGAACAAAGACAGGAATAGCGAGTAGAAGTCCAACAACAGCAGAGGTCAGAGCCACAACAAGAATATGTATATACAAGGACGGCCTGCAGACGATGCGGAAGAGGCGGTCACTTTTCATACGGGTGCAAAAGAAGAGAACGTCAGAGCAATAATAATCAAAGAAGCGGTAGATGCAGAATTAAGAATGGGTGATAAAGTACAGAGGAACGAGATGCTAATCCTACCGGGACTGGGCGATGAGGTGGTAATCGGCACGGACTATCTGGAGAAGGTAAACTTGGAGATGAGATGTGGTGGTCAAGAAATAACGTTGAGAGTAGACGAACGGAACCAAGAGGTAGTGACATGTACAACTATGGTAGAAACGAATAGCGAAGATTTCAAGGAAACAATCCAATGACGGCGATAGAAACTAGCAAGACAGAAGATGCGGTGAGTAAATTTCTGAGCCAAGAATTACAGGTATTTGCAAAGACGTCAGGAGTATCCAACGTGGCCACACACAAATAGTTATGAGGGACGACCGTCCAATTAAGCAAAGGTACTATCCGAAGAATCCGAAAATGCAAGCAATTATCAACAAGGAAGTCGACGAGCTGATCGAAAAAGGTTGCATCGAACCATCGAATAGCCCGCACAGCGCACCCATAGTTTTGGCAAAGAAGAAGAATGGCAAATGGAGACTCTGCGTAGACTACCGTCAACTAAACGCAAGATCAGTACCAGACGCATACCCTTTACCACTTATACAACATATCTTGGACAAATTAAGAAGCGCGAGATTCATCAGTAGCCTCGACTTGAAAAATGGATATTGGCTAATCTCTATGGAAGCAAGCAGCAAGCAATACACAGCATTCACAGTACCTGGGCGTGGACTATATCAATGGAGGGTAATGCCATTTGGCTTGCACTCAGCCCCAGCAACTTTCCAGAGAGCACTTGATCGTGGCATAGGACCAGAATTGGACCCATACGCGTTTGCATATCTTGACGATATTATCATTACAAGCAAAACATTGGAAGAGCACATTGCACATTTAATAGAAGTATTTCGAAGGCTGCATTAAGCGAACCTGAGGATAAACCCGGAAAAATATGAGTTTTTTAAGAAAAGGTTAAAATATCTAGGTCATGTCGTTAGCGAGGAAGGCATCCATACCGACCCAGACAAGATAGCAGCCATCAAAGAACTGCAACCACCGAAGAATATACGAGAGTAACGACGTTTTCTAGGAGTCGTGTCATGGTATAGAAGATTGGTTCCGGATTTATCACAAGTCGCACACCCGTTAACATCGATGCTTAAGAAAGGTAGTAAGTGGAGGTGGTCTGAAGAGCAACAATCAGCATTCAAAGCACTTAAGGCAGCACTGACGCAGGCACCGGTACTCGCTTGTCCAGATTTCTCAAGGAAGTTTAGTTTGCAGACGGATTCAAGTGATTTTGGTCTTGGTGCAGTACTTACGCAAGGTTCAGGCGACGAAGAGCGAGTAATAGCATACGCAAGCCGCAGGTTAAACAAGGCAGAGATGAACTACTCACCGACAGAAAGGGAGTGTTTGGCAATAGTCTGGGCAATACGAAAAATGAGGCCATACTTAGAAGGATACACGTTTACAGTAATTACAGATCACCTAGCGTTGAAATGGTTGAATGCTATAGAGAGTCCGACTGGTCGGATTGCGAGATGGGCGCTGGAACTACAGCAATACTCATTTGACTTTCATTATCGAAAAGGAAAGTTGAACATTGTGGCAGATGCATTATCAAGGCAACCGATGGACGAGCAGTTGGGAAAGTTGATGATGGACGACGGAAAAACCGCGTGTAAGTGGCTTAAAGCAAAGATGGAAGATGTAGAAAAGCCCCGGAGAAGTTCCCAGAGTACGTTATCGAGGATGGAAAGTTGTACAGACGCATAGGAAGTCAGGTGGATGGCGAAGATGCAGTGCGATGGAAGCTATGTGTGCCGACTCCACAGAGACACAGATTGCTAGAGGAGATTCACGACACACCGAGCGCAGGGCATCCGAAAATCGATAGCAAGAGCAACAACACGTTATTACTGGCCAGGAATGTTCAGGGATATAAGGAAGTACGTACAGCAGTGTCACACATGTCAAATATACAAACCGAGTCAACAAGCAGCCGCGGGTAAGATGCTAACGAAGATTTCAGAGGAGCCTTGGGCAACAGTCTGTGCAGACTTTGTTGGCCCAATGCCACGATCGAAGCATGGCAACACGATGGCATTAGTCTTCCTAGGCAAATTTTCAAAATGGGTAGAGGTAGTACCAATCAGAAAGGCAACGACAGAATTTTTAATAAGAGAATTTCGAGAGAGGATTTTGGCACGGTTCGGCGCCCCAAAAGTATTTATTACGGACAACGGAGCACAGTTTATCAGCAGACGTTTTAAGAGTTTTTGAGGAATTTGGCGTGAAACACCAATTAACGGCACCGTACACACCGCAGGAGAACCCGACAGAGAGGGCAAACAGGAACATCAAGAGGATGATAGCACAATTTACGGGAAAAGAGCAGAAGACATGGGATGAGTTGTTACCAGAGATAACGCTGGCATTGAATACAAGTGTATGTGAATCGACAGGTCACAGTCCAGCACACATAGTACAAGGGAGGTAACCGAGAATCCCCAACAGCCTTTACGATGAGCAGACATTTGGTACAGGTGAGAAATTAGTGGACCCAGGAGAGAAGTCAACGAGGATGAAAGAAATATTCGAGGTGGTACGACGGAAGCAAGAGACAGCATCTATGAAGCAAGCGAAGTATTATAACTTAAGACGAAGGCAATGGCGACCGGCGATAGGCGACCTAGTGCTGGTAAAGGAACGTCAGCTGTCAAAAGCGGCGGATAACTTTGCAGCCAAACTAGCGCCCAGGTACAGTGAACCTCTCGGGTAGCGAACTTTGTTTCCCCAGTGATAGTAGAGCTAGACAAAGTCTTCAGAGGAAGGAGGAGGACAGCCCACCTAAGTGAGCTGAAAGCATACCACGCAGCCGACGCTGCCGACGACAACGAATCCAGGAGGCAAAGTCATAAACAGAGATACAAGAAGGACGCTAGTGAAGATCAAACCGCGTCAACATCGTCAAATCGAACAGCAAACAACAATCCCGAGGTACAACAACAGAGAAAGAACAGCGAGGTAGCCATTTGCGGTGCGCTCACACGAGTCAGCGAAGAGACCGAGAGGCAACACGGAGAGAACCAAGGTACAAGTCAACAGCTGATGGCATACAGAGACGGTCAAGTACAAAACAATGCGGAGAATCAGGTACGAATATTTCCAGAATATAAATTCCAGATCGCCAGAGAACCGGCGCATGAATTAAGATTACACCTGGGAAGGCAGTTCGCTATGGCAGCCTTAAACGGACACACACCCCGAGACAACTGCGGAATTACAGACTGTTTTGTAAGATTCTACTTCAATCCGGATGAAATCGGTAGTAACGGGACGCCCAACTGAAACAGTGTCAAATCATACACGAAGAAATTTCATATCAAGAAGTACCCGGAAGTCGAATCAACCACTAAAAGCTCGGTAAAATCTAACCACAATTACATAAATATCCCTTTAACTATGCGCATGATATACCACGTTTTTTTAAAAAAAACCACGATTCACGGTGGGAACACCCTAAAGAAAATCCACCAGTTTTTCATTTATTTTATAGACTGGCATCACACATACCGCCGAAGGGAAGGGCAGCGAAACGCCAACAACCAACGACGGCAGCGAAATATTAAGCCGTAAGGCCAGCGAAGTTAACGGCAGCCTCAACCACAACGACGATAGCATAATATTAAGCCGTAAGGCCGGCGGGGTCAACGGCAGCCTCAACGACAAAAACAGCGACATATTGAGCCTGATGGTCAGAGACGGCAGCGACGACGAAGCAGCATGGGCGAACACCACTTCCGCGTACGGATCACGCGCACCGACCTGGTGACGGTGGGTCTCATTGCGGCAGGTGAGGGGGGAGTGTGAGGACCCCAAAGTCGAGGACTTTGTATCCTCACAACATACACATATCCATACATTTTTCTAAAGAACATACGTTTTGAAATAACTGGAAACTTATAATAATATTTGAATTTATCACTTATACATTTTATGTGAAATATACATATGTATACCTTTATGAATTATACCCTAAATACATATATTCGTTTGTACATTGAATTGATAATTATTAAATTGAAGGACAAATTAGACTTGCGCACTTTTGCACGCAAGCAAAATATTAACATTTTCGCAAACATAAATTTTAAATATAGGATCACCCTAACATGCATTGAATATTTGGAACGGAGGTAGATACGCACAAAACATGAAAATGCAGCGGTCAATCAACCCGTTGCACACTCAAAATCCAATACACCCAGCTACAAATACAACATGCATAATAACTTAAGTGAACGGTGATCAACAGCAAGTCGTCAAAATAAGCGCCGCTACTAATTGAAATTTCGCTATACATATTTACGCACTAGCATACAACACACCAACGCACGCCATACTACAGAAGGCAGAAGCATTGGGCAAAGCAAAACGCAACATTAGAATCAGGTGATCACAAACAAATGTACAAACACACAATCGTTATAGCAACGGCTGGAAAGCGCGGTATGAGCAAGTACAAAGGCATTGTATTCAATAAGCAGCATTATGGTGCATGGAAATTCATGGGAAGGAAATATTCACCGGAATTACAGTTGTTTTATATTGTTAATACTATTAGTAAAAAGTTGTTATTATAAAATAACCGTTTGCCTGCGTGCAAAAATTAGTATATAAGGGCGACAAGTTCGCATTAAGATTGAGAGATTAGGAGACAGGCATACAAGTCGGTAGGTTTTATGACTACCGAACAAGAGTACACCTGAAGGTTTTTCACTTCATTTGTACTAAAAGTATATTCGTCTGGAGGCTTTATTACTCCATTCGACCGCAGATGTTGGCCGAGGGCTTTATTACCTCAGTCACCTCTTACAAAGCAAGGGAATCAGCTAGGAGTAGAAATAGAATGTTTATTAAATAAATACTTTTATAACGTTTTTATACGAAATAAACAGGGTTATTCTTTTAGAAGGACCGGTAGGAATTTCTACTTTCAGGAACCCTGGACGGACTGAGGCTAACCCCGGCAAAGTCAAAGGAAAAGTCCGTCACATTTTGGCGCCCGAGCAGGTTAAACAAATCAAATTTTAAGATATACTTTCAGAGCATCAGAAGCGAAGAGGGAAACAAGATTCACACACTTCTGGGTTAATACGACGAGGATATAAAGCATAACAATGGTAAAGGTATCGTGGATATACTATCTCACTCGAGAGGATCTGGTAGCCTACAGCACGGAATTTGGGCTAGAGGATGGCGGAACGGTTGACGAACTAAGAAAACGATTGGCGACATTCATCCAAGAGGAGAAGGATAACGAGAACTTACAGGATCGATTCACAGAGTTGGCGATTGGGCATGCGCGGTTAACAAATCCACAAGCATCAAAGACAAGCTGCGAACTAAATTCACCAAGAAATGATAGGCAGGCAAATGGTGCACCCAATCAATTGGACGTCGGACAACTACCGGTACATTTTATTCAGCAGCCTGGTACGTACGCAACGACAAATTATATTCAACAACCTGGCACATATGCAACGACCATGGACAGAGTAAGGAAGTGGGGATTAAAGTACGATGGAGGCAAAGATCCCCTAGGATTCATCGAAAGAGTGGAGGAGCTAGCAGATGGGTATGAAATCAACCGCAACACAATTCCAAAAGCGCTGCCGGAGTTATTGAAGGACAAAGCGTTGGTATGGTACAGGAATAACAACCGGCATTGGCAGGAGTGGGACGCCTTCAAGAAGGACTTCCTGAAGTTCTTTCTAAGCTCCCGATACTTAGAGCAATTGGAAGATGAAATTCGAATGCGCGTACAACGACAAGGTGAGCTATTTAAAGATTATGTCTTAGTATTGCAAGGACTAATGCGTCACGCGGGCTACACCGAGGAGCAGAAACTAACCCGCATCTACAGAAACTCGCGCAAAGAGTACCAAAGCGAAGCGAAGTCAGCAATCTTGAGGAGCTGGTAAGTTTAGCTCAAGACTATGAAAATATTACTCCTGACAGGGAACCAATGCGACCTACCACAAGGCCATTCATACCACGGCGTCAAGAAGGTCAGTACCAGTGTCTCCAGGCAGAACAAAGACATGAGGAGTGAGTAGAAGTCCAACAACAGCAGAGGTCACAGCCACAACAAGAATATGTATATACAAGGACGGCCTGCAGACGATGCGGAAGAGGCGGTCACTTTTCATACGGGTGCCGAAGCATAAGAATAGAACGTCAGAGCAATAATAATCAAAGAAGCGGTAAATGCAGAATTAAGAATGGGTGATAAAGTACAGAGGAACGAGATGCTAATCCTACCGGGACTGGGCGATGAGGCTGTAATCGGCACGGACTATCTGGAGAAGGTAAACTTGGAGATGAGATGTGGTGGTCAAGAAATAACGTTGAGAGTATGTTTGAAGAAAAACCGTAAGCAAAAAAAAATTTTTAAATACATACATATATATACTTAATTCTCGCTGCTGCTAGTTTCCGTTACTGCTGCTGCTGCGCTGGCAGACCTGAATCGCTGCTGCTGCTGGTTTCCGTTACTGCTGCTGCTGGTGGTGGTGACAAAATGGCGTTGTATTTGGTGGAGTGGTTTTCCGCGTCCCGTTATGTGTGGCGTGGCGTGGCTTTAAGTACAGCCCCGCTGGTTTTACCAAGGTTATTACTTTACCTTGGTCAATTAGATTTAGGAATTGTAGTCGTATTAAATTTGCTTTTATAAGTTAGTAGTTTTGTAAATTTTGGTTTAGAAATTGTAGTTTTAATAAATTTTATTAGAAGTTGTAGTTTTAATGAATTTGATTTAGACGATTCTTTAAATTTGTTTTAGGAATCGTAGATTTAATGAATTTGAATTAGAAAATGCAGTTTTATTAACTTTGGTGATTTTATTAAATTGTAAATAAAACACCATGCACTTGAATTCGCACACCAATTTTCCACTCATCACTACTGCCAAGAAAAACGTCCGGTTCGCCACGATGCCAAAATTGAAAAGGAGGAAGGACTGAACGAGGCTCCCGCCTCACGGTCGCTATATACGGTACAGCTTCGCTTGTTGAGCCGAAAACTTACCCTCGATCACCTTGGTATTGTTCTGGGAGGACGCCGCCTCCAGATGCTCGCCATGTTGCTCGATATCGTCACTTACGGGGCGGTCTTCTCCGCCATACACCCATTTATGGAACCTCTCCGAATAAAAACTCTTCCTTTTTTAAATAATTACTTTTATTTCAACTCTTAATTAGTTATGTTGATAACTGAGGGTTTTTTCGTCTTTTTAAAATACTTTCCCGGACTACTAAATCGTGCGCTTGCCAAATCTATATTAATGGCGGTGAAACATGAAAATGCCGGTGTCACTCTTGGCACTCGTCATTTTCATGTTTTACCCCACATATATCGTATTCTCTATTACATGCTATATTTCAATGCTCATGACGTATTATTGTGTATTTGGTTCTTTCTGTTTGTAATATTCACAATTAAATACGTCATTGTGAGCGACACTATTGCGATGTTACCAGATAATTTATGAAAAGGTAATTTGGGGGATTTTACCCTTACTCCACAACGTCAATAACGACGAAATTGAATCTATTGGATAAGTATAAACTTATCCATTGTAGAAATGAGGAATGAAATTCCCATATTTCTAGCTTACTCAATAGTACGCAGTGCAATACTCTGTCAAAAGCTTTGGCTAAATCAGTATAAATACAATCAACTTGACAGCCATCCGTGAATGATGAAATGCAATAATTAGAAAATACAGTGAGATTGGACACTGTGGAACGTCCTGGAACAAAACCATGTTGACAAGAACTTAGATAAGGATTAACCATGAATGATATTTTAGCCATAACAATTTTCTCAACAATTGAGATATAACAGGAAGTTTAGAGATTGGACGATAATTTGAAACTTCATTTTTATTGCCACTCTTATGAATTTGTTGAATGTACGAAATTTTCCATTCATCCAAAAAAATTCCAGACTTTAGTGATAAATTAAATAAATACATTAGAGGTTCCGCAACAGAAACCGCACATTGCTTTAAAAAGAAAGATGAAAATTGTTGATAATCGCATTGCTTTGAATTTTTGATAGCCTTAATACCCAAAGTAACGTCATCAATATCAAGAAGTAATGAGCACAAGTTGAGATAAGACGGTATATTATTGAACATATCACCATTGTCATTCAGTGGTTCATCACCCACGAAATTTGCCTTAAAAAATTCAGCAAAACAATTAACTTTGTCGAAAGACGATGTGGAATTCTTACCTCAGCAAAGAGGATAAATATAATAAGAGCCGTCACTCGTTATTTTTTAGGCATTTACTCGATGTAAACTGTGAGGTAGTCGCTACTTTTTTCTTGGCGAGATGTTTATAAATGTCTTCTATACATTTTCATGGGGTATTTGTGTTTATTTTTCCGACTGTATTTAATTAATTATTTAATTCTCTTTCCAAAAAACACGTTTGCATAAAGTGACAAGACCACATGGATACATGGGAGCTAATTCAAAAATGTCCCTCGTAAAACAAAAGTAGCGATTACCTCACAGTTTACATAGAGTAAATACCTAAAAAATAACGAGTGACGGCTTTTATTATATTTATCCTCTTTGACCTCGGTACGACACAGACACGGGAACTGCCGAAGATGAGTGCTTCCCTGCAAAACGCTCCACGTCTTTACCTTCTTTTACTCAGGCAGGTGCATACAAAATTATAAATGCATTCCGTTCTTGTCTTTTCGCGCGAGTGGACGTCTAGTGTCATCCTCAACTCAACGTCGATTTTTTCAGACCTTTTTGCGTTGAGTTGAAAATCAAAATAGGCCTCAGGGTTGGCTTCTGTGCTTCCCCCGGGCTTTTTGGCGGAGTTAGGAGATGCAGTGCCTCCCTGACCAGGAGTTAGGGCGGTTTATGCACTCCTAATAGGAATCAGTTACATTGAAAAAATGGCGTGGTGCCAATAAAAAACCTAACCTTAAATTTATACATACATACATAAACTAACGGAATATCTGGCGTGACGGCATAAAAATCTAACTAAATACATATATATACCCAAGTACAACCTGGCGCTATACGGATACATAAAAATTCGTGCCATCATCAATACTCACAAAACGAGAATTCAAAGCTGAAAAAAAAAAAACGCTCCACGTCATTTTACTAGCCATTTTACGGTCATTGTGACTTTCTACAGCTGTTATATTCATAGTCATTTTTGCATGGCGTGATTAGGTTTTGTGACCAAATTTTCCATTTCGTTCCTATTAATGTAACCGTGCATTCCGCTCCCACTTATAGGATATGAGCATAGCACTGTTCTGCTCACACACGTCACAATGCTCGTCAAATGGCGGTCATTTCTTCGGTCATTTCACTCTATATTTGCCAGTCTTTCGACAATCAATTTTACTGCGGTTTTACCATTTATATAACCGCCATATAACTTGAATTTTACCTGCCGATTTACTTTACCTGGAGCAGCCATATGAATAAAATATGAACCAAAAAAATTGAATTTTCAATATTTATTATTTCCAATATTATTATATATGTACATGAAATTCGAACTTATATTAATACAGTTCATATAAAAAAGAAGTAAGTACTTTAATAATAAATAAAGTCGCTTAATTGGTTTTTGTTTTCCAATTGAAATCTTTTCTAAGCGAGCAGAAAATAATTTTAAGCTTAAGAAAAACTCCAATTATTTGAATCAATTTAAATCTACAACTTAAAGCTAATTAGAAATTCAGATTAGATTTACTCCTTTTTTCATATCAAGAATATTCAAAGGTGTCGTGGAATCCGATTGCTGTCGTAATTGAATTTGAAAGTAATAAAGTAAAGTAAAATATGAATTTAAAAATGAAGGACTAGTAATTGAGTCAGACTTATTATTGTTCTAAATCTAATCATTCCGGCAATAATTCTGCAACCCTTAGCAGAAGTATTGATTGGTTTCAAATCTAATTCCAACAGCAATCGTACCACGACATACTTTATTATATATGTACATGAAATTATAACTTAAAGTAATACCATTCATATAAAAAAGAAGTAAGTACTTTAATAATAACATAAAAAATATATTAATTGCTTTGAGCTATATTACTGCAGCGTCATCTAAGTGGCCAGCACTGTACATAGCAAAATATTGTTATATTACAATATATTATATTGATAATAATTAAATGCTTACAAAGCTTAAGCGTTTTAAATTTACTGTCAAAATAAAATTTTAATAAATTTTAAACTTCCAACGCCGCCACAAGAGCCTACACTAAACCAGTAAAAAAATGCGTAATAATTTTTCATGCTCAAACAAAAATTGTTTAAGCTTTCGCTGCGACATTCAAACGTGTCGTGTCATTAAATAGCCATTGATTGTTAATGTTCATGCAATAGCCATTGGTGGGAACTGAATTTCGTCATAAAGTAGCGAAGGCACGGTCCTGGGCAAGCACATCGCTAATCTGTGAAGATATGATGATACTGTCTTCGATAGATAGCCGGACCAGCCGCTACTCGGCGAAGTAGAGATGATCGTTGTATCGGTGGCAGCAGTTTCCGTACAGTGTGATGAATGCTTCTGTCTTTTCCAATTTCTTGGCGGCAGCAATTTTTGCTGCTTGTAAAGCTTCATCTGTAATGCAAATAAATAGATGGGTTAAAGTGGTTTTCGTATGTTATTCAATAACTCACCGTTTAATGCAATCATCACAGCCTTCTCATCGATTTTAAATACGTGTACTGTTTCCGTATTTGAAGTGGCTCATAAGAAATATCCATGTATCGAAAATACCAATGATGCTATACGCACACAACGCATTGTACCACGTTGAAACTCTTGCACACGCTGTCCATTCTTTACACAGAATACTTGGTGAGAAATTTCTTGGTGATAAGCGACTTTCATGAGCTTTTGTTGTAATGTTTGGCTTCAGTTTGGTTGTATTTAATATGCGTAGCTCACCACTTGTGCTACTAATGGGATAAGCTAAATGCGAGTTCAACGATAACGAACACAGACCCAGTTCGTATGGTGCAATATTTTGGATTTGATGTAACACTTTCATGTCTCGTATATCATGAATATGTATACTATCCGTGTAGTGAGTACAGCGTCCACTATTGATTGAGAGGCATTGATGTTGGATATGAGTTGAGGTTTACCTTGAGAGTTATCGGTACCCAAACATTTTTAACACAAAAAATTTTCCATATGTTGGAAATGTTCAGTTGGCACTGTTGAGATAAAATATGGATCAATGAACACGAGTAAAAGTGAAAGATTTCTTTTACCTTTTGTTGTTACTTTACACATAAGATATTGGAAACAACGACCAGCATCTACAAATTGCATATTTGATGACTTATAAGGCTTGCTACGATTGCATCTAATTGGACCCAATTCATCAAAATTTACAATGGGTGAGATGGTAAGTGCAAAGCAGTTGTTTTTAATAAATCAGCTGTTGCAGGTATGCAATACAAAGACGGCCTGCAAACGAGAAAGATCAATATAATTGCCAAACAAAACATTAATTTCGAGTATCAATACCTAAAATAACGTATCGAGGAGTTACCCTGATCTTGTACCACATATTTTGTGCATACATGGAAGTTGGCGCATTGGCTTGAGGCGGCGGCTTAGCTTTTGGACCATTGGCATATTGACTAGCTATAAAGTTATTGTTATTATTCGGTTATTGTTATTGTTGGTGCCGTTGTTGCGCTTGCAAGTAAGTTGGTGGTCTATTGGATATTGGTTGAGCATCTTGCTGAGTAGCATTATTTGGAGGAGCACCTGGTAGGTTAGCATTTATAAATGGTGTATTGGGTTGCGGAGCAGTCGGAGACGGTTGCTTCAATGGATAGGCCGCTGGATGAACAAAAGAAGAAAAATAATTATATATAATTTTCATCGTTTAATTTATTGGGCAAGCTTAAGTACATTATTGAACTTTAATGAGGAAACAATTGTTACTTCTAAATAGATTTGCGAAAAATATGTTCAATTATCACACCTATTCAGATTTGCATGAACGTTTAATATTTACCTGCAAAAATTATATATATTCGACATTATTTCATGCTAAAAAATAACCGCACGTCTGCAGCTAATAATTATTTCTTATTTTTTAAATACCGCCTATGTTTGCATCTGTTGTGGCTTAGGGTTATGCATTCGCTGAGGTCGTCCTTAAACGTTAATCGACCTATCAGTTTGAAAATTTCTAGAAAATATTTAAAAAAAATCAGAATAGTCAAGTCATGTTATAAGTATGTTTTAAGACAAAGAATTACCAAATAAAGCAATGTGCACTATTTTTAGCTTTGAGCGTGCTTTTTCATTATTTCCACCACTCCAGTTAAACAGAGCGAGCATATCATCGCTGAATATCTGTTTTACCACACCACAAAGATCGCCGGACGCGCCCTTGACAGCGAAAAAATATGTAATCTGCAAATAGTGTTGCTATGAAGTAATATATAAAACTAAGCACAACGAGTATAAACATTATACAAAACATTAACAGAGGAAAATCACTTACAACTGCATCCTCGAAATTTTTGTCTTCCATCTTTTCCTCGAAGTCAAAGACTGCATCGAGGGTCTTCATTGGAAGCATCTCTGCGATGTCGGTGTGGAGATTGTCTCCACTTTTGCCGGTGATCCGAGAGACCATTTTATGTACTCTCTTTATAAGTACCTTGGTTTCCCGTACCACGTTTTGGTGCGCCATTACATCTGTTTTAGGGATTATCTACAGGTTATGTATAAAAGTAGTTATTTAAAACTATATTATAAATTTACTCATTATTATAAAAAATATATAAACATGTGTTTATATCCCTGGGCACAGGGATATTGAAGGCAATTGCAGAGCAGACGAGCTGGCCAGAAGAGGCATCACCGACCATATCCTTCCGGGAAATGATTCGGTAGGTATACCCATGACCACTTTCAGGCTTCGTGTGAACACAAGCACTATAAGAATTGCAAATGGACTATGGTCAGCCATATCATCGTCTGAGATATCCAGGCATAAGACAAGGGGCGCACAGAAGCGCTTCTGAATTTAAACAAATCAGTTCTATCGTCCCTGATAAGGGTTCTAACAGGGCATTGCTTAATAGGCACGCATGGTGCTAGAATGGGGGTAACGACCTTCGACTATTGTCGCAGCTGCAGATGTACAGAAGAGGAAGAGAGTGTCCAGCACCTTCTCTGTCATTGTCCAGCGCTTAGTAGGCGTAGGTTGGCCATCCTTGGTAAACCTTTTCTACATGACCTCGCTGAGGTCTCTAGCTATGAAGTAAAGGCTCTAGCAGAGTAGGGATCCTCTTTGATACTGTATAAATAAAATAAATGTAAGGCGCGATAACCTCCGAAGAGATCTAAGGCCGAGCTTCTCTTCCAATTTGCGTCGTGCTCCTCTTGATTTTCCTACAAATTGGCCGGACGGGACCTACATGTTTTATGTCGACTCCGAACGGCATCTGCAAGGCAGATGAGTTTTCACTGAAAGCTTTTCATGGCAGAAATACACCCGGAGCGCTTGCCAAACACTGCCGAGGGCGACCCCAGCGGGTAAGGGGGTAAGAATATACCCGCGGTAGGTATGCCTGTCGTAAAAGGCGACTAAAATACCAGATTCAAGAGGTGTGTAGCGCAACCCTTCAGGTTGCCAGCGCAATATATAGCTTCTCCAAACCTAATTGTCAACCTCACCTATCTGCGGCGAATCCTGTTTCACTAACAGACGAGGCTCTGGCGACCTCAAGCTCCTCATGGAACTTGGGGGTGGGGAGGGAGGGGATGGCCCGAAGGTTTAATGTGGCCACATAAATCGTTCCCGAGATGGTCGGGCTAGCACCTTAATGGTGCTGTGGTACCGGAGCGTACCGGATCTGTATCCGGCAAAGGACCACCACATCGATAACACTCCCCAAAGCCTTCGGGGAGCAACCTTATCGCTACAACAACAACAACCCCGCTTAGAAAAATGTTCTTCTAATTGAAAAACCTTATTTCTAAAATTTTGATGTTGCTTATTGGGGTGTGAAACCAGGGTATTCGGTGTGGTAGGCGGAGCACGCTACCATCACACCATGGTGGTTGCCAATACCAATTTGATACTGTATAGGGTAATACAATGGGCCCATTGGGGGCCTAAGTAGTGAGCTGTTACCATAGTGTCCAGCTCAGCCCTTGCAACCTAACCTAACCTAAACAGAAACAGAAGAAACGCGAATTAATCTGTACACATCAGTGAATAGATCGGCCATCAAAAGCCAAAAGATAAAAACACATAATCAATGAAACATGTCTACACAAGAGAAGCGCAACGAAATCATACGCGAAAATATACCATTACTAATCAAAGAGTTCACCGGACTTTCAGATGATGAAAATCTACGCAGCTATGAACAACTATGAGAAACCATCGGAATTTGAGTACGAACAGCCATGAAGTACGGCGAAAAATATAAGGCATTCAAGAGAAATTCGAAGTTGATAACCAAACCGAATATGCGGAGCAATTGGGCAAATTATGTGAAGAAATCATATAACATCCACTCTGTGTGGAACATTATGAAGTGGATGTGCATTGGTCATTACTTGATTTTCTATTAACACTGACATACAATCCGACTGGAGCATTGCGCCGTAATAAAGAAAAAATTGAAAGACTGCTCGAGGAGCATGAAGAGATTAAGCAGACAGATTATTGGCATAAAATGTTACAAGAAGATTTTATACCAATAGAACGTTTTAGTAATAGCTCTTCAGAATTGAGTGTAAGTATTGTGTATACTTATTTTATTGTAAATGTATGAGCTGATAAATATGTTTAATTATTATTCAAGTCGTGGTCTAATGATTCTCAAGAGGATGTAAGTTCCTGTACAGATGAAGACATGGAAACGCGCCATTCTCAACCAATAGATATCACCCCATTCCCACCACGTGGCATGGAAAACATTAAGCCACCTATGAAATCGTTTACGTTTAAAAAATATGATAGCTCTAAAGCAGAAGAGCGTTTGCTGAACACTCTTGGTGGGCGAAGGGCATTAAAAAAATACAACCTCATATCGAAAGTACAAATAAGGAAACGAATTTCGCTTTAGAATATTATCATCATAATAACTCAAAAAAAGGTCATCGACTACGTGAGGAACCCGAAACAGCTACAGAGTATTGTTTGCTACGTGAAATTTTTTGGATGTTCCAAGTGCCTCAAACTTGCAAATTTTTCCACGTAAAAAACGAAAATATTGCTGTCAGAAAAAATGTCACACTCACCAGCACACGAAAGGTAAGTCCTATTACATTTCGTTGTTGTAGCAGGGTTTGGATCTGCTCAACCCACGTATAAATTTATCAGTACACTTTTGTAGTATTTCTAAAAATTAGGCCAAGCGGTTTTAATTAACCCAGAGCCTATCGCACTGTAGCACGCCAATACCATAACCCTTGAGCAATGTTGTTCTTGTTGTAGTAGCGATAAGGACACTCCCCGAAGGGCTTGGGGAGTGTTATCGATGTTGATGGTCCTTTGCCGGATGCAGATCCGGTACGTTCCGGTACCAAGCCCGACCATCTCGATAACAATTTGTTATGACCACATGCGACCTTCTTCGCCATACCGTCCTCCTACCCCCTAGATCTATGAGGAGTTAGGGGTCGCCAGAGCCTCGGCTGTTAATGAGACAGGATTCGCCGCTGATAGGTGAGGTTGACAATTGGGTTTGGAGAAGCTATATATTGCGCGGGAACCTGAAAGGGTTGCGCTACACAACCCCTTGAATCTGGTATTTTAATCGCCTCTTACGACAGGCATACCTACCGCGGGTATATTCTAACCCGCTGGGGAACCCTTGAGCAATCGGTTGTTGGGGTTATGACTTTATAAACTCGAGCTCGAATGCATATCGATCAGATAGGTATGCCTATTCTATGATGCTATATGAGCTGTGGCTTTCGAAGTTGAATGAACAATCCTGCGCTGTGCTTTCGGTGGTGAACCTAAGGCTGCCTCCGTTGCCTCATCCGCGACCTTTTCGCATTCGCTGGATATCCCTGCAGCGGAAGTACATATTATATTATGCTTAATGTGCTTAAGTGCTTTTCCAGCTACAAAAACGGATTTTAAAATTGTATGTCCATGATAATATATTTAATATCATCCATTCTTTTCTAGATCACCATTGTATCAATGCTTGATGAGCACTTTCTGCCATATATACGAATGGTGCAAGATTTACGCAATTTCGGTAAACTCATTTATGCTGCCGACGATTATACGCCACCAAATACGCTGAGTTGCTTGCTTGCGAGAGAGAATTGCTTCTACAAGCCGATTGCGAAGTTAATACTGTTATAAGTTTACATCATAAGTTGCAACCAACATTCGAAAAACTACCACGTTTACACAATATCCATCAGCAGGCAATTGTAAGTACACGGCAATTGCCTGCACATATCGCAAGTGTTCATTTGCTAGCCGCTTTAGTACATTGCAATAGAGTTGCAATTACATCGACTGAAGCTAATTTGGCAATGTCATTATTTTTGGCAACAGTGAAAGTATTTTTAATGATTGCCGATACTTGGTGGACAGAGGGGCGTTTAGATGATTGGCATAATGAATTTATTATTGAACGAATCGACGAACAACCGGGTAGTATACGAGTATATATACGAGTGCGTATATAGTATACGAGTGCGTGAATACAGCAAGAATAAGGAGAAAGCATTTTTTGTACCAACGCAAATTTCTAAAATGATAACAGAAAATAGCTTTTTTCAATTGCTATTGGAACATTCACTCGAAGCCGGTTGCACACTAAATCTGTTGTATGAAATTAATCACATCGGTGAGTTACGCACTGCATGCGGTGCAATTGAGGATAAATTGTATGATGTTTTCATCGAATATGTGCTTAAATATGTGCGCATTTTACAAAAACAAATTGTGCAATCGAAATGGTGAAGAATCAAAAAATGATAATAAGACAATTGAAACGAATGGTGGTGGAGAAAATGTGGATGTTGTGGATACCGCTGTGTAGTCAGCTGGATTCGATAATTGCTATGCAGATGATAAAATACTGAAAAAACTCACAACAAATGATGATTTTCTACTACTCGCTTTTACAATGAATATGAATTTATCAGACACTGAAAAAGGCGCTGGTGGAGATCAATACGATGCATGCGAAGCAAATACTATGAAAAATGCAGAACCAACCGCTTTAGCGATATTCGAGCAATTTGAGCAATCTAAACATATTTTACCTTTGGAAGAAGTAGTTTTAAATGCGTTAAGTCGTATACTCAAAACACGCATTGCATTTGGAAACACGTTCGTAATGCGTTTGTATCGTGAAGAGTTCGATATTTTAAAAAATTTGCGTAATATACGTAAAATATATTTGTTGGAGGCGAGTGATATAATGCATCAGTTTTATAGCAAACTATTTAAGCAGGTATGTAATACAAGATATCACATGCCATTAGGCATTTTAAAGCAAACTCATATTGATGATTTACAAACAAATTGCTCTAGTACAAGCATTTAAATATTTCTTTTATTAAAAGATTGAATTTGGTGACGAATGGGCTAATGATTTCTTACTAAGCACACAATTAGATGACATAATCTGTGCTAAGGGATTAAGTGCAGTGCTTGTTGGGATTAAGTACCGCTTTCAACACCAGTTTGCCATATTAATCATTATAGTATATACCTATGTTTTGTTTAATATAAATATTTAAAATTGTTATTTTTAATATACTTAATACTTATATCTATATATATGTACATTTCAGTATGCTTAAAATGCTTACGAAAACATTTAGTAATGAAGTATTAAAAGAAAGGTATTCGTGCGTTTTTTATGTAGAATAATTCCAATTTGATCGGCGGTCACCGTGGTGTGATGGTAGGGTGCTCTGCCTACCACACCGTATGCCCTGGGTTCACACCCCGGGCAAAGCAATATCAAAATTTTCGAAATAAGGTTTTTCAATTAGAAGAAAATTTTTCTAAGCGGGGTCACCCCTCGGCAGTGTTTGGCAAGCACTACGGGAGTATTCCTGCCATGAAAAGCTGTCAGTGAAAACTCATCTGCCTTGCAGATGCCGTTCGGAGTCGGCATAAAACATGTAGGTCCCGTCCGGCCAATTTGTAGGGCAAATCAAGAGGAGCACGACGCAAATTGGAAGAGATGATCGGCCTTAGATCTCTTCGGAGGTTATCGCGCCTTATATTTATTTTATTTATACAGTATCAAAGAGGATTTCAATTTGAAATAAATGATATTGATCCATATATAAGAAAAAACAATTTGCTTAAAAGTTTATGAGCACATTCGATTTTTTTTCGAAATCAAATGGCTTAAATGCAGAAAAAATCGAAATAATTTTAAAATGACACACGATCTAGAAGTTTTAAAATGGCTATCAAATCGTTCCCGAGATGCGAGCAGCTGTTGTTGTTGTTGAAGCGATAAGGTTGTTCCCCGAAGGCTTTGGGGAGTGTTATCGATGTGATGGTACTTTTCCGGATACAGATCCGGTACGCTCCGGTAACACAGCACCATTAAGGTACTAGCCCAACCATCTCGGGAACGGTTTGTATGGCCACATTAAATCTTCAGGCCATCCCTTCCTCCCCACCCCCAAGTTCCATGGCTGCAAATCATTCAATAGGCACGGTTCGCTTAGCAGCCTGGCAGTTCTGGGTCACCGCCATCACACCGCCCGGCCTAAAGCTCGACGCCATAGTTGAGCGCTATGGAGTTCGGCTGAGCCCTAACACCAACAACAAGGTGCCTGCAATTATCATCGACAATTCTCCCCAAAACCTTCGGGGAGTGTCTTTAAAGCCATCAGAAGTTCAATAAGCATGAAAGAAGAATTTGTGAAGTGCAGGAGCACTCAGAAGACAGCGGCATAGTTTAGCGAATGACGGAAAATACTTCTGCCGCGAATGTGTTTTTATCGAAACCAACCATCCATTGCATTTAAAATATCAACAGAACAAAGAACGCGCTTTCCGTTGTTGCTGTGGTAAAGTCCTTGACTGAAACTATGTCGGGCTTTTAGGCTTCCCCGAAGGTTTTAGGGCAGCTCTTTGCGGGTTAATGGTACGCCATATTTCAGTTCCGGTACCAGCACCTTTTATTACCAGCCCGCCTGAATCAGGAATGATACTTTAGAACAAGAACGCCTACCCAGGGATATTCTAAAACCCTTAACCCGCTCGGGTTGAGATTCGGATTTTTCAATGCGTTCAGGTATTGTCTAGCATTTCTAACTGATGCGACTTGTTAATCTGCTAGATCAGTATGATGACCGTTTTGAAGGTGTTACAGATACCTGCCGCATTTCAGTTAGCGTCTAAATCACTTTTCCACCTTGCGCGAATGCCGCGTTTCACTCTCAACCTAGCACGAAGAAGGTACGGATACTGCTTATAGAAATCCGAACAACTGTAGCAGAACTTCGAACTGTATCCTTCTGATTTGCTTGCTTGACTATACGCTTACACATTATCATTTATATTCAACTTTTTTCACATCTCCAGGACAACTGAGGGTTTAAGCAACTTGAAGTACTACAGCAACAACAACAAATAAAATTGTTGGGAGCGTTGACAGCCTACGACTTCCTGTTGTAGCTATAAAGACATTCTCCAAAGGTTGTGGGCGCGGTTGACAATTGGGTACGGGGATTGTGAAGCTATAAAGCTTTGTATTGGGCTTATAAACCCCTTGATTCCGGGCGTTCTACCCTTTGCTGTATAAACCCATAATGTTTAGGTACTGGCATCCTCAGTTAAGACATTTCACGTTAGTTTGAGTGTTATCTGTATATATAGCTGTTTAATGTTAATAGGGGCAAATCGCGATATGAGTATGTCGAAAGTCCCCCCTTTCTTACATTTTTTTGTCCAGCTATTATTGTTCTCTATAACAACACTTAAACTTACTCGATTTAATATGAATTTAGTGTCAAAGTGCTCATTTGCTCATCTCTTACCACAGCAACTCCAAAAGCCTTCTATATGATCTAGGCGTGGCGGGTATTCACAGCATGATCAGTTATCTCGTTCAGTACTGCCCCGTATCCCTATAACATAAGCAATAACGCAATGTAATAAATAGAAAACTTGTCAATTTGTTTCTTTTTTACTAATCTTACCTGGACAGTGTGCGGTAGGGGTTAGCGCAAAGCATCGCTAAAATGCGTAAGCAAAGTGTTTTCACAAACAAAAGTGCATCTTCTTTGGCCGATAAACGTGGGTGTACTTGCTCCAGCACCTTTGCAACATTAAACAAATATAGTTTAATTGTATTATTTCTAATATACATATGTATGAAAGTTTTTGCATTAAATAAGTATGAATAGACATACCTTTTTCAAGGACGGTATAAATAATCCTTTCCAGCGCCCTGCGTTACTGCTTTTTGTAAAATCATAGCCATCATCATCGCAGCTGCTTATACAGGAGGTATGATTCTGCGATGAGAACATTTCGCCGTTCTAATCATACAGCGCTAATGCCAGTCGCCAATAAAAACACCACGAACAACAACCACCACGACCTACACTGTTTGGGTTCACTTTGCTGCTGCAAACACACCTCCGTCACAATAATTAATGGAGACCATGGATGGGTATCTCAACAAGAGAGGCTATTTTATTGCACACATAGCCATTTTTTTACACCGAATTTTCTAATCATTTTTACCAATTTTGGATAATAAATCTTAATGGTATGTATTTTGTAAGTAAATCCATATAAGCACTGTAACAAGAATTTTTTTCTTGCATGTATGTGGAAATCAAAATTTACTATTCTGCATTAGAATTGCTCACGATTATTTATACTATGCAATTACATATTTCACTTTCTTTCTTCTGCATGTTTATGCACACATTGATATGGGTTTTTTTTGCTAAAACACACTTTAGTAGACCAAAAAATATTAAAGAATGCGTATATTAATTTCTGCAAAATGTTTTTTCACTTTTCTGCTGAATTAGAAACGGCAGATTTTTTTGCACGCAAAAATGACGTATTTTGCTATCCCTATGAAAATAATAGGTGCGAGAGAGCACGATACATTGTGGGAAAGCAAAATTTGTCAGCATGCTATTTCATTTGCACAATTTTTCATTCCAAATCGTCACCCCTGTCAAAAATTCGTGTGGCTGTGTGCGTTTTTGGTCACACGATTTTTGCAGGGTTGGAGCGAATGAAATTCCAAAACGATTTTGGGTTCGATTCAATATTCGTTTCAAAATTATGAATATATTGCTTATATAAAAAGTTTTCAAGGCAATTCAACTCTTTGGCAAACCTTAAGTATAGTTGCTTGTTCTTTGAAGAGCTTATGAAATTTATTACGTAAGTTTTTAAGTCTCTTTAGATTCCTGGTGTACCAAGGCAACTTATACACTCTTTCGGGAAAACGCGGGTTATTATTATTTACTATTTCTGACACATTGTTTTTAAATAACGCAAAACAATCCTTGAGATTACGCCCATTAAAAAGGTGTTGCCAGTCAAAATTGGAAATCAAACTATTTATTAAGACAAAATCGCAGCGACTATAGTTGAAACCGCACTCATTATTATGTAAATTAATAGCAAACTCATAAAATTCAAGCTCTAGTATTAATGGAAAATGATGCTTATCTGTATTTGACAACGGACAGCAGGCGCGAGACAAATTATAATTTAAATAATTGCTAACAAAAATTAAATCTAGGACTTTACCAAGCGAGTTTACAAAATTATTAATTAGAACTAATTGCAAACTATAAAAATTATCAACAATATGCATTTAACTAGCGTAATTAACATTTGTTGGAATAAGAGTATTTTCACCTGGAAGATAACTCCAAATGATTATATTTAAATTATAAACACCTAATACACACAATTGTGAATTCAAATTAGTCTTCGATACGTACATAATATTGTTTACATGATCTTCATATAGCTTATCAGTACTATTTGGTGGTATATAGGAAGCACTAACATAAAGAAACCCAGTTTTATCTCTAATGTAAATTATCAATATTAAGAGGAACTATGGAAGTAATAAATTTCTTCCGCCTCCTCTGGTTAGACCAGTGCTTAAACTATCACGATCCTTGCGATAGACATTATATAAGTTTTTATCAAAAAATCCGCAGTTAACCACGTTTCTACCAGAACTATTAAGTCAAAGTCAGAATTATAAGTAGCCGCGTAAACATCCTAGGCTTTTGTTCTCATGCCTGACATATTTTGGAAATAAATACTTAAGCGAAAATTATTATTTGAGCATGATGTAGATGCTTGAACAATGGAAGTCGCATTAACACTCACGACGTGGTCTGCTGAATCACAGCCCTTTGAAAAAAACGGAACGGTCTTACTTTTACTCCGTATGGCCAAATTGATGCATCAATAATCTTATTGTAATTATAAGCGGCGATACCAAACTTGAAAGTGACATTAGTTAGCTTTTGTGTATCTGCAAGCTTTTGACACCGCACAAGGGAAGGAGATATGTTAGCAACTTTTGAAACATAATCAATAATTGCATCTGCATCCACCGAAGGTTTAAACGATGATAAATGTAGCCATTTTTAGCGCACCCTAACATCCAAATCAGCATTAGAGTTACTCCCAAAAACAATTGCATGCGCCTTTTGATTAGTTTTCATGTTGTTTTGTTTTGCTTTCGTATTTGCACTACTTGAGTTAGCTGTACTGAGCGGAGCGCCGGGTTCAGCAACGTCAGGAACAGTAACAGCATTATTGGAAGCAGTAGCAGCGACACTAACAAAGCTACAACTTTGATTTGCTTGATTTACACTCATAGCCATGGCAGAGGCTTCCCCATCAGCAGCAAGGCACTCAATTACAGAACAACATTAGTCGAATTAGAAAGTTGGAGAGTGAGAGACTCGGCATCAGCCTGCTTTTTATTTACTGAAATTTGTGTATGATTCGGTTCAACGACTTTGCCTTTTGAGCGCTTTACAATAACATTATTCGCTTTCTCGGATTTAGTATGAGATTTCTTCTTCTTCACACAAACATCACGATTCAACGACTTAAAAAGACCTTTGAGAGCACTAAGGTTTCTCTGAGTCTCATCAATTTTGGACAGCATAACAGATGGCAGACCAACAACACAGCTATCACATCTGTATACCAAATTTTTATTATTAATCAAATCATTCAAAGTGCTTGAACTCAAATCTGCACACTTATTATACGTTTTTGCACAACAAACCACACATATTAAATGGTCGCCAGCACCACACAAAGTAGAGCATTTAATACAACCATTCATGCTGACAAAAGCCTTCAAAAATTAAATAAAATTAAATAAAAGCGCAGCGAAAATAAACACGTCCAGTCGCGAAGACTCTCTCTCTCTCTCTTATTAATGATGAAAGTAAATAAATAAAAAAATGTTAAAAGTATTTATAATATAAAATATTTGTTTCCCCAAAGGGCGCATCTAAACAAGCTTAATTATAAGCAAAAGGAGATTATGGGAGAGTTTATGCAGCAGCAAATTGTGCCCAAGGAGAGGCGACATCTCAAAGATTGTGGGAGGATCTCTCAAAAAAACAAATACGCTGTAGCCCACCTATGAAGGATGCAAAAATGTGGAGAAAGGTAAATCAAACAACCGATCGGAACACTCATATGCTGGTATGATAATATGTAATTTTTTGATAGTCATAATTTTTAGGCATATGCTGACCAAAAATACCAAGCAAAACGAAAACTGACTTTAAACCGGAGCTCAAAGTCTAGGACTGCTGGTGACCTTACGAGGAGAAATTAATTACTTCAGCGGAGGAAAATATAACTGAAGCAAGTGGGTTAGAAGCGACGGTTGAGGGTCTGCAAGCAGTGCAAACCTGGGGTAACATCTCGAAGGGTTCTTCCCAACACCTTCTTGAATCTCCAAACGAGGTATGTAAGGATTTTGGTGCAATTGAGTATTTGCAGGAAGAGATGCCTTCAGTTGAAATTGATGCGGACGACAACCCAACAACTTCGATACGGAATATCAAAGTTACTGATTATGACTTTGAAGAATATAATGCCCCGTTCACTTCGAAGAGGAGGAGAAAAGTTGGTGAGGATCCAAAATTGCCTCTTTTGGAGCAAAATTTTAAATCCGCAAATGAGGCAAAGCTCAATATGGATGAAAAGCATGGCAGATTCGTGGAGATTCAAGAGCGGATTTGGCAAATCCAAGGAGGACGGGTCTTAAACCAATTTTCCGATTCCGAATAAAGGCATTAAATTTTGTACACCTGTATACCTGTGTTTTTTTTATATAATTAGCCTACCCGGCAGACGTTCTCAACCATAAACATTGAAAAGTTTACATTTAAAAAGTGAGCCCCATCCCCCTCTTCACTCTAAATCCCATTCTCTTCTACTATATTTTTCTTCTTATTATTTTTCATACCTTATTCCATTTATCTCTCTACCATTCCAAAACGCTTACAAAACATTGCTTTTTGTTTAAAAATTGTTTAGAAGTAAGCGTGAAATAATCGAAACGCAACGAGCCGTTTTTTAAGCTTATAAATGTAATTTCTAAAAGAAAGTTTTTTATAAATGATAATTTTTATTTCAATCATTTTAATAATATTAACAAATACATATGTGTATGTAAATATACATATGAACTAATACTGAATTTCATGCATACATTAAATGAAGAATGGCTGCAATTTTAATGGGTTGTAAGAGAATTCAGGAAACGGTTTAAATCCAGCCATTCCCTTTCATGAATAAACGTTTATGAAAATAATTTGAAAATTTCCAAGTTGAAAAATATTGAGAAATAGTTTTCTCGTTTTAAATAATGAAAACGTTTATATAAAACTTCACACAACAAGTATACTTTAAGTTACTTTTCAAAGCACTTACCGAAACGAGTGTTGGGTATGTATATAAGAACTGAAATGGAAATGTTGAACCTTATTAAATTTTGAATGAAAACGTCTCTATAGTTTTATAGTTTAGTTATTATTATATTATAGCATAGTTATTACTAAATACTATAAATTTAGTTATAAAAATCATGTAATGCTTTTAGCTAATAAATAAAAAAAGACCTGATAAAAACTGTTATTATTTTTATTTGTTATCTTACACGTACATATTTTTATTTATTTATTTAATAGTCTACAAAATGAGCAATTTAAACAGACTAAATATCATAAATTGGCGGCCACCGTGGTGTGATGGTAGCATGCTCCGCCAACCACACCATATGCCCTGGGTTCGCACCCCGGGCAAAGCAACATCAAAATATTAGAAATAAGGTTTTAAATTAGAAGAAAATTTTTCTAAGCGGGGTCGCCCTCGGCAGTGTTCGGCAAGCGCTCCGGGTGTATTTCTGCCATGAAAACATCTCAGTGAAAACTCATCTGCCTTGCAGATGCCGTTCGGAGTCGGCATAAAACATGTAGGTCCCGTCCGGCCAATTTGTAGGGAAAATCAAGTGGAGCACGACGCAAATTGGAAGAGAAGCTCGGCCTTAGATCTCTTCGAATGTTATCGCACCTTACATTTATTTTTTTTTAAATAGCAGTACATTTACAAATAGTATGTCTTATACAAAACGAATGTGCAGTGTAAAACATTAAGTAAACGATCTTAAGAGTTATAGTTACATATTTAATATTAAGAGGTGAAATGTATAATCATATGCGCGATAATTTAAATAAATAACTTAACTTTACAAGAGGGTATGAGTTTTGTATACGTATGCCCAGTAAGGGGCAGACGAAGGTCCTCAGAAGGGAGCTGACGCGATTCGCTCAGAAAGGAGCTGATTGCCCAGTAGGGGGCTAACGAGAGGTGCTTAGAAGGGAGTTGATGTGAACCGCAGGGAAAAACATGCTATATTATATATACATAAAATGGAGTAACAGTAAGTTTTAGTTAGTTATTTGAAATATGTATACATAGATATTAATTTAACTCAAAAAAAATACACCTCTTTATTTTGAAAAGCGAGTCTGACATATCAAAATTACTATAATGCTTGTTAAAATCCCGGCACAAACAACGAAGGGCTTCGTGCATTTCGAAATTCGACCTACATGTGCTCAAAAAAATCGGATGGAAATGCCTCGATAGCCTCATGGGAACATAATATTTGATCTCGTTAAGTAAAAATGGGCTATTCACCGTTCCACTCAATAATTTCACCATAAACAACACACCAAGCATTTCCCTGCGACTCTCGAGAGAAGGAAGGTTTATAAGCTTTAACCCGTGTAATTGTGCACTTGAAATGATTTTCTACCAAAACTCATGAATTTACATTTATTTAGGTTGAGGCTCATATCATTAATATTGCACCACTTGACTAAACTATCGAGATCTTCTTGAAGGAGCAATCTGTCTTCTGGAGTGAGTATAGGTTTAAAAAGCTTTACATCGTCAGCATACATCAAAATCTTGGAATGAGTTAACGCACTTTAAAGATCATTAATAAATAGCAAAAATAGCAAAGGTACTCCAGAAGTAACCCTAATGAATTGAGATTCGCTATTTTTAAATAACACCTTTTGTTTCCTTCCTTTTAAGTAAGAGGGAATCCAACTCAAGTTGAGGTGGAAACCTTAAACCATTAAGTTTATAGGTGAGAATAGTGTGGGAAACCTTATCGAAAGCTTTGCTGAAATACGTGTAAATTACGTCGGTATGTAGGCTATTTCTAAAATGTCTGGAGACATGAGTAGTAAATTCCAACAGGTTCGCCTCAGTCGACTTGCCTTTGCAGAAGCCATGCTGAGCTGGGTTAATAATAGGAGAAACTGAATGAGCTAGTTGTTTAGTTATAATGGATTCGAAAAGTTTAGGTATTTCGCTAAGTTTTGCAATGCCTCTATAGTTTGCAACACATGATTTACTGCCACTTGTACAGTGGTATAATAAAAGACTCTTTCCAGAAACTGGGAAATACACCTCGCTTTAGAGAAGCATTAAAAATATTCGTTAAGGGCCGATACAAATATTCCGCGCAACTTTTTAGAACAACAGAAGGACCACTAGCGTAAGAGATTTTTAGGTTTTCTAGGTGTAAAAATACGACGTTATAGGATATCGAAGGGGCTCGTGCATCGCAAAGCAGTGGCGAGCTAAAAAGAATATTCGGTTGGACGGGCACGCAATTTTGTGCGTAGTTTGATTTAAAGAAATCAGCAAACATATCGGCAACTGTAGCATCGTCACTTGAAACCAAGTCTTTAAATTTCATGGCGGATGGGAATCCAGTAGTCTTTCGTTTAGTGGTAACAAAATTGAAGAACGACTTGGGAGCAGAGGAAAGTTGCAGTTTAATCTTATTAATGTAGTCTTTGTAACACTTTTTGTTCAAAGAATTATATTTATGACGTAGAACAGAACATCTGCTATAGTCATTTGGAAATCCAGATTTTTTATATCTCTTAAATCAACGCGTTTTCTGATTTTTTAAGCAGTTTAGTTCCTTGGTGCACCAACCAGTATTTACTGAAACTCTAACGCTATTAGTTTGGGGGTACAAGCACGGAATATGAGGTATAAAGCACTAGTAAAATGATGAACGCTCTCGTCAACATTGTGCTATTAGCGCAATACAAGATATTTGTACTTATGTACATGCCAGAATAGGTCTAGCTTGAAATGCATAAGATAATGAATTTCACTTTCGAACACACACAAATTACTCATAGCGACACAGTCATAGCGGCATAGCTAAGTTACATTAAACCCAGCGGGGAGCCATATCCATTTACAGTTGCTTAACCCATAAACATAACTGGTTGACAGCGTCGGTTTGTCGGTGCGACTGACCAAACATTATTACATAGGTAATAAGAATATTGCACTGAATAGGTATATAGAAATAGAATGTAGTTATATTTAGTGTGTAAGTATTATACAAAAAAATATTGTAAAAGTATTGTAAGAAAAATTCCTATAAAAAGGGAAAGCATTTGTTAATAAAAATCAATCATTAATCTGATGTCTGCGCTGAACATTAGCGCCAGCAAAACCCTTTTGTTTTAATACAAAAGGCATACTTTACATGGTGATCCAGTTTAGATTAATACCTGGCAAAACTGCAAAAGATCTAGCTGGTCAGAGGAACCCGTCAGCTCGCGACAATAAACTTTCTCACGTCGCGTTAAATAAAACAAGTAGGACTCCCCTTCGATCCTACAAACCAAAAAAAAAAAACAAAAAACACGCACAAATGAGATTGAATTTTTTTTGGCAAAGGAAGTCACCCAAAAATATCACCAGAGGAAAAATTGAGCACTACCCAAAATAAAAATCACTATGATGCATAGCAACAAGCGAGCATAAAAGAAGTGGCATACGATTAAGGATTGATGACCAACAACAACATAAATTTGCAGCAAGCGAGTATAGACGAAGTGGAATAAAATATAGCAGCAAAAACAATAGGGCAATATCTTCACAATTGATGTCTGTTGGCGGCGTGACACAAAACGAGCAACAACATAGGTATAAAATTTAGAATAACTTGAGCGGCCCTTTGACGCTTAACCATGGGCAAAATTATATTTTGACTAGGATTTTTTTTTTGTACAATAGGAGATATTAGAAATAATGTAGACAAAAAAACATATATATATATATGTAAAGACTTAAAGAAAAAAAGAATTAATCAAACGTAAAATAAATAAAAATTCAATATCTAAGTAAATTGGAATACATAGGGCGTTTTCGTAAAGCTTCTTAAATACCCTGCTAACTCTCGTTACATATACCCAGTTCCAGTTATTTCCTTTGTTATGAACGAAATAACCATAAAGCAACCATAGGTCATTTTTATAAATTTTAAAAATAAAATTACTCTGTTAGTAATAAATCAAAATGCAAAGAGATTCCTCAGACTTTCCTCTCCAATGGTGGGACGAGAATACCCTACACACTAGGGGCATACAAATGGAATTAGAAGGCTTAAATAATTGGTGGAAAATAATAGGAATGGAAAGGGAACCATCCAATAGAAGACATTATAAACCCGACAACCAGGGTGGAGGCAATAATGCGAATGATTAGGAGAGTATTCCCCGAAGATGCCAAATGTTAAGTTATAATAGCATCTAAAATTTTTTTTACTACGAATAGATGAAAATATTTTTAAATATTTTATAAACTACACTAAGCTAGTAAATCAAAAAAAACTTTTTTTAAATATTAAAAATTTTCACCCTAAATAAAAATATATTTGAACGATAATTT
The DNA here is from genome assembly GCF_040869045.1 of Eurosta solidaginis. NCBI lineage: Eukaryota > Metazoa > Arthropoda > Insecta > Diptera > Tephritidae > Eurosta > Eurosta solidaginis. The sequence continues at coordinate 171,729,298 of NC_090319.1, read as the reverse complement.
CCACAATAAAAAGGTTATAAATAAAACTAAATATTTAACATTTTATTAAAATTAGAGGAATTTCAAAATGTCTTGGTGGACAAAAATAGTCCAAGGCATTATGATAGCCATAGCTGGTTACGAAGTAGGAAAAGAAACCAGAAACAAAAGCTGCTCCAAACATTCCAGATGTTTGGCCAGCAGTTTTGATCGGCGTTATCGTGCTATTGACCATTGCAATAGCCATAATACTTAAAAACTATATGAAAATTAAATATAGGCAGTTGAAAAATGCTCAACCACGCGTTTACACCCACTTTTAAAACCAACCCAAAGCTGAGGAAGAACAACAACTAAGTATAATAATAATCAACAGTAAAGGCAGACTCATTAACCCTGCCTAAATTTAATAGCAAATCAAAATTTGCATAATTCCTTTGAATGCTCATGAAGCAATAGGAAATTCTAGGACAGAGGAAATAAGCAAAACCTAAGAAAGAAAATATACAAAAATTTCAAAAACAGCCCAGAACAGCAAGAATGAAGAAAAGTCACAAATAATATCTTAAAATATATGTGAAACGCTATATAAATTTGCAATAAAAGACTAGTCGCGCTCATTTTCATCTTAGGATAGACAAATGTTAGCGTAGAAAAATTAGCAAGCAACCAGATTGTTAAGGAATTTATTGATTTAGGACAATATTCGAGCAGGAATACAAGAAGTGCCGGCAATCTAGGACTTGAAATTTATAAGGAAAAATTAAGGCAAATTTAAAATTGATAACCAGGTTCTCAAGATCAACTAATTGCACAAACCCAAGAGGTTGTGCAAGTGACAAATCCTGGTATAAAAAAAAATGAAAATTCTTCATAAAAGTCATGACGATTCTGTCTTGGTGGCCGCCGCAGAATTCGCATGAAAAATAAAATCAAATAAATTGCTGGAAAAATATATTAAAAGTTAGAATAATTTTTGCACCCACTGTACCTTTCTTCCACCTACCAGCTAAACTACTACAGCAATTAAAAATTACCTCGCTCTTCTCCCAATTACAGCTAATAAATTTTCCGAATAATTCGCTATACAATTTTCTTTTATTGGTACTAAGTTTAATGTAACACTAATAAAATGAAATAACAATAAAAAGCTGTTATTTAATAGAAATAATTAAAGAAATATATATAAGTATGAGGTGTTTCAGTTAGAAAACCTCGCTTTTGGAGAGATTATAATTTTAGGAAAAATTTTTTTTTTTACTTCAATTCTGGTAGAATATGTTAGGAAATAGTAACAGGAAAATATTTTATTTCAACCCCCAGTAGAATAGGAAATAGTAATAGGAAAATAGCAATACAAAAAAAATTACTATTAACTCACAGAATTTAACAAAACCCAGTTTCAACCATAGTATTTCAATATAAAGTCATGTTGGCATCAAGTTACGGTTACCTCTTTCCGATTTTTAAGTGAGTCGACGCTCTTAAAGACCGGCTATGCAAAACACATTTAAAACTGTGATGTGTAAAAGCAAATGTCAATAACACTTGATGCAAAACATTATTCATCAACACAAGCACATAACCATACAAATGTGCATACATATATTATACTTCAAAACAACAAAAAAAAAAAAAAATTTACAAACAAAAGAACAATAGAAAAAAAATTTTTTTGTCAACACAAAAAATCACACATGGCAAGCAAATGTAAACGGACCTAAAAATAAGGAAAAAAAGCTTCACGCTCAATATCAAATTACCGCAAGACAATAAATTACAATAGCAAACTAAAAAGCAATTAAAATTTAGTAAACTCTACATGGTCATTAAATCACTTTAAGAATCACATAAAATTGTTCTCAAGTATATGCGATTCTTTCTAAAGGTGTATGATGTGGTATTACGCCAATACAAGATATGTGTACTTATGTACATGCCAGAATAGGTCTAGCTTGAAATGCATAAGCAAATGAATTTCACTTTCGAACACACACAAATTACTCATAGCGACACAGTCATAGCGGCATAGCTAAGTTACATTAAACCCAGCGTGGAGCCATATCCATTAACAGTTGCTTAACCCATAAATATAACTGGTTGACAGCGTCGGTTTGTCGGTGCGACTGACCAAACATTATTACATAGTTAGGTAATAAGAATATTGCACTGAATAGGTATATAGAAATAGAATGTAGTTATATTTAGTGTGTAAGTATTATACAAAAATATTGTAAAAGTATTGTAAGAAAAATTCCTATAAAAAGGGAAAGCATTTGTTAATAAAAATCAATCATTAATCTGATGTGTGTTTTTTTGCGATGCATCGGAAAAAGCATATGCAGCAGCAATCTACATGCGCGTAAAAAGGGATGATAAAATTTTCACAAATCTCTTGCTAGCCAAAATCCGAGTAGCCCCAGTGAAAATCATCTCACTACCACGTTTAGAACTTTGCGGCGCCGTGCTGCTCGCAGAAATCATGGAATCAATATTCCGAAACATTCATTTGGGGCCAGCAAAAGTTCACCTCTGGACGGATTCAACCATCGTACTCGCATGGATAAGAAAGCCGCCCTGTTCCTGGTCAACCTTCGTCGCACACCGAATCACTAAGATCATCGATATGGTCGGTAGAAAGGACTGGCTTCACGTGGACTCTGAATCTAATCCAGCGGATCTAGGAAGCAGAGGACTACTTGCATCAGAGTTGGTCAACAATTCGTTGTGGTGGCAGGGACCTTCTTGGCTGCAAGAAGACAATTCCCACTGGCCAGCACAAGAGACCGAATACAAAACGTCTGTTGAGGAGAAGAGGGCACAAACATATGCCACGACAAGGGTAGATCAGGTAGATATTCTCAACCGTTTTTCAAATTTACCCAGGGATTTAAAGGTTCTATCCTATGTTAGGAGATTTTATAAATGAACTCACCCAAAAACTAAAGCAATGTTCCACGCAAGGTCGTGTATAATCTCAGCCGACGAGATTGAGGCAACGACTCAAGCATTAATACGAGTCTGCCAGAAACAATTTTACGGGACAGAATATTTAAAATTGAAAAATAGGGAACCTATCGATCGAAAGAGTGAAATACTGTCACTCAACCCATATATCGACAAAGATGATATTATTAGAACAGAGGGGGGCCTAGGGGCGTCAAAAGCCATGTCATACAACGAGCGTCATCCGATCATCTTTCTTTACAATTGTAGGCTGTCTCGCCTTACAGTTATGATGGCTCATCATGACTCCCTTCATGGCGAGAACCAGCTCATGCTCCGTCTCATCCGAACCCAATACTGGATACCGAATGTCAAGACCATGATCAGAGCCGTCATCCACAATTGCAAAACCTGCATTATTCAGCGAAAGCAGGCACAGTCCCAACTTACGGGTACCCTTCCCTGCGAACGGACTACTTTTACCCGCGCGTTTACCAATACCGGGGTAGACTTTGCGGGGCCTTTCGACATCAAAAGCTACCGCGGTAGAGGATGTCGACTGTCAAAAGGCTACGTATGCCTTTTTGTCTGTTTCTCCACTAAGGCCATTCACTTAGAGGCCACTAGTGACCTCAGCACCCCATGCTTTCTCGCAGCCTTCTCGCGTTTTATCGCGAGAAGAGGATGTCCGAAGAACATCTACTCCGACAATGGTACAAACTTTGTCGGAGCGTCAAGATCTTTACGATCCGAAGTTAAAGCCTTCCTGGCAGAAAGCCGAGACAAGACAGTCTCCAAGTACAGCCAACAAGGATTAACTTGGCATTTTACTCCCGCCGCCGCTCCACATATGGGCGGCCTGTGGGAAGCGGGAGTAAAGAGCTTCAAAAGCCACTTCAAAAAGGTCGCGTCTCCCCATAAGTATACTATGGAGGAGTTCCAAACACTTTTGTGCCGGATTCAGGCGTGCCTCAATTCGCACCCTCTTAGTCCAGGGTCAAATGACCCAACGGATCTGGAACCACTAACCCCAGGACATTTCCTAACCGGCAGCCACCTGCTGGCTCCACCAGAACCAGATTCCAGTGGGAGCTCTGCCTCGATGATCAATCGATGGCAGAAACTCAAAGCACTCCATCACACTTTCTGCAAACGATGGAAGGTGGAATATCTATCCGAACTTCAAAAACGAGTGAAGTGGAAGCATCCCAAAGAAAATATAAAAGTGGGAGATCTCGCTGTCCTCAAAGAGGACAACTTATCTCCCAACGAATGGAGGTTAGGTCGAGTCGTCAATGTACACCCCGGCGAAGATAACCGGGTTCGCGTAGTTGACCTCATAACAGAGAAGGCTCAAGTCAGACGACCTTTGGTCAAACTGATCCTTCTTCCAACGGAGGAGATGGATTGCGAGAGGGCCAAGAGCTCCTCATAACAATCCCTCCGTTTCTCTCCCTCCTTTCCGAACTCCACCTCCCTATCAATAATCCACCAAAAACCCGGCTCTCGTTCACCCGAAACGAGGCCAACCAATAATCTACCGCAGATCCGCTATCTGCCAAAGAACATAAAGGCCTTCGGCCTATTTTATTTACAATTTTCAAGAAGCAACCCCAATTCACTTGTCATCCCATTACGACTTCTTCATCAGCTGGCTTTTCGGGAGCTGAGCATTGAACTCGAGTCTCCAACATTCGTATCGGTGCAAGCCTTTTTGGCTGCTAAGCCATATGAACAGAAAAGCCTACCGCAGAAGTGAAAACTCATCTGCCCCAGATATTAGCATTGGTTTATAATTTTAGAAATCCGAATTAAGCCAGTCCGAATATTTAAGAAAAGCACCTGACTATTCCAAACTTCGAATAAAAACCCCCACAACTTTCAAATAATTTTGGAATTCTACGCATTCAGCTTAATAGCGCATTAATTTTGCGTGCAAGGAAATGCATGCATGCCTAAATGCCATCCGACTGCATGCAGCGTCGAAACATTGGTTTTTGTATAAATTTAAGAAATATTAGACATATTTTTGAGCGCGTATTAAAAGTTGACCTTCTGTTCTACTAATCCAGTTTGTCCGGACGATTCGTCTCCATTTGAGAATTTGGAGAATCGGTTTTGTAGGTGGAATATTATGCATATTCGGACCTCGTGAGGTAGTATCAAAGAACGTATTCCGAATATTCTAAATTCACGGTTTATCCGGAACGCCTCCATGAATACTTAACGGAAGAGTGCTTTCCGAACTTTCAGAATAAAAAGGTGAATACTCCCTGTGTAACAGGACCGCACAAAAGCTTGACTCTTCTGTCAAAATCAAATTTATAACTACCAAAGATACTTGTCTACTACCATTTCACTGAAGGGGATTGAATTATTCCCCGGTTCCCTACTTCGTATAAGTAACCCGTCCAGTTTGCACATCGAAGAACAAACCTCTAGTAATTTAATCAAACTCACCCACTCACTGAGACTGGTTAAAGCTGTTGCTGCCATACTAAGAGGTTGTTTCGGCGGCACCCAATAAAACTTCCAATATACCCACAATGCTTGAAGTTACGCCGTGCTCCTTAGATCCATTGGATCCAACAGCACTATTGACTATTCTTGAAATTGAAGCAATTTTTTCATGCACTTAGACGTTTACTTGCGAGTAGTTGAATATGCCGCATTTTCAACTTTACCAGGCTTCCGCGAAATTATTGGCCCTAAAATTGTAGCCGCTCTACGCCGGTAAGGTTTTTGCAGTGACATATGCTGCAATCGATTTGATAAACTCACTATTGCATTCAGTGAATCATTAACTGCTAATGATCATTGCAACAACAAGTTTTTTCAATTAGAAGAAAAGTTTTCTAAGCGGGGTCGCCCCTCGGCAGTGTGTGGCAAGCGCTCCGCGCGTAATTCTGCCATGAGAAGCGCTCAAAGAGGGCTCATCTGCCTTGCAGATGCTGTTCAGAGTCGGCTCAAAAGAAGAGGAGCACGACACAAATTGAGAGAGAAGCTCGGCTTAAAATCTCTTCCGAGGTTATCGTGCCTTACATTATTTATGTCTATAATTGCGCATTTCACGAGAGAGTATTCATGCACTGTTTAAGGGGATAAGCGATATAAATTTTACCTTCCTTTTGGTGTAGGTGGCTGCTGCGGATGCGGAGGTGATGGCGATGATATGGTGCTTTGATGATGGCAATCGGGTTAGTCACGGTGGCGGTAGCTATGTGTGATCCTTAATTGGACAGAAATTCCGGCACACAAGGGTGAAGCAAACGCGCGATATATCGTGAAACGCGCAACTAAATAGCAATGCCGCACTGGGAAACGTATGATATTCCGAACGAAACTTTCGATATAGAAAAGACACTAGCAAATTTCTTATATTTTCTCTTTGATACAAGGGTTTATTTTAATTCAAATTCACAAATTTGTTGAGTCACACTCGGGATAGTTAAAAGATTTCGAATAAATAATAAAAATATAAAAAAGAAATGTCAAAACAAAAATTATATATATATGTACATATGGCACCTGTCAACACATCAGTTGGGGTTGCCAGAGGGGCGAAATATGTTCAAGCATTCATTTACAAGTCCATAAGTTCTAATCCTAGTTTAACATGAGTGTTACGTATAATGTTTATACGTATTTTAATTAATTCATGAATAGCTCAAATATAATATAAAGGTATAAAATATGTAATGAAGTACATATTTCCACGTATAATAATTCATAAATATACGTTTAAATTCAAATAGGTTTAATTCAATAAAACATATGCAATAAAACATATGGAAGCGTGTAATAATAAAAAAATCGTTTATAAATTCAGCTCTTAAAATAAAAGGGTTGGGTGTTGACGACTACGACAGTCGCTCAAACATCGTCCCCGCCCTAGGCGCGTTCAGCGACTAGAGCCTCTTGCAGCTCTTGAAGGGTCGGCAATGCATCTCGCACGAGGATTTGGGACACTTTTCCTCTAGCGTTGGCGGTCTGCAGCCCTTGTGCGGTGCATCGAATGGTGCGTCGTGCGATGCCGGGTGCTGCTGAGGGAATGTTGTTTCCCGGGCGAGAACGGGGTTGCCCGGTGGCGGCAGGGGGTGCCGGTACGACGGATCTGCCAGGCCGGGGTGCCTGGATGGCGCGCTGGGCGCTTGGGGTAGCGTCCCGCCGATGGAGTAGGGAGTGATGTCGCGCTCCACAGATCCGGCATCTGTCGTACGAGCTGCACTCGCTGGTGATGTGAGATAATGCCAAGCAATTCAGGCAAAACTTATGGGCTCGTGCAAGCATCCATCTCTGGGGTGGTTTCATTTTTTTGAATATGACGCAGTTCCGAAGAGCGTGCTGACGGGTGCATATGCGGCACCGTCGGTAATCCGTTATTAGTGTCGAGCTGCGTGATTCATTGGCGCGGTTGGGAGCAACGATCTCCGACCGCACTGGTCTTCGTGACGATGACTGATTTGCACGATCCATAGCGATCTGTAATTACAGTTGTAAAAGTATTTTAGTGGAGAGAAATACTGATACAGGGGATTTCAGCTGGCATTATGTTGCAAAATACGACATATTAGTGACGGTGATGTGGTAAGAGTGGACAGAGGTAGTTTGAGAGTAGCTACGAATTCTCCGGGGTTGCCCGAGAGGGTGGGCTTTCAGTCTGATGGAGGAAACAGAGCTTGACAAGTGGTCGTGTGAGGGTGCCGGTTTGAGTACGAACGTCAACAACACGTATATGGCCGTCAGGACCTGGATGTATTTTTTCAATACGTCCAAGGCGCCATTCAGTCGTGGGAAGTGAGTCGTCGTGAATGCAGACACACTCACCGACCTTGGGTTCGGGTTGTGGATTTTTCCACTTCTGCCTTTTTTGGAGATCCTTCATGTAGTCTTCCTTCCACCTTTTGCTGAACTGATGATGTAAACTTTTTACCCTGTCCCATCGGTTTATAAGAGATAAATCCGCGTGATCGACTTCAGGGATAGCGAGGAGGGGGCTACCTCGGAGAAAGTGGCCGGGGGTCAGCGCGGTAAACTCTGTGGGATCTTGGGATAAAGGTGAGATAGGACGAGAGTTTAATACGGCTTCAATTCTTACAAAGAGGGTGGTAAATTCTTCAAATGTGAACTTGTGGGCTCCTGCAGTCCTCTTGAAGTGCAGTTTGAAACTCTTCACTGCAGACTCCCACAAGCCGCCCATGTGGGGAGCTCCGGGCGGAGTGAATTTCCAATTAATGCCCTGGGGAGAGTGAGTATTTTGCGATTACTTCTTGAGAGGCAGTTTTCATGAAGTCAACGAACTCTTTTTCCGTCGCTCTTTTAGCTCCAATAAACGTTTTGCCGTTGTCACTCATCATTGTGGCAGGATATCCACGACGTCCGACGAAGCGAGCGAATGCTGCGAGAAAGGCATTTGTTGTTAGGTCCGACCACAGCTCAAGGTGAACAGCTTTTGTCACGAAACAGACAAAAACGGCCACGTAGCCTTTCAGTAAGGTGTGAGACCTTAGCAAGGAGGCTTTTATATGGAAAGGCCCCGCAAAGTCGACACCGGTAGTGGTGAAAGGCGGAGCATATGTGCATCGTTCCGGGGGCAAAGCCGCCATGATTTGCGATCGCATTTGCTGCTTGTGGAGGGTACAAGTTTTGCACTGATGTATGCATCTCTTTCCTTCGGGGGAGCCTGAAATCCCTAGAGGGCGCGTCCCCAGGTGGCGGATAGGGGAATGCCTCCCAGATATGGGTGGTAGGAGAGAAATCAAATATCTCCCGCGGACCACACAGGCCGAAGAAGGACACTTCGTTAATAAACCAAAGTACAAAAAAAAAAATCCTGTCGCCTCTTTGGGAGCCGAGTAGCCGGCAGGTGGGCGTCTGTTCTCCATGTAAGGAGCGGCCTGCTTCGAGCAATCTGTGAACTCATCACTCGCTGATTGAAATTTAAATAATATTCTAGCATGGATCAAAACGATAACGGAAACTATTCTCCACGGGGTAACCAGCATTTGCGACACAATCCCTCTGCTTCGGCAGCTGGCACATCGGATGTGGAGGTGCCAAATTCACGCTTTAATATTAGGATGAATGAAACTGAAACGACCGACCAAGATCATATTCCTGAAAGTAACAAACATCACAGAATCGGCATGAAGCATAAAACACAAATATGTACATGGAATGTACGAACTCTCTACGAGAGTGGTAAGCTTGAACAGCTACGGAGGGAAATGCACCGATACAAAATAGACATATTAGCCATACAAGAGTGCAGATGGACAGGATATGGCCGAATAAATGACCAAGGAACAACGTTCCTATACTCGGGCCGAAATGAAGGAGAGAGTCACACCAGCGGCGTAGGTTTTTTAATAACAAATACAATAGCGAAAAGTATTATTGAATGGGTGCCGATAAGCCCCAGAATTATTATACTTAAACTCCGCACTAGAGCAAGGAAACTAGTCATCATCAATGTTTATGGACCAACAGAAAGCCAAAATGACGAAATCAAAAACGAATTTTTCGATACGCTCAACAGCTGCGTAAACTCACACGTTAATCAAGGGGACATATGTGTTATTCTAGGCGACTTTAATGCTAAAGTTGGATCTGACAATGATGGTCTAGATATATACATGGGTAAACACAGCCCTGGTACCCGGAATGACAATGGTAGTAGGCTTATAGAATTTTGTTGTGAAAACGGTCTGGTGATCGGTGGAAGCTTATTCCCACATAAATTAGTCCACAAAACAACATGGACGTCTCCGGATCAACGCACTAATAACCAAATTGATCACGTACTAATAAACAGCAGATGGAGGTCATCCTTGCTAGATGTGCGCGTTAAAAGAGGAGCAGATATTGGTAGCGATCACTACCTTGTAGCTGGTAGTTTCAGATTTAAGGTAGCCGCAGTACAGAAAAACCTTCAAAAAATTAGCAAGAAAATTGATATTGAGAAACTAAAGCATGAAGAATATCAAAATGCCTTTAATGCCGCAGTACGCGAACGTGTTGAACAGGTAAACATGAGTGGTAGTACAGGTGACAGGCTAGACTCCGTTAATAATATCTACCAAGAACTTGGTAGCAGTATCCTTGGACACAAAAACAAAGCAAAGAAAGTATGGCTAACAAATAATACGTGGACACTTATTGAACAGCGGCGGAAAATTAAAGAATCGCTTCTCAGACGGACGAACAACAATGACACGGAGGAAGCAAGGCAGTTAGCCGCAAGGTATAAAGAAAAATGCAAGCAAATTAAGAAGTCTGCTAGAAAAGACAAGAGGGAATGGGCTGACACATTAGCAAGTCGAGCTGAAACGGCAGCCAGATTAAATAATATGAGGGAACTCTATGAGATTAGTAGGGAACTCACCGGAAAATACAGGAGTGGTCAAAAACCAGTAAAAGACTTAAACGGAAATCTTATTACTGAAAGCGAACAACAAATGAGTGTATGGGTGGAACACTTCAAGAAAGTATTAAATAATCCTGTAGGTGAAGCGACCTTAAATTCCAACACTATTGCTGCAAACTACAACAGCCAACCCCACTTCAATGGGGTAAACAGCGCGCCCCCTACGAAAAATGAAATAATTTCAGCAATCAAGTCCTTAAAAAAGGGCAAGGCCCCAGGAACTGATGACATATATGCTGAATACCTCATAGCAGATCCAGATACCGCAGCTGAAACCTTACTTCCAATCTTCCGTCAGGTATGGGAAGAAGAATCCTACCCTCGTCAGTGGAATGAAGGCATACTTGTAAAAGTCGCAAAAAAGGGAGATACCTCTGATTGTAACAACTACAGAGGTATCACCTTACTCTCGATTCCTAGCAAAGTGTTCTCCACGATCTTACTGTCCCGAATTGAAGAGGCGGTGTATCGAACTCTAAGAGAAAATCAGTTTGGCTTTAGACAAAACCGATCCTGTGTTGATCTAATAAATACCGTCCGAATCATTGTTGAACAATGCTGTGAATACAGAACATCAGCTTATTTACTTTTTATCGACTTTAAAAAGGCTTTTGATAGTCTCGACAGGAAATATATTTGGGAAATACTACGAAAACGAGGGATGCCCAATAAAATAATCAACATTATAAAGGCAATGTATGCCGAATTTAAGTGCCGGGTCAGTCACGATGGGCGCCTCTCAGAACCCTTCGAAATTAAAAGCGGGGTGCGACAGGGATGCATACTCTCCCCGCTCTTGTTTATCTTGGCATTAGACGAGATTATGAGGAACGCAGAAAATGGTGGACACGGTGTACAGTGGACGCCTTTCACTCAGCTAGGGGATTTAGAATATGCAGACGATGTCTGTCTGCTAAGCCACAGAAGTACTGACCTTCAACACAATGTAGAAGCTGTCAACACACATGCAAAGGAGGCTGGACTAAGCATCAATACAGCGAAAACCAAAGTCATAAGATGCGGCTATAGTATTTCATCAAGGCCATTGACGCTTACGGTTGACGAAAATGAAATCGAAGGTGTAGAGTCCGTTGTTTATCTTGGTAGTATTGTCTCAAATAAGAGCGGTGCAGATGAGGACGTTCAGTCTCGCATAAACAAAGCAAGAATGGTTTTTGGGCAACTGGCAAACGTGTGGAGGTCCAGCCAAATATCTTTAAAAACGAAGCTTCGACTGTTTAATTCGAATGTTAAATCAGTACTGTTTTATGCTTGCGAGACGTGGAAAAGCTCAACTTCAATTCAGAAACGTCTACAAGTTTTTATTAATAAATGTCTGCGCCGAATCCTGAAAATTCGATGGCCGGAAAGAATTTCAAATGACGACTTATGGTCTAGAACAAATCAACCTAAGGCTACCACAGAAATAACCAAGCGTAAATGGTCGTGGATTGGTCACACTCTCAGAAGACCTCCAGTAAATATAGCCAGACAAGCATTGCGATGGAATCCACAAGGAAGCCGACGACCTGGTGCACCTGCGAAAACTTGGCGCAGAACTGTGGATAAAGAACTCGAAGACGCAGGATATACGTGGAATGACATCACAAGAACTGCACCTAACAGAATAAGATTTAAGTCGGTGGTCGAGGCCCTATGCTCCAATAGGAGTTGAGGAGGATGATGATGATGCATCTCTTTATGAGGGGTTTAAGTCGTAGAATATAGAGATCCTGTCTGAGGCATTGCTGCATGAGACGTATTTCGGCATGGAGAAGTAGTTCATGGAGGTACTGTATATAGAGGACAGCGAATCTTGATTTTTCTGGGATAATAACGGGATGTTTTTCATTGTAAGTCAACGTCGAATGAACTAGTCTACCGTGAACCCTGAGGAGCCCGTTTTCATGGAGGTATGGGTTGAGGGTTAGTAGAGAGCTTCTTTGATCAATGGGTTTTGCATTTTCCAAGCATGCTCTTTCGCGAGGAAAATATCGGGTTTGTGTTAACGTCACAAGTTTATTTTTCGTTTTGCGGAGATCTTCATGAGACAGAGAGGGAGTGTAAGCCGGTTTAATGCCTCGAATTCGGTCCTTGAGATTATTAATGAACCTGAAGGCATATGCCATGACCCTGAGGGCGCGAGGAAAAGAGGAAAATCGATCCAATACATCGGGGTCATCTTCAGCTGAGTATAGTGCTTCGCTCCGGCGCATTTCAAGCGGGTTGATGCTGCGGGTAGATGGGTTTGGCCAAGCTTCGGGGGGCTGGGTCAGCCACGCAGGGCCATTCCACCACAGCGAAGAATTTGCCAAGTCCATGGGTTTGCATCCTCTAGTACCCATGTCTGCTGGATTGTCGCGACTGCCTACATGCTTCCAGGAGGCGCTTCCGACGAGATCCATAATTTCAGCTGTTCGATTGGATACGAAAGTTTTCCAAGCGTGGGGAGGCTTTTCGAGCCATGCTAACACAATTTCCGGGTCAGACCACATGTAAAGATTTTTAAGAGAGAGCTCGAGATGGGATTGTACGACGGCGATTAGTCGGGCAAGGAGTAGAGCTGCACATAGTTCTAGTCTAGGAAGACTGGTAGTGCGAAGAGGGGCAAACTTGCCTTTAGCGACCAGAAGGTGGGACGACGTGGTGGCACCGTGGGTTGTTCGCAGATATATGGTGGCGCAATATGCCTTTTCTGACGCATCGCAGAAACCATGCAGTTCAACCTGCTGGTTCGGGATGTAGTCAACCCATCGAGGTATCTTTATATCTGAGACGTTGGGAGGGGCTTCACTGGTTCGTCCCAGCCAGTTCCGTCTATCCATAGCTCTTGGAGTAAAATCTTGGCCTGAATCATAATCGGCGTAAGCCACCCTGCGGGGTCAAAAAGTTTTGCGACCGAGGAGAGAATTTGTCGTTTTGTACTAGCGGACGAGAGGGGTATTGAGTCCACTGTATACGAAAACGTGTCGGTCAGAGCGTTCCACTGTATGCCGAGAGTTTTGGTGTTGCTTGCTTTCTCGAATTCCAAAAGATTGGTATCTAGCAAGTCCTCTTCTTTGATGTTTTTTTTATACTGGGGTGATTGACCGTTATTTTCCGTAGTGGAAATCCTGCTGACGCTAACACTTGGATGACTTGGGAGAGAGATGTTTCAGCAGAGAGAATTTCATGGCTGCCAGAGAGAATGTCATCTACATATGTTTCTTTCGTCAAAACAGGGACGGCTTTGGGGAAAGTTTCCTCTACATCTTTGGCCAGTTGGTGAAGAGTACGTATGGCGAGGTAGGGGGCACAGTTCACACAAAATGTGACTGTTTTCAGACGATAGTCTTTTATGGGGTCGCTCGGAGATGAGCGAAACACGATCCTCTGATAGTCTCTGTCGTCTTCATGCATTATGATTTGACGATACATTTTTTCTACGTCTCCGTTAAAAACAAATTGGTAGGTACGCCACTTGAGAATCAGAAGCATCAGATCGGGCTGGAGGGTAGGGCCGGTATAAAGAACGTCGTTGAGCGCATGTCCAGATGCCGACTTCTTTGAGGCGTTAAACACGACCCGCACCTTTGATGTCTTTTTCTCGGGTTTGACAACTGCGTGATGAGGAAGATAAAATGAGAGGCATTTTCCTCCGTCAAATTTTTCATAGGAGCCGGTTTCCTCCATATGATCGAGCGTGAGGTATTCTTCTAGAACACTATCATATTGAGTCTTTAAATCCCCATTCTTCTGCAGACTTCTCTCCATTCCAAGAAACTGGCTTAGAGCTGAAGACCGAGAGTGGGATAATGAGATTGACTCTGGGAAGCTGGGTTTAAATGGCAGCCTTACGATATAACGACCGTTATCATCGCGTGAGGTTGTGGCTGCATAGAAATTTTCGCAAAACTCGTCTTCTGGGATTATTTGGGGGTTGGTGGGAACTTCCTCCAATTCCCAGAATTTACGCAATAGAGAGTTAAGATCTTCGTTCGACACTTCTGACACTTGCATGCAGAAAGCGTTTACCATCATAGGGGCTCTACCGCTCAGAATCCATCCAAAAATGGTTTTCTGCGCTAGAAGATGGGGGGAAAGTTTCTCAACGCCATTTTGGATGATTTGCGGTATTACATCACTGCCTAGGACGAGATCTATTTGCGAGGGGGAGTGACAGTTCGAGTCTGCGAGGTTGAGGTGTGCCCATTTTGCTTGAAGCTCGCTAGTGAGCTTAAGCGAGGGGAGCATTTTTGTTAGCCGGGGTAATACTATTGCCTCTGCACTTATTCTGGTTTTGAAATCGGGGGATACCAAAGCCAGAGAGCACAATTTGTTTGAGGTCTGAACTACCTTGCCGCCCATCCCTGATATTTCAAATCTAGAGGGTTTGAATGGGAGTTTGAGTCTATCTTGGGCTCTGGTAGAGATAAAGGTTCGTTCAGATCCCTGATCCACAAGAGCTCGTAGTTTAAAGATTTCTCCTTTATGCTCTACGGGAACGATAGCCGTGGGTAAAATTATCTCACAATCGTTTTCGGAATAAAACGATTGCACTTGGCTTTTCTGCGAGCATGAAGAGCTTTCATCCAGAGCATTGGCTTGATCGGGAGTATTACCGGGTGAGACTGGAATTCGTGGTCGTGGCTTGTGAGGCTGTCCTTTGCAATCGTGAGGGTTGTCTTTTCGGCACTTGAGATGTGTCTTCGTGAAGAACTGAGTTGTGCCGATCTTGACATTGATTGCAAGTTTGAGTACTGGAACAGTCTTTCAATATGTCTGACTGAGAGAGACAATTGAAACACATATTGTTTTCTCTCACAAACCTTCTCCGATCAGAGGTCGACAGCTTCTTAAATTTGAAGCAACCTATAAGGGGGTGAGATGAGGTTTTACACATAGCGCACTTGTACATTGTTCGCTGCTCTGTCATATGAGACTGGGTGTGGGAGGTCGATTTATTTGGAAACGCATGTGACTGTTGGGGTTTAAATGGCGGCCTAGTTTGAGGAGGAGTGAATTTACTTTTACTTGGGCGCCATTGATCAACTCTTTCTACCACTTCGTATCGCGTTGTGAGGAACTGGTCCATTTGGGACCAGTTTGGAAGTTCTCTTCTTGAGGTTAGACATTGCTCCCACAACGTGACTGTATTTTCTGGGAGTTTAGAGGTCACGAGATAAATAAGTATGAGGTCCCAGTTATCTGTGGAGACTTGTTGCGTGGCGAGAATTTGAAGGCAATTATTTACCGACGATTGCAACCTTTGAATGTATTCACTGTTTTCTGTGGTGATCGTTTTTAAGTTCTCGTATCGGGCCTTTAGGGCTTCCCACGCTAAGGCAAAGTTGTCGTCAGTCAAGGGAAATTGGTTGACTATTTGAGCTGCCTTTCCTTGGGTTTTGTATCTGAGGTGATACAATTTTTGCGCTTGGGAGAGTTTGGGATGGTTAATATAAACGGCTGTGAACATGTCACGAAATGAGGACCATTTTTCATAACCACCATAAAATATTTCGGTATCGCAGGGAGGGATTTTTAGCGAAATACCGGATTTGTCAGATGGAGCTGGTGTGACGGTGGGGGGAGCGGGGGCATTTGCTTGTTTAAGCAAGTGAAGCTGGTCTTCAATCTGGGCTTTTGTGTCTTCGTATGCTATGAGACAGGACCTGTATATGCTATTAGCAGATGTTGGAAAATCTTCGGGCAGGTCCTGATCTGGGGTTTCGACAATCTTATCGAAGACGGTGTGGACTCTATTCCAAAATTTGTCTATGTTTGAGTTTTTTACTTTGAGTGAGGACTCCGTGTTGTCTTGGAGCGACGTCGACCTAAACCGAGCACAATATTCCAAAAAATTGTCCGTTTCGGATGTAAATTTTTTGGGGGCAGACGAGATTTTAAATTTTTTAACTCCTTGAGTTTTGGAGCCACCTTTTTTGGTTTCATCGTCACTCATTTTTGAGCTTTGTTTTATGTCGCTTAGAGTTGAGAATTAATAAAATTTAACTAAGAGAGAAAAAACTTTTTTTTTTTTTGAATAGAGAGTATTTATTTGCTTTTAACTATATGTGAGGGAGTTACGTTTATATTCACGTTAAATAGCAAGAGAGAATAATTTTCAAAACCAAAAAAAGTTTTTTAGTTAAATTTATTTGAGGGGTTTGAGTATGTGTAAAACCTAATAGAGAGAGGGGGACAAATTTCCGAAGTAAAGAGGTTTTAATTAATTTTAAATTTGAGGGTATGAGGAGACAAAGTTGACCACTGTGCCGCGGTGCACTGTATTTAATATGTATATATGCGTGAGGGTTAAATATACGTGGGAAAAATACAAATATATATATGTGTAAATATGAGTAATTATTTTTTAAGATTTTCACTATCGATATTTTTGTGGACTGTATAAATGGGGATACAGAGTGAAATACTAAATTACTCGGGAAAATTTTTTAGCTTTACACAAGAGAGATATATTTTTTAAACGCTAGTGTACGCACTGAACCACTCTTTTACCACTGTATGAGATTTTGTTTCACCGCTATGTCGCTTTCTTTCTTTTGTTTATCCGTATGTATGTATACGCAAGTATGGAGATTTACAAATGTTTTTTGCGTTTTATATTAATTTAAATTGGGAAAAATCAGAAGTTAGCAGAGGTTGTGCAATATATTTAATTAACGACAAGAGATATTTTAATTTAAAATGAGGAAATTTTAAATTATTACGAGATTTGTCGCATTAAAATATAAGGGGTGCTTTTAGCAAGTGTGCCCACTGTAGCTAACTACTGAGTTTTTCTTATTTTGCTTTGCACATATACCGTACTGAGTTTTGCAATATGGGGTTATTGCTATATGTATATATATATATCTATATATATATATCTATATATATATATATATATATACGAAATGGTATGTGCAAATTTAGTGGGAACTTGAGAAAATTTGGCGGGAAATGAGGATTATTGGCGGGAAATTGTAATCCTCGAAAATGAAAATTGCCTTGATTTTTCTCGTTTAAGTGTATTTTTTCCGTGATTGGGTTGTATTATATCTCATTTAATACTCACGGTTTACGAAAAGGGCGAAGGTACTTGCGTTTTTATTGCGCTGGTTTCCTTAGTGGCGTCGAAGGACCACTGTTTAAGGGGATAGGCGATATAAATTTTACCTTCCTTTTGGTGTAGGTGGCTGCTGCGGATGCGGAGGTGATGGCGATGATATGGTGCTTTGATGATGGCAATCGGGTTAGTCACGGTGGCGGTAGCTATGTGTGATCCTTAATTGGACAGAAATTCCGGCACACAAGGGTGAAGCAAACGCGCGATATATCGTGAAACGCGCAACTAAATAGCAATGCCGCACTGGGAAACGTATGATATTCCGAACGAAACTTTCGATATAGAAAAGACACTAGCAAATTTCTTATATTTTCTCTTTGATACAAGGGTTTATTTTAATTCAAATTCACAAATTTGTTGAGTCACACTCGGGATAGTTAAAAGATTTCGAATGAATAATAAAAATATAAAAAAGAAATGTCAAAACAAAAATTATATTTATATGTACATATGGCACCTGTCAACACATCAGTTGGGTTGCCAGAGGGGCGAAATATGTTCAAGCATTCATTTACAAGTCCATAAGTGCTAATCCTAGTTTAACATGAGTGTTACGTATAATGGTTATACGTATTTTAATTAATTCATGAATAGCTCAAATATAATATAAAGGTATAAAATATGTAATGAAGTACATATTTCCACGTATAATAATTCATAAATATACGTTTAAATTCAAATAGGTTTAATTCAATAAAACATATGCAATAACACATATGGAAGCGTGTAATAATAAAAAAATCGTTTATAAATTCAGCTCTTAAAATAAAAGGGTTGGGTGTTGACGACTACGACAGTCGCTCAAACATGCACAATTTTAAGATTTTGATTGTTTTCATGGTTTCCACTATAAAATTTGACCGCATACGGCTAAAAGGATACCTTTGAATTGCCAAAATTATTTCTTAGCAAACGGCTCTTAATACCGAACAGTGATTACCTGAAATTGCATTTCATTAACATTTGCGCTATTAAATAAGAAAACCTTATAAAATATTCGACTTCATACTCTGGCCCACGGTGTCACTAAACTCCCATTATTTTAAACCCTAGGCAAGAGGCTTTCCTCAGCCTCTAAAGGGGCCTGCGACCTTTGTGGAGCTGTCGTTGTTGAATTTGTTTGTCCAGATTTTTTAGGATCATAACCATAAGAATATTGATGCAATCACTTAACCTGCTCCTCCAGCAAAACTTAACGTTAAATTTAAAATCAAAAATATATAGTGAAGCTACACACGATATAACAATTGCGAATGATGTGGCAAAACCTTTTAATATATTATCAGCATATTTAACAACGACAGCAACAATTAGGCCACCACCAGCTTTTTAAAATGTTAAATACCCAATAAATAAATCACAACCTAAGAAGAAACCATCTTTCAAACTTTGACGTCCATCATTAACGAAACAGGTTAGTATACCGAATGGTGTACTCAATAAACTTCATCGTACATTACGCATCCCTACCGAAAAGGGAGCAAAAGAGCCCATATCTATCACCAACTGGTAAGTAAGTTGGTAAGTCGTGGTAAGACTTTGCTACAGAAACACCGCTTAGTGAATAGTGCGCTTGCTGAGGAGTTAAAAGAAATTCACGCATTCTCACAGAAATCATATACACCCGAAGAGTGGGAAAAGGTGTCACAAACATCACAATAATAATAATACAATACAAAAGCAGCAACTAAATTTAAAAGGCTGAAACAGTGGTAACAAAGAGCTGTATATCTGCAGATAGATATCGTTACTGTAAGCTCTCGGCTACTGAAAAATGAAAGTTTACTAGCTGCTGCATGCACACCCATAAATACCTTAGGTATATCTATGACAAAAATCAAATGCGCAATAAAATACGCATGGGCAACAGGGTTGGAGTAGCTTAAATTTAAAAGAGAGTAACAAATTTAGAAGCGTTCATATAAAATAGAAGCTTTTGTATTTATGCATATATTTGTACAGTAGTGATAACCGATCTACAAACCAAAAGTCAACAGGTAACCTAATTAACATACAATATACGAATATACTAGGGGGACTCATGATAGCATATAAACTTATAAGGTGTAAAATTATATCCATTTACACACGTGGTTATATGAACGCACCTAGTAATACTCTTGATAAACTTGATTGTTTTTCAGCTGTATTATTTCCAAAAAAATTTTTTTGATTGTTATACAAATTAAAAAATACCAAGATTAAGTGAAAAATCAAAACTAAAACGCCTTTACTTGCTGATGTTGGATATTTTTGATGAAAATGCCGTCTGTAATGTCTGCAAGGTTGCATTCCTTTGAGTTTACCGCGTTTACACAATGAAATGTGCGCGTAAATTTATACAAATTGTGTAAATGATTTTTCATACAAAATTTGACAGCTCGTGCGTAAACTAGATAAATTTATACGTTTACACACTTTATAAGGCATTTATACGGTTACATGAGTCCCCCTACTGCTTTTACTTAACACAATTCAATCAAAATCGTAACGTGGCGAACCCGATCCCCGTAGTGTGTTGAAAACCAGTATTGGATTGTTGGTGTATGAAGTAACAAGCCAGTTGTTTGCGATCGCTATATTTGCACAAAGGAGCTTATTATTAACGTATATTGTATGTAGCACGAGAATTAGCAAATAACCGAATATCACCGATCAACCTTTTTGCTTGTTTGACTTAAGTGAATTATTTAAGCACGACCCAACAATGAAACAGTTTGAAATTATTGCACCTGGTAAAGTTATTTTACATGGCGAGCATGCTGTTGTATATAAAAAGCCAGATTTAGCTGCTTGTGTTGGTATTGGCACAAGATTGCAATTTCGTCCAGAACCCGAAACAAATGTGGGTTTATTTCATTTGGATACATTGAATTTTGCTTTCGGAATTCAATTGCAGCAGTTTAATGATTTTGTCAATGACTTTCGCATTAAGATGAACCAGGCAAATGTAGCTTTTGGCGTATTGATCCCGATAGTGGCGCAAAATTGATTGATCATAGCTATAAGAAGTGTCGTCAACGATAATATGGTATAGCTATGCTCAATTGATTGTACAGGCAATATCGGCAGCGCCGGATAAACAATTGACATTATCGGGCATTTATTCATTTATTGTAAAACATTAACCATATTATCGTAAAGAAACCAATAAAGGTTGGCAAAATTCTGTACGCCATAATCTCAGTTTGAACAGGTATTTCATTAAAGTTGCATGCTCTCAAGATTAACCAGGCAAATGTAGCTTTTGGCGCATTGATCCCGATAGTGGCGCAAAATTGATTGATCATAGCTATAAGAAGCGTCGTCAACGCAGCAGCCAGGGCTTTCGTCCCTCGTATGGCATGCCACGTTCGGCACCAGTCTCACCGAGTCACATGGATAACTCTTGTGAGAGTTTACCATTGCAGCATTTCGTTTTACAATCGGCTCCTGGATCGCCGGCATGTCAATTGAGCAACGTGCTGCTGATGGTGATCTTATGTACAACAACACTACTCAGAATGTGCATCAACCGACGGCAAACAATTCTCACAATCAATACAAAAGCAGCGGTAGCCCATACTATGTTTCAAATCAAAATTCAGCTATGTCCGGTGGACAGCACCATCAACACCTTAACAACAACAACAACACAATGACAGTGGCATTATAAGCAGTAATAATAGACTTATCTTGTTTGGTTGATTTTCCGACAGGGTGGATAAATGATGTATATTGGAACGATTTTCCGTCATCCCTTGTCAAATTTGGTTTTGAGACAAACCGGTTTCGGCGTTGTGCCATCATCAGTGTCGATTTTCGTTCTGATCTGTTGTTGTCATTTGTCCTGTATTTATAGTTCGTAGGTATATGAGCAGGTATTGTCAAATTGATGCTTGTGTATATTTAGTTATGTGTATGTGCTGTGTGTTCGTTCAGAACCGAGGGTGGTTTACTAATCGATTTGTGTGGCTGACTGGGGTAGGTAGAAATCTGTGATTTTAGTAGTTTGACCTTCTTTGTCGGTTTTTTGTTTTGGTGTATTAATTGTTTTGTGTTTATTTTTTGTTGTGTGTTTGTCTGTTGCACCTGTGTGATTAAGTTGTTTTCTGTAAACAATTTTTAAAGGCTCGAATATTGTGTCAGAAATTGTGTTTATATGTTCGTTTATTATTCTACCGTCGAATGTTTTCTGTTTGTAGATTTCCATGTTTTCGAGTACGTTGAGACGTCGGCCCTTTTTTTGTATGTGAAGAACCCTAACTGTTTTATTGATGTTTGCTGGGGAACATTCATTCTCGACCATGTGATTCGCGAAGTTAGACTCGGGTATAATGTTTGGATTCCGTATTTTTTTGTTGTAATCTCTAATATGTTCTCTGAACCTCGTTCTTATTTGCCGTCCTGTTTGTCCTATGTAACTATGCTGGCATCCGCAGGTAAGCTTGTATACGCCGTGGCTGCTAAACGGATCCTCTGAGTTAATGTTAGTTCTTAGTTTTCGCCCTAGATTGTTCGATGTTTTGAATGCTGTGTTAATGTTGTATTTTTTAAAGAAGTTTGCCAATTTATATGTTGCTTTTCCAGTATATGTCATAGTCGTCAAGCTATTATTTTCCTTTTCATTATTTCTTTTTGGTTCTCCATTTGTCCTTCTGAGCTTATCTACTAGTGCTTTTTTATATCCGTTGTTTGCAGACAAACAGGACGGCAAATAAGAACGAGGTTCAGAGAACATATTAGAGATTACAACAAAAAAATACGGAATCCAAACATTATACCCGAGTCTAACTTCGCGAATCACATGGTCGAGAATGAATGTTCCCCAGCAAACATCAATAAAACAGTTAGGGTTCTTCACATACAAAAAAAGGGCCGACGTCTCAACGTACTCGAAAACATGGAAATCTACAAACAGAAAACATTCGACGGTAGAATAATAAACGAACAGATAAACACAATTTCTGACACAATATTCGAGCCTTTAAAAATTGTTTACAGAAAACAACTTAATCACACAGGTGCAACAGACAAACACACAACAAAAAATAAACACAAAACAATTAATACACCAAAACAAAAAACCGACAAAGAAGGTCAAACGACTAAAATCACAGATTTCTACCTACCCCAGTCAGCCACACAAATCGATTAGTAAACCACCCTCGGTTCTGAACGAACACACAGCACATACACATAACTAAATATACACAAGCATCAATTTGACAATACCTGCTCATATACCTACGAACTATAAATACAGGACAAATGACAACAACAGATCAGAACGAAAATCGACACTGATGATGGCACAACGCCGAAACCGGTTTGTCTCAAAACCAAATTTGACAAGGGATGACGGAAAATCGTTCCAATATACATCAGTAATAATAGCAGTGGAACACATCAACAGCATCATCATCAACAAAAAGTGCAGACACTGCATCCGGATATTATTTAGGAGGAGATGCCAACAGATCATACTGGCAATATGAAAACGGGTGATGAATATATACTGGGTGGTAATAACAACGGTTGTGGTGGTGGTGTTGGGGTAGCAGCAGCTCCAGTGATGCTGCCAAGCGCCCTAAATATATATCTGAAGTACTCTGATGTGTTGCGGTTAAGTTTTCTCCTGCTAATGTTTGCAAGTAATGTGAAAAATAAAATTTTTAAATCAACAATGCAGTAATTTTCTTACCATTCTTGATGAGTGGAACCCTCACGCACTTACAAATGGCAGAGTTAGGCTGTTTTGGCTTCAACACCAACTTTTCGAGTACGATGCCTTTGGCATGAGATGCTCCATCAAAAGGATTAGCCTTCCATCTTGTTCTAAAATGCGCCTTTTCGTAATCTTTATCAGCCCAACGCTGATCGCGGCGATGATTCACATGCCTCTTGGCTGTGCGAAGACCTCTTGGCTTGCCCATAATTTTTAAACGATCTCAAGCAATGTTAATTTTTCCTTTATGACTTACTACTCCAGGCCACGCCGTAGTAAAAAATGAAATGAAAGAACCGAAAATCACTTGATACATTTCCCGTTGTTTCAATTCATAGGAATTTTACATTCTATACACGGGTATGTATGAATGTGCGTTTTTTGTCTTTGCCGTTGGTATGTTGGTACCAGTGAGCGGAATTCTAAAAAGGGAATGGTAGTAGACGAAAAAATGAAAATAATAAGTAGTTGGTAGTTTTTACGAAGAAAACAACAGCTACAGTTCATATTTGTACCAAACAATTAATAATGCATTGTAAAACAAATAACGCGTATTTCAAGGAAATGACACCTTTAAAACACGTAAACAAGCCAAAATTACATGTACCTTTGTATATACCTACATAGCTTATGCCTAAACGATACTCACTTTTTTCCTGTATCGTGAGTGTGAAATACTGACAAACATGTACCAAAACGTCTAATCACAGCAAGAATATTCCAAAGTACCCAAAAATACTGCCACCAAATAACCGATTTCGGCATGTTATCGTTTACGTAAAACTTTTTATTTTCGTTCAAATTATTCACAAAAAAAAAAAAAAATTAGAGAAATAGCGCAGATCATATTTGCGTGCTCAGTTACTATATTTATCTCATCAAAAATTCATTTCTTGTTTAAAGTTGTTCACAAATTTTTCAAAAATTTACTGATTTTAATCAGTATCCCTCCTAATGTTAGTTGGGTGGCTTGGCAATTAGACACTTTAAAATGATCGCAGTATACGTATCCTGAAATATTGGCAGAATCTAAGTCTTGGCGGCAGAAGTAGTAGAAGTAGTAGAAAATGAGAATGGGTCAGAAAAGTTAGTAAACCTACCAATGCGGTAAAGTCCGTGGACTGACTGTCCATATACTTATACCAACGTATGTACATATATATGCCGAGTTTAAATGTACATTATATTAGGGATGCATAAAAATATGCAAACGGGTACCCAAAAATTGGAGTCTGAGGAATCGGTATCGGAGCCAAATACTCTTCGGGAACCGTGCCTTTTGATAAAGGCCATCAATAAAACAGGACTACAAGAGTACTTGGGATAAGTTGAACAAATAAGCGGAGGGCAATACCAACAAATAAAAAATTATACATTTTATAAATCTCTCCCCTCTTCCAAAACGAACATATTTTTTCTTTATTGGCAAACAATTTTGCTGTCCAGACATTTTTTTTTGCGGCGGGCAGGAAAATTGTTGGTTTCTAGCACCAACAACACAAATAACAGCGACTCAAAAGAACCCACACTATACACTTTCTACCCGGGTCGGTACCAGAATGTGCGAACCGAAAAATCGTAAATGCTCATTTTTCTGCAGCACTAGTGTGCCCGTGGCTAACTAAAACGCTACCGGGCGACACAAAATAAACAAAATAAGGCACTAAAGACCCAGGCACATAACGTGCGTGGAAAGAGGCCATGCATATGATGTGCGCCAAATAGGAATATTTTTATACTGCTACAGATGTTTGCCCCCTACGCAAGCGCTACTAACATATCCCAAATCTCAACAATACAATTAGGGACCACTCGCCCCTGCACTTTGACAATGACCCGACCCATTGAAACCTATTTCACTCCTTCCAGAAAAATGGGTCGTTTTGCCGCTTTAAAACGTAATTCTGCCACGAACGCAGCGCATTATTCGTCGGAATGCCGAGTGTGTCTTGAGCAACACCCTATCCGCTTGTGCCCAGCCTTTCGGGCGAAAAGGCCAGAAGAGCGCCTCTACGTAACCATTCGCGAAAGCTACTGCGGAAATTGTCTGGCGCCTGATCACCGCTCTAACGCGTGCCCGAGCCAAGGGTGATGCAAACGGTGCGGCGAGAAGCACCACACGATGCTGCACATCGCCTCGATCGACGAAGAGGAGCAGCTATTACCAGAAGCCCGCTCCAAGCCATGGAGCATCCAAGTGGAAAAGGAGCTAGATTCACCCCGAGAGCGGATGGACGACTCTATCTCATTATATGCGTCGAACGCTGGAACGGAGACTGGACCTCTTCGTCCACCCCGAAACCGAGATGCCAGCCGAACCGGAGCGGAGACGCGGTCTCTTCGCCCGACCATACCGCCTACAACCAAATCATTTCGACCACTTCTGCAGCACGAGAGGAAGCGGTTCCAACAAGGGACAGCGACAGCACAGCGCCATACACATAACGGAGACCCGGTCTCTTCGCCGGCAACCCAGGAACCCCCAACGGAGACGATCTTCGCGCGACCGCAGAGCGGAGACAAGGCCACTTCGCCTGCAACAACGACTTCACACCCATCATCAGCCGCAGGACCGCCGCAACGGATCCGGATCGTTACAACTCACCACAGTGCCCGCGTTCCGGGCAGGGCTCCTAGCCCCGCATTCAGCTGCCACCGCCACCATGATACCGACGGTAGCGATCACCCCCACCGCGGTCGTGAAAATAGAAGCAGGGGGCGGCTACACCTCGTCCGCGCCTTAATCGATGGATGCTCCCCCACCACAGTGATTGCGGATGAGCTCACCCAGGAGCTCCAACTTCCTACCAGCAACATTGGCGGGCAAGCAGGATGTCTGCTGCGTATCCGAGGAAGACACGGACAAAACAAAAGAATTGCGACCCATGCTGCGGTCGTATCAAATTTTCGGCGCATAACACCCACAACCAGCATCGACAGTGCCATCGCATTGTGAATTCGTACCAGCGAAAAATCGTTCGATTCCTCCATTGCCATACCTACGTGTCAAATAATAGCTGACAGGGAGGACGGCAGTCGCGAATGGCCAGATGGGAATAAAGGTTTGTTTTTCTTTTGCTCGCCGTTATTAAACTGAAGTGCCATGAATTGTACATTTGTTTCAAATCATCTTTCCTTTAAATTTGTGTACCGAAAATCAGACTACATATTAATATTCATTTCTAAAATCAAGTTTATAGATTAAATTCAAGCCACCAGCTATGCAGGCATTTTAAAATATGTAAATAAAGCAATATACCACTGGTGAGCTAATGATTTAGGTAATCGAACAACGATTGAACAGGTGATCGAAGCTGTTTACTATTGTGAACATTTTTATCAAACCTTCGCCACATGTATGAATTCACAATGGAGGTGTGCGTTTAAAATCTTGTATCATCACAATAAGTTATTTTTTCTGAATTTTCTTCATACAAAATTCTATGCTTGTTCATTTCCAATGAATTTGTAATAAACGGCAAGAAATATGAACACGTATATCTTCTTACTTCTTTTCGCAATCCCTAGCTCTAGGCAAACCTGGCTCAGGCCTTAAACCATAACGGGAAAATTGGCGAATGACCGAGGCAGCAGCAACCAAGCTCGCACACTGCGCAAACCATTTTGCGTGCCGCCAAGCCGGCGGACTGGCCGGTGTTATGTTAAGTTAGATATAATTAGTTATAAGTTTTTTATTTTTTTCTTCTCTTCTTCACGGTCGGTGATCCTTGGCGGACTGTGATGTTGCGTACCGCAAGGGGGGCGACATGTTTAGGCCCAATGCCTAACTTTTACCTGATTGACGGCGCCCCTCCCTAACGTTTTAATAATATTTCCAGCCACCCACACTCACGCCGCATTTGTGTGCATGCATGCACATGCATGCGTTTCATACACATGCACGTGTGTGTGCAGGTTGTCAGCACCCATGCACGTATATGTGGGGGTTGTTGTGTGTGTGGCTTTTTTTCCCCTCCTTAATACCAGAGGACCTTTTCGCGGCTTAGCGGTTTTCATCAACGGGACAACCGGCCTCTTTCTCGATTGACCGCCAAGCAGTTCACATCGCCCAGGATCACCATCGTCAAGTTATACGCAAAGGTAATATTGTATCCTCTTTATATTTCCTTACACTCTAATTAAATATTATTTTATAACGAGGGAATCCTCTTTGTGTTCTTATTTATTTCTTTGAGTGACCCATCCATTCCGAGATCGACCCGTGTGCGCCTACCCACTGCCGGTTTCAGACGCACCCAGGCCGAACATTGGAAAAAAGAACTAAAAGCCTAAAATTACAATCCACAACGCAGCACAATTTTTCCTACTAGACAATTTGCCGAAGGATTTTGCCTACAAAAAATTTATTTGCCACAGCAGATCACAGCAGCCAAAAATTGACAAGGAAAAAGTTGGAGTTTTTTATATTGTACATAGGTGACCAGAGCCACAGCATATTCGCCAACCACAGCACAGCACAATCAACTTTTCTTACGACAAACTAAGAAGGAAGTGTTATATTTCTTGCCACTTTTTTTTGAGTGTTGTTTTTTTGCAAAATAAAGAAGAAACCCGTGTAGTGCGCGAAAAATTAAAATCAGGAAAAAAAAGTGAAAACAGTGAAGTTATTTAGTGAGCACCAATTTATTTTTCTATTTTCAAAGGTTAAATCACTCCGTTTGCTAGCCTTTATTTCAGTCCTTGTGATTATCTGGTCTATCCCCCCACCAGTGGTAAGGTTTTCCAGACACAACACAAGGAAGAGGGTAGCACCATACTAAATAGGTTTTTGTTGTTGTTTTTTTTGAACATCACAAACACGAGATTAAGTTCAATTTAATTAATTAATCCGGTGCTCACTTCACTTTTTAAACACTTTTTACACTTTTTTGCGCTTGTTTTGCAATATCGCACGCATTTTTTCACTTTTTCAAAAATACACCCATTATCTGTGGAGGTGGCGAGTGGTCCCCCTTTTTTGTTGTTGCCGCTGAGACAAAAAGTCTGTAAAGTAAACCTTTTTGCTGTCGTCGCTGCTGTGAAAAAAAGTCCATAAAGTAAACCCTTTTCACGTGGCTACTCTGACAAAGTCTGCAATAAACAAAATAAATAATAAACTTCGAATTTCAATAGTGTTTATTTACGGCTGGGCAGGTATTTTTACTCTAAAGAGTTCCATTTCTATAATCGGCAATTTTCTCGTTAATAAACGTAAATAAAACAATGGAAACCTACATCCGTTTAGCAGAATCAATCGCAGAGTTTGATAAAGATTACAGCCTTATTCCGGAGAGCGACCATAGCAAACACACCCTTGCAATACAGCAGGAAGAGTTGCGGTTCTTGTGGAAGAAGGTAAAGTCTGCGTTTGATTCGCTATTGGGATCTGATGAGGTGTCAGCGGATGACGTTATGGCGATCAGAAAGAAGCAAAAGGCAGCATACGCAATCTACGTGCGATGTTCAGCGTCTATATCTGCTGGGGCAGAAAAATACAACAAGGATGAAAAGAACGTCAACCCTGAGCAAGAACCTCATGGGCATAAAATTCGCCTCCCGGCTTGCGACACGAAAGTTTTTAAAGGGGATTATCTGTCTTGGCCAACTTTTCGCGACCTGTTCACGGCAATATATATAAACATTTCCAGTTTGAAAGGGGTGGAAAAGTTATTCCATCTCAACAACAAAACGCAGGGCGAAGCAAAAGATATCGTAAAAAAATGCCCTCTCACAAATGAAGGTTTCGAGATGGCCTGGAAAAACTTGTGTGAAAGATACGAAAACAAACGTATCTTAGTTAACACACAACTACAAATTTTATTTAACTTAAAAAAGGTAGAAAGTGAGTGTGGCAGTTCAATAAAAAAGCTGCAAAATGATATAAATAATTGTATTTCGTTCCTCAAATGCCACAAAATTGACACTTCCAATTGGGATGCAATCCTGACTTATCTCTGCTCAACCAAGCTACCAGAGAGCACGTTGGCTCTATGGGAGCAAAGTATAGATCATAAAATGGACATATCCAAGTGGGAGCATATGGATAAATTCCTGTCTAATCGGTTTCAGACACTTGAAACAGTGTCTGGTTTTACAGGGCATGCCACTTCGAAAGTGCAAAAACTAAACGCGTCGGGACAATCAACAGAACCCCCTACGAAAAGACTTGGTGCCTTTCAAGCAAAGGTATCCAGACCGACGTCAAAGGCAATGTGTAAAATGTGCAAGTACGCAGAGCACAGATTACGAAACTGTTCACGCTTTTGCGAGTTAACCCCTCCAGAAAGGATTAAATTCATAAAATCTACAAGTGGTTGTGAATTGTCTACCCCCAGGACACACAGTGACCAGATGCACCAGTTCCTACAACTACAATACGTGCCACTCTCGTCACCATACGCTCCTGCATGCGGATACCCTACAGAAAAACACCACCTACAACCCGCCCCAAAACTCCTACGATAATAGGCCCTCTACTTCTAGACAGGCATTAGGGAGACAGGAATCAGAAAAACCAGGTTCAAACGGGAACAAAAATGTGACATTCTGTCATTCGAATTCCAGCACAGGTGTGCTATTAGGAACTGCTCGCGTACACATTCACCATAATGGTACCGACTTCTCCGCACGGGCATCAATTGATTCAGGGTCTGAATGTTCCTTTATAACTGAAAGACTGAAACGCAGAATCAATTTGCCAGCGAGGAAAATGCATGCCCAAGTTTCAGGCATCACAAATGCGGTGTCAGCTCAGGTGAAAGAGGCATCCAAAATTGAATTACGTTCACCAGTGGATGCCTGCTTCAGCCTGACTACACCCATTCTATTCCTAGCCAAACTCACTGGGAATCTTCCATCCTGCCATATCAACGTCATGACTATGCAGGCATTCCCAGACTTGGTTTTGGCACACAAAAGGTTCTACATCAACGAAGACGTGGACCTCATACTTGGAGGAGACATATATCCCCAAATTATACTGAGCGGTCTGAAAAAGAATGTACTAAATACCCTTTTGGCCCAAGAGACAGTGTTCGGTTGGATACTAACCGGTCGTATCGAAGCAACGAGTCCAACGAAGAGCATCATGTCATTCTACAACGAGGTTGCGTTGGACAACCAAGTAAAAGCTTTCTGGGAGGTAGAAAATGTTCCCCAAAACAAAATGCTTAATGAAGAAGAAAGGTATTGTGAACAATTATTTAAGGACACAACAAAACGTGATGAAAGTGGAAGATATACAGTTTCGCTACCATTCAGGCAGGATTACCCTGAGAACATTAAATTAGGACCGTCCCTAAAGCGCGCATGTTCACAATTCTTCAGAAATGAGGGGCGATTACTGAAAAACCAAGATTTAGGAAAAGTTTATGTTCGGGTGTTGTCAGAATACGAAACACTTGGACATATGAGAAAAATTAAGAATAATATACCATCCGACGATTCGGATAATTATTTCCTGCCCCACCACGCCGTTGGAAAGGCAGAAAGTACCATTACCAAGGTGCGCGTCGTCTTCAACGCGTCAAGTCCGACGGCAAATGGCACTAGTCTAAACGACATACTCCACCCAGGTCCAGTACTCCAAGCAGACTTGCCCATTTTAATTCTACGTTGGAGACTGTACCGCTTTGTCTTTAATAGCGACATAGAAAAGATGTATAGGCAGATTTGGGTGACCGATAATCACGCCAAATTTCAAAGAATTGTCCATCGAACATCCCCCAACGAACCCATCAGTCTTTACGAACTAAAGACTGTCACATTTGGTGTAAACTGCGCCCCCTACCTCGCGATACGGTCACTTCTACAATTGGCTGATGATGTAGAAAATACGCACCCAATAGCATCGGGTATATTACGAGAAAGTATGTATGTCGACGACGTTTTATCTGGAGGGCATACAATAGCGTCAACCATCAGAGCAAGAAACGAGATTCGCGAAGCATTACACTCAGCTGGCTTTCCATTGCGCAAGTGGACATCAAATTGTGAGGAAATCCTTCAGGACATCCCCAAAACGGATCTGCTCAGCGAGGACTTCCTAGCGTTTGAAGAGGCTAGCTCGGTGAAGGCACTCGGAATACAATGGAACGCGCATTCAGACATGTTTTACTTCACCGCAGGAGCTTTAGAGAGTGGCGAGAACATCACCAAACGCGTAATCCTATCCGCTATAGCCAAACTTTTCGACCCTTTAGGCTGGCTTGCACCAATGGTCATAGTGGCAAAAATACTAATGCAGCATATCTGGTTAGAGGGCACCGTGTGGGACGAACCTGTCTCCCCAACTACCTTAGGACGGTGGGAAAATTTCACCCAACACTATAACGAAATACATAACATTAGGATACCGCGATGGGTAAATTTTACGCCCGAGGACGACATCGAAACACATGGTTTTTGCAATGCATCGGAAAAGGCATATGCAGCAGCAATCTACATGCGCGTAAAAAGGGATGATAAAATTTTCACAAATCTCTTGCTAGCCAAAACCCGAGTAGCCCCAGTGAAAATCATCTCACTACCACGTTTAGAACTTTGCGGCGCCGTGCTGCTCGCAGAAATCATGGAATCAATATTCCGAAACATTCATTTGGGGCCAGCAAAACTTTCCCTCTGGACGGATTCAACCATCGTACTCGCATGGATAAGAAAGCCGCCCTGTTCCTGGTCAACCTTCGTCGCACACCGAATCACTAAGATCATCGATATGGTCGGTAGAAAGGACTGGCTTCACGTGGACTCGGAATCTAATCCAGCGGATCTAGGAAGCAGAGGACTACTTGTATCAGAGTTGGTCAACAATTCGTTGTGGTGGCAGGGACCTTCTTGGCTGCAAGAAGACAATTCCCACTGGCCAGCACAAGGGACCGAATACAAAACGTCTGTTGAGGAGAGGAGGGCACAAACATATGCCACGACAAGGGTAGATCAGGTAGATATTCTCAACCGTTTTTCAAATTTACCCAGGGCTTTAAAGGTTCTATCCTATGTTAGGAGATTTTATAAACGAACTCACCCAAAAACTAAAGCAATGTTCCACGCAAGGTCGTGTATAATCTCAGCCGATGAGATTAAGGCAACGACTCAAGCATTAATACAAGTCTGCCAGAAACAATTTTACGGGACAGAATATTTAAAATTGAAAAATAGGGAACCTATCGATCGAAAGAGTGAAATACTGTCACTCAACCCATATATCGACAAAGATGATATTATTAGAACAGGGGGGCGTCTAGGGGCGTCAAAAGACATGCCATACAACGAGCGTCATCCGATCATCTTGCCTTACAATTGTAGGCTGTCTCGCCTTACAGTTATGATGGCTCATCATGACTCCCTTCATGGCGAGAACCAGCTAATGCTCCGTCTCATCCTAACCCAATACTGGATACCGAATGTCAAAACCATGATCAGAGCCGTCATCCACAATTGCAAAACCTGCACTATTCAGCGAAAGCAGGCACAGTTCCAACTTATGGGTACCCTTCCCTGCGAACGGACTACTTTTACACGCGCGTTCACCAATACCGGGGTAGACTTTGCGGGGCCTTTCGACATCAAAAGCTACCGCGGTAGAGGATGTCGACTGTCAAAAGGCTACGTATGCATTTTTGTCTGTTTCTCCACTAAGACCATTCACTTAGAGGCCACTAGTGACCTCAGCACCCCATGCTTTCTCGCAGCCTTCTCGCATTTTATCGCGAGAAGAGGATGTCCGAAGAACATCTACTCCGACAATGGTACAAACTTTGTCGGAGCGTCAAGATCTTTACGATCCGAAGTTAAAACCTTCCTGGCAGAAAGCCGAGACAAGACAGTCTCCAAGTACAGCCAACAAGGATTAACTTGGCATTTTACTCCCGCCGCCGCTCCACATATGGGCGGCCTGTGGGAAGCGGGAGTGAAGAGCTTCAAAAGCCACTTCAAAAAGGTCGCGTCTCCCCATAAGTATACTATGGAGGAGTTCCAAACACTTTTGTGCCGGATTGAGGCGTGCCTCAATTCGCGCCCTCTTAGTCCAGGGTCAAATGGCCCAACGGATCTGGAACCACTAACCCCAGGACATTTCCTAACCGGCAGCCACCTGCTGGCTCCACCAGAACTAGATTCAGTGAGAGCTCTGCCTCGATGGTCAATCGATGGCAGAAACTCAAAGCCCTCCATCACACTTTCTGCAAACGATGGAAGGTGGAATATCTATCCGAACTTGAAAAACGAGTGAAGTGGAAGCATCCGAAAGAAAATATAAAAGTGGGAGATCTCGCTGTCCTCAAAGAGGACAACTTATCTCCCAACGAATGGAGGTTAGGTCGAGTCGTCAATGTACACCCCGGCGAAGATAACCGAGTTCGCGTAGTTGACCTCATAACAGAGAAGGGTTAAGTCACACGACCTTTGGTCAAACTGATCCTTCTTCCAACGGAGGAGATGGATTGCGAGAAGGCCAAGAGCTCCTCATAACAATCCCTCCGTTTCTCTCCCTCCTTTCCGAACTCCACCTCCCTATCAATAATCCACCAAAAACCCGGCTCTCGTTCATCCGAAACGAGGCCAACCAATAACCTACCGCAGATCCGCTATCTGCCAAACAACATAAAGGCCTTCGGCCTATTTTATTTACAATTTTCAAGAAGCAACCCCAATTCACTTGTCATCCCATTACGACTTCTTCATCAGCTGGCTTTCCGGGAGCTGAGCGTTGAACTCGAGTCTCCAACATTCGTATCGGTGCAAGCCTTTTTGGCTGCTAAGCCATATGAACAGAAAAGCCTACCGCAGAAGTGAAAACTCATCTGCCCCAGATATTAGCATTGGTTTATAATTTTAGAAATCCGAATTAAGCCAGTCCGAATATTTAAGAAAAGCACCTGACTATTCCAAACTTCGAATGAAAACCCCCACAACTTTCAAATAATTTTGGAATTCTACGCATTCAGCTTAATAGCGCATTAATTTTGCGTGCAAGGAAGTGCATGCATGCCTAAATGCCATCCGACTGCATGCAGCGTCGAAACATTGGTTTTTGTATAAATTTAAGAAATATTAGAAATATTTTTGGGCGCGTATTAAAAGTCGACCTTCTGTTCTACTAATCCCGTATGTCCGGACGATTCGTCTCCATTTGAGAATTTGGAGAATCGGTTTTGTAGGTGGAATATTATGCATATTCGGACCTCGTGAGGTAGTATCAAAGAACGTATTCCGAATATTCTAAATTCACGGTTTATCCGGAACGCCTCCATGAATACTTAACGGAAGAGTGCTTTCCGAACTTTCACAATAAAAAGGTGAATACTCCCTGTGTAACAGGACCGCACAAAAGCTTGACTCTTCTGTCAAAATCAAATTTATAACTACCAAAGATACTTGTCTACTACCATTTCACTGAAGGGGATTGAATTATTCCCCTGTTGCCTACTTCGTATAAGTAACCCGTCCAGATTGCACATCGAAGAACAAGCCTCTAGTAATTGAATCAAACTCACCCACTCACTGAGACTGTTTAAAGCTGTTGCTGCCATACTAAGAGGTTGTTTCGGCGGCACCCAATAAAACTTCCAATATACCCACAATGCTTGAAGTTATGCCGTGCTCCTTAGATCCATTGGATCCAACAGCACAATTGACTATTCTTGAAATTGAAGCAATTTTTTCATGCACTTAGACGTTTACTTGCGAGTAGTTGAATATGCCGCATTTTCAACTTTACCAGGCTTCCGCGAAATTATTGGCCCTAAAATTGTAGCCGCTCTACGCCGTAAAGGTTTGGCAGTGACATATGCTGCAATCGATATGATAAACTCACTATTGCATTCAGTGAATCATTAACTGCTAATGATCATTGCAACAACAAGTTTTTTCAATTAGAAGAAAAGTTTTCTAAGCGGGGTCGCCCCTCGGTAGTGTGTGGCAAGCGCTCCGCGCGTAATTCTGCCATGAGAAGCGCTCAAAGAGGGCTCATCTGCCTTGCAGATGCTGTTCAGAGTCGGCTCAAAAGAAGAGGAGCACGACCCAAATTGAGAGAGAAGCTCGGCTTAGAATCTCTTCCGAGGTTATCGTGCCTTACATTATTTATGTCTATAATTGCGCATTTCACGAGAGAGTATTCATGCACAATTTTAAGATTTGGATTGTTTTTATGGTTTCCACTATAAAATTTGACCGCATACGGCTAATAGGATACCTTTGAATTGCCAAAATTATTTCTTAGCAAACGGCTCTTAATACCGAACAGTGATTACTCGAAATTGCATTTCATTAACATTTGCGCTATTAAATAAGAAAACCTTATAAAATATTCGACTTCATATTCTGGCCCACGGTGTCACTAAACTCCCATTATTTTAAACCCTAGGCAAGAGGCTTTCCTCAGCCTCTAAAAGGGCCTGCGACCTTTGTGGAGCTGTCGTTGTTGAATTTGTTTGTCCAGATTTTTTAGGATCATAACCATAAGAATATTGATACAATCACTTAACCTGCTCCTCCAGCAAAACTTAACGTTAAATTTAAAATCAAAAATATATAGTTAAGCTACACACGATATAACAATTGCGAATGATGTGGCAAAACCTTTTAATATATTATCAGCATATTTAACAACGACAGCAACAATTAGGCCACCACCAGCTTTTCAAAATGTTAAATACCCAATAAATAAATCACAACCTAAGAAGAAACCATCTTTCAAAATTTGACGTCCATCATTAACGAAATATGTTAGTATACCGAATGGTGTACTCAATAAACTTCAACGTACATTACGCATCCCTACCGAAAAGGGAGCAAAAGAGCCCATATCTATCACCAACTGGTAAGTAAGTTGGTAAGTCGTGGTAAAACTTTGCTACAGAAACACCGCTTAGTGAATAGTGCGCTTGCTGAGGAGTTAAAAGAAATTCACGCATTCTCACAGAAATCATATACACCCGAAGAGTGGGAAAAAGGGTCACAAACATCACAATAATAATAATACAATACAAAAGCAGCAGCTAAATTTAAAAGGCTGAAACAGTGGTAACAAAGAGCTGTATATCTGCAGATAGATATCGTTACTGTAAGCTCTCGGCTACTGAAAAATGAAAGTTTACTAGCTGCTGCATGCACACCCATACATAACTTATGTATATCTATGACAAAAATCAAATGCGCAATAAAATACGCATGTGCAACAGCGTTGAAGTAGCTTAAATTTAAAAGAGAGTAACAAATTTAGAAGCGTTCATATAAAATAGAAGCTTTTGTATTTATGCATATATTTGTACAGTAGTGATAACCGATCTACAAACCAAAAGTCAACAGGTAACCTAATTAACATACAATATACGAATACACTGCTTTTACTTAACACAATCCAATCAAAATCGTAACGTGGCGAACCCGATCCCCGTAGTGTGTTGAAAAACAGTATTGGATTGTTGGTGTATGAAGTAACAAGCCAGTTGTTTGCGATCGCTATATTTGCAAAAAGGAGCTTATTCTTAACGTATATTGTATGTAGCACGAGAATTAGCAAATAACCGAATATCACCGAGCAACCTTTTTGCTTGTTTGACTTAAGTGAATTATTTAAGCACGACCCAACAATGAAACAGTTTGAAATGATTGCACCTGGTAAAGTTATTTTACATGGCGATCATGCTGTTGTATATAAAAAGCCAGCTTTAGCTGCTTGTGTTGGTATTGGCACAAGATTGCAATTTCGTCCAGAACCCGAAACAAATGTGGGTTTATTTTATTTGGATACATTGAATTTCGCTTTCGGAATTCAATTGCAGCAGTTTAATGATTTTGTCAATGACTTTCTCATTAAGATGAACCAGGCAAATGTAGCTTTTGGCGTATTGATCCCGATAGTGGCGCAAAATTGATTGATCATAACTATAAGAAGTGTCGTAAACGATAATATAATATAGATATGCTCAATTGATTGTACAGGCAATATCGGCAGCGCCGGATAAACAATTGATATTATCGGGCATTTATTCATTTATTGTAAAACATTAACCATATTATCGTAAAGAAACCAATAAAGGTTGGCAAAATTCTGTACGCCATAATCTCAGTTTGAACAGGTATTTCATTAAAGTTGCACGCTCTCAAGATGAACCAGGCAAATGTAGGTTTTGGCGTATTGATCCCGATAGTGGCGCAAAATTGATTGATCATAGCTATAGGAAGCGTCGTCAACGCAGCAGCCAGGGCTTTCGTCCATCGTATGGCATGCCACGTTCGGCACCAGTCTCACCGAGTCACATGGATAACTCTCGTGAGAGTTTACCATTGCAGGATTTCGTTCTACAATCGGCTCCTGGATCGCCGGGCATGTCAATTGAGCAGCGTGCTGCTGATGGTGATCTTATGTACAACAACACTACTCAGAATGTGCATCAACCGACGGCAAACAATTCTCACAATCAATACAAAAGCAGCGGTAGCCCATACTATGTTTCAAATCAAAATTCAGCTATGTCCGGTGGACAGCACCATCAACACCTTAACAACAACAACAACACAATGACAGTGGCATTATAAGCAGTAATAATAGCAGTGGAAATGTTGTTGGTGCATTGATTGCACTAAAACGTAATCACGCATTGGCAGCTGGCGCTCAGCAGCATCAGCAGCAACAATAACAAAAGCATCATCATCAACAAAAAGTGCAGACACTTCATCCGGATATTATTTAGGAGGAGATGCCAACAGATAATACTGGCAATATGAAAACGGGTGATGAATATATACTGGGTGGTAATAACAACGGTTGGGTGTTGGGGTAGCAGCAGCTCCAGTGATGCTGCCAAGCGCCCTAAATATATATCTGAAGTACTCTGATGTGTTGCGGTTGCCGTTAAGTTTTCTCCTGCTAATGTTTGCAAGTAACGTGAAAAATAAAATTTTTAAATCAACAATGCATTAATTTTCTTACCATTCTTGATGAGTGGAACCCTCACGCACTTACAAATGGCAGAGTTAGGCTGTTTTGGCTTCAACACCAACTTTTTCGAGTACGATGCCTTTGGCATGAGATGCTCCATCAAAAGGATTAGCCTTCCATCTTGTTCTAAAATGCGCCTTTTCGTAATCTTTATCAACGCTGATCGCGGCGATGATTCACATGCTTCCTGGCTGTGCGAAGACCTCTTGGCTTGCCCATAATTTTTAAACGATCTCAAGCAATGTTAATTTTTCCTTTATGACTTACTACTCAAGGCCACGCCGTAGTAAAAAATGAAATGAAAGAACGGAAAATCACTTGATACATTTCCCGTTGTTTCAATTCATAGGAATTTTACATTCTATACACGGGTATGTATGAATGTGCGTTTTTTGTCTTTGCCGTTGGTATGTTGGTACCAGTGAGCGGAATTCTAAAAAGGGAATGGTAGTAGACGAAAAAATTAAAATAATAAGTAGTTGGTAGTTTTTACCAAGAAAACAACAGCTACAGTTCATATTTGTACCAAACAATTAATAATGCATTGTAAAACAAATAACGCGCATTTCAAGGAAATGACACCTTTAAAACACGTAAACAAGCCAAAATTACATGTACCTTTGTATATACCTACATAGCTTATGCCTATACGATACTCACTTTTTTTTCCTGTATCGTGAGTGTGAAATACTGACAAACATGTACCAAAACGTCTAATCACAGCAAGAATATTCCAAAGTACCCAAAAATACTGCCACCAAATAACCGATTTCGGCATGTTATCGTTTACGTAAAACTTTTTATTTTCGTTCAAATTCACAAAAAAAAAAAAAAAACTGAGAGAAATAGCGCAGATCATATTTGCGTGCTCAGTTACTATATTTATCTCATCGAAAATTCATTTCTTGTTTAAAGTTGTTCACAAATTTTTCAAATATTTACTGATTTTAATCAGTATCCCCTCCTAATGTTATTTGGGTGGGCTTGGCAATTAGACACTTTAAAATGATCGCAGTATACGTATCCTGAAATATTGGCAGAATCCAAGTCTTGGCGGCAGAAGTAG
The DNA here is from genome assembly GCF_040869045.1 of Eurosta solidaginis. Lineage (NCBI taxonomy): Eukaryota > Metazoa > Arthropoda > Insecta > Diptera > Tephritidae > Eurosta > Eurosta solidaginis. The sequence goes on along the minus strand of NC_090319.1, from coordinate 171,690,125 downwards.
TAGAAAATGAGAATGGGTCAGAAAAGTTAGTAAACCTATCCATATACTTATACCAACGTATGTACATATATATGCCGAGTTTAAATGTACATTATATTAGGGATGCATAAAAAGATGCAAACGGGTACCCAAAAACTCGAGTCTGAGGAATCGGTATCGGAGCCAAATACCCTTCGGGAACCGTGCCTTTTGATAAAGGCCATCAATAAAACAGGACTACAAGAGTACTTGGGATAAGTTGAACTAATAAGCGGAGGGCAATACCAACAAATAAAAAATTATACATTTTATAAATCTCTCCCCTCTTCCAAAACGAACATATTTTTTCTTTATTGGCAGACAATTTTGCTGTCCAGACATTTTTTTTTTGCGGCGGGCAGGAAAATTGTTGGTTTTTAGCACCAACAACACAAATAACAGCGACTCAAAAGAACCCACACTATACACTTTCTACCCGGGTCGGTACCAGAATTTGCAAAATCGTAAATGCTCATTTTTCTGCAGCACTAGTGTGCCCGTGGCTAACTAAAACGCTACCGGGCGACACAAAATAAACAAAATAAGGCACTAAAGACCCAGGCACATAACGTGCGTGGAAAGAGGCCATGCACATGATGTGCGCCAAATATGAATATTTTTATACTGCTACAGATGTTTGCCCCCTACGCAAGCGCTACTAAAATATCCCAAATCTCAACAATACAATTAGGGACCACTCGCCCCTGCACTTTGACAATGACCCGACCCTTTGAAACCTATTTCACTCCTTTCAGAAAAATGGGTCGTTTTGCCGCTTTAAAACGTAATGCTGCCACGAACGCAGCGCGTTATTCGCCGGAATGCCGAGTGTGTCTTGAGCAACACCCTATCCGCTTGTGCCCAGCCTTTCGGGCGAAAAGGTCAGAAGAGCGCCTCTACGTAACCATTCGCGAAAGCTACTGCGGAAATTGTCTGGCGCCTGATCACCGCTCTAACGCGTGCCCGAGCCAAGGGTGACGCAAACGGTGCGGCGAGAAGTACCACACGATGCTGCACATCGCCTCGATCGACGAAGAGGAGCAGCTATTACGAGAAGCCCGCTCCAAGTGGAAAAGGAGCTAGATTCACCCCGAGAGCGGATGGACGACTCAATCTCATTATATGCGTCGAACGCTGGAACGGAGGCTGGACCTCTTCGTCCTTCCGGGCAGGGCTCCTAGTCCCGCATTCAGCTGCCACCGCCACCATGATACCGACGGTAGCGATCACCCCCACCGCGGTCGTGAAAATAGAAGCAGGAAGGCGGCTACACCTCGTCCGCGCCTTAATCGATGGATGCTCCCCCACCACAGTGATTGCGGATGAGCTCACCCAGGAGCTCCAACTTCCTACCAGCAACATTGGCGGGCAAGCAGGATGTCTGCTGCGTATCCGAGGAAGACACGGACAAAACAAAAGAATTGCGACCCATGCTGCGGTCGTATCAAATTTTCGGCGCATGACACCCACAACCAGCATCGACAGTGCCATCGCAGCCCCGTACGCACATCTCCGTCTGGCGGATCCGCAGTTCCATGCATCCGCGCCGATCCGCCTCATCCTAGGAACAGATGTATATGCGGAAATAATATTACCAGGGATTCTGCCCACCTCGTTTGGCCCTTTGCTGGCTCAGAGTACCATCTTCGGTTGGGTGCTCTCGGGCACAACCAAGGGCTAACATCAAAATGTTCGGTAACGACCGAAACAAATGAATTTTTTATACTTTGTTATTTTTATTGAATTTTGGTGTACACAGTTGCAAAAGACTTGCATTGTGAATTCGTACCAGCGAAAAATCGTTCGATTCCTCCATTGCCATACCTATGTGTCAAATAATAGCTGACAGGGAGAACGGCAGTCGCGAATGGCCAGATGGAAATAAAGGTTTGTTTTTCTTTTGCTCGCCGTTATTCAGCTTTCTTTTAAATTTGTATACCGAAAATCAGACTACATATTAATATTCATTTCTAAAATCAAGTTTATAGATTAAATTCAAGCCACCAGCTATGCAGGCATTTTAAAATATGTAAATAAAGCAATATACCACTGGTGAGCTAATGATTTAGGTAATCGAACAACGATTGAACAGGTGATCGAAGCTGTTTACTATTGTGAACATTTCTATCAAACCTTCGCCACTTGTATGAATTCACAATGGAGGTGTGCGTTTAAAATCTTGTATCATCACAATAAGTTATTTTTTCTTGAATTTTCTTCATACAAAATTCTATGCTTGTTCATTTCCAATGAATTTGTAATAAACGGCAAGAAATATGAACACGTATATCTTCTTACTTCTTTTCGCAATCCCTAGCTCTAGGCAAACCTGGCTCAGGCCTTAAACCATAACGGGAAAATTGGCGAATGACCGAGGCAGCAGCAACCAAGCTCGCACACTGCGCAAACCATTTTGCGTGCCGCCAAGCCGGCGGACTGGCCGGCGTTATGTTAAGTTAGATATAATTAGTTATAAGTTTTTTATTTTTTTCTTCTCTTCTTCACGGTCGGTGATCCTTGGCGGACTGTGATGTTGCGTACCGCAAGGGGGCGGCATGTTTAGGCCCAATGCCTAACTTTTACCTGATTGACGGCGCCCCTCCCTAACGTTTTAATAATATTTCCAGCCACCCACACTCACGCCGCATTTGTGTGCATGCATGCACATGCATGCGTTTCATACACATGCACGTGTGTGTGCAGGTTGTCAGCACCCATGCACGTATATGTGGGGGTTGTTGTGTGTGTGGCTTTTTTCCCCTCCTTAATACCAGAGGACCTTTTCGCGGCTTAGCGGTTGTCATCAACGGGACAACCGGCCTCTTTCTCGATTGACCGCCAAGCAGTTCACATCGCCCAGGAGCACCATCGTCAAGTTATACGCAAAGGTAATATTGTATCCTCTTTATATTTCCCTACACTCTAATTAAATATTATTTTATAACGAGGGAATCCTCTTTGTGTTCTTATTTATTTCTTTGAGTGGCCCATCCATTCCGAGATCGACCCGTGTGCGCCTACCCACTGCCGGTTTCAGACGCACCCAGGCCGAACAGCTAAGTTACATTAAACCCAGCGGGGAGCCATATCCATTTACAGTTGCTTAACCCATAAATATAACTGGTTGACAGCGTCGGTTTGTCGGTGCGACTGACCAAACATTATTACATAGTTAGGTAATAAGAATATTGCACTGAATAGGTATATAGAAATAGAATGTAGTTATATTTAGTGTGTAAGTATTATTTTTAAATTGATTGGGCTACAAAACTGCGTACTCAAAACTTTGCTAGACCCTGTGCCAAAAAAGGCGCAAATTTTGATGTCCGTTTTTCAAAGTTTGATTAATTCTTTGTAACTTTTGCAACTTTTGTTTAGGTGGCTTCTATTATAGATTTCGGAGCCACTGTTTGTAAGTATATTTATTTTTAGTTTTTAATCTTTCTTTGTATATACATACTTAGTCTGAAAGTGAAAATTTTAGACTGAATAAAATCCGTCAACTCCAATTCCATATTTTATAATGCGATTTTATATTTATTGTATGACTTTGGGTCCATCAAAGGAAAGTACGGCGTCCAAAACCATTTTAGAAAATAAATCTTTTTTTTGATGAATATGTTTGGAGGGCATTGCTGCGGCAGCGCATTTTTCCAATAAAGCCCGTTGTTGTTGCTTTGATTGGCGCTTCTACATGTACAGCCATGTCATGTTTTGGTCATGCATAATTGTAATGCTTTACATATAGCTTTAATGATGATACGTGCATCCACGCCTTCCTCAACATATCACTTAACTTGTTTTAAGATTTCACCTGCTTAAGGTACTACTGAAGTGGTGCCATCGCTGACCTGATAAGAGAAACATTTTTATTCTACACATTCTAATATAACAAAAAACTTACCTAAGCATCTTGAGATTTGGCGATGTCGACTAGAGTTTTATGGCTGGATGCACAATATGCAATAGTTTCATACTGGTTGCACCATCATTTGAAATTGTGGCCTTACCATTGGAATCAACAACATGCTTGTCCATACTGCGTGGACCCAATGTAGTGCGTATAGCGTCCACAATTGAATGCGATGCATTGATGTTGGATGAGTTGAGGTTTACCTTGAGAGCTATCGGTACCCAAACATTTTTTACACAAAAACTCATATGTACCCAATACAAGTTCAGGACATTCATATTTATCGACACGCTGTCCCGTGTGGCCCAAATGTTGGAAATATTCATTTGGCACTGCTGAGAAAAAATATGGATCAATGAACACAAGTAAAAGTGAAAGATTTTTTTTACCATCTGCTGTTACTTTACACATAAGACATTGGAAACGACGACCAGCATCTTAAATTGCATATATTAGCCTTGCAACGATTACATCTAATAAGACCCAATCCACCAAAATTTTCAATGGGTGGCTCATATTCACCCTCAACCGTGCGCGCCATTGGTGAGACGGTAAGTGTAATGGACAAAGCTGTTATTTTTAATAAATCAGCTGTGCAGGTATGCAATACAAAGAGGGCCTGCAAAGGAGAAAGATCAATGTAATTGCCAAACAAAACATTAATTTCGAATATCAATACCTAACGTAACGGGGCGGAGAGTTACCCTGATCTTCTACCACATATTTTGTGGTCACCAATGGTGGTAATAAACCCTGTTCATTAGTAATAAAAGCACCACCAGCGCATGTTGATTTTCAATGATAACGCTTATCGGACTTGGCATCTGATCGGGATATAAACGGCGTTGGGCTTGATCATACTGTTGCGGCTGTTGATATATAGCATTACCAGGTGCAGGTGGTTGCTAAGGAAAATAATACAAAAATAATCATCAGCAATATTTGAAATATATTAGTTGTATTAGCATACATTATAACCAGGACGTCCTTGGGGGTTGACCCGGCATGGGTGGCTGACTAAGCATTGGCGCTTGTCCAGATTGTGTTGGTGGCATCATTTGACACATGTAACCACCTGGTGCACCTGGTTGTTGTAGAGGATAACCTCGCTGTTGAGGATAACCAGGTTGTGGTGGATAGCCCGGCTGTTGTGGCCTTGGCAGATAGCCAGGCTGGGGAGGTTGTTGCTGCTGCTGTCGTGGCATTGCATAACCCGGTTGCTGTTGTGGTATATACCTTGACATAACTGAATGTGGTGTCATTGCCCACCTGGTCCAGTAGATGCGGGCGGCATACCTGGAGGACCAAGTTTCTCATGACCACCAAATTGCTGGTGCATACGGTGTTGAGGTGGCATTTGACTGGATTGTGACTGCATTAGACTAGACTGTCGTGGCATTGGACCCAGTTGCGGTGGCATTTGCTGTTCACCTGTTTGCTGGTATGGAGATGTAACACAGCCTGCAATTGATATTGGTGGTATAGCTGACCAATTTGAGGACCAGTCTAGAAAAATAACAACATTTATTAGACAGAAAACTATTTAAATATATATGTTTGCGTATACTTTCCCCAATAAGGGTAGTGACATTCTTTACATTTCTTTTGTTTATGTGCTCTTCTTCTTGCTTGTTTCACTATTCACCGTGGATTTTTAAACGTCAAAATTACTTCCATACTACTATTTTTCACGCAAGAAAAGGCTAAATTTTTCTTGAGCAATTACTTGTGATTTGCGTACCGCTCTTTACGTTGCACACTCATAAGTTAGGTCGTGTCAGCTGACACGTTTTTTCTACGTACGTTCGTGAGTGACTGCCGCTTGTGCCTTTGTTCCATTTCGATTGGCCCATCGATATGATAAAAACTCACCACTATTATATCGCAAGGGGAATTTAACTCGTGTTCCAATGGTACATGGACAAGATAGGGATATGGATCACATTGTTGTTGCATTTGCATGTTAAATCTCCTCTATCCGTATCTGGTCCATGTACCATTGGAACACGAGGTGAGTGTGGATGGTGGAATAACCAGGCCAAGTAAATGAAAAAAATATAGAAGATATACGGTCACGATTCAATTACTAGATGTTTGTTCTTCAATGATGACCATAGTGTACCTATACAAGTGTGTTCACTAAGCGATAAACGTCAAAACTACAAACAGCCTCGCTCACCTGATGGAAATCTCAGGTCTAGAGTCGCATTTTTGGTCTCAACGACAACATTTTTGACTACCAATCGTCTCGACTTTTTCAATTTTTCAATCATTCGGCGCATTCGGTAATGTTATCCATTTTGAATTCGCTGTCATTGCGAATCCAGCGAGTGCCTGTCAGAATGCTTGACAGATAAGTCAACACACTTGTACTTGTACACTATGATGATGACAGATCTTTGACACTCCCAAATTAAAAAATCTGGACGGGTTGCTTTTACGAAGTAAAGAAAACGGGGAATAATTCAATCCCCTTCAGTGAAATTGTAGTAGACAAGTATTTTTAGTAGTATATTAGTGGTGATAATAAATTTGTAAATGCCAAAAGTTTTTGGGGAAATAATTCATTTTCTTCTAGTTATTTCGTGAATTGATATAGGTATGTTGGTTTTATCATTCTTTCAGAAATTTTTTGAAGAATGTCATACCTTAGAATTTTATTCAAAAATACACAATCTCAAAATTTGTTTCCGAAACTCCATATATGAGCATAAGTTCAATGCGTTTTGTCATAAGAGGGAGTTAATAAAAAGCATTCTGAGATGAAGCGTTCTTCAATCTAACTCTAATATAGGGCGGTTTTGTGACAAATCCTGAATTGGGAAATTTTTGAAAAATATTTTTAGATGATTTTAAATAGGCAGCCGACATGGGGTGATACGATACTCAGCAGCCGCAATGAACTGACAAAAAAAAATAAAAGAAAATGGCTTATTGTCTTAGAACTTTATATTCCTACCTTGACTTTGACAGAAGAGTTAAGCTTTTGTGTGGTCCTGCTACACAGGGAGTATGCATCTTTTTATTCTGAAATTTTGGAAAGCTCTTTTCCGTTAAGTATTCATGGAAGCGTTCTGGATAAACCATTAATTTAGAATATTCGGAATACGTTCATTTGATACTACCACACGAGGTTCGAATATGCATAATATTCCAAATATAAACCGAATCTCCAAATTTTTAAATGGACAAGAATATTTCGAACATATGTGTGCAAAGTTACGAGTTGCGCAGTAATGTTGGACACAAAATAAGAAGAAATTATCTATAGGATTTAATATTGTTTGCTTTTATGGAATAATTTATTGAAACGATGTTGTTCAATGGACAGTTTGAATAAGAAAACAAAAATTAAAAGGAATTACAAAATAATGTACAAAAGGAATGTGTGCGTTCAGTGTTACTCCGTTCACAAAAACAGTGCTGCCGAATGTTTTGATTCCTTTGTTTGTTACAATGTATTTTTCAACACTCCCACTCATTGTTGCAAACAAAATGAAAGTTGTGATGTTAACTCCATTAAGCTACATAGATATTTATGTCGATTTTTGTTCAACGGCTTAGTTAGAATGTCTGCTACATGTTTATCGGTGCTAACATATTCTAAGCCGAAGTGACCATCTTGATACTTTTCTCTGATGAAATGGTATTGCACGTCAATATGTTTAGTTTGTTTGTAGAACACCGGATTCTAAACTAGACGTATTGCGCTCTGGTTATCCACATACAATTTTGCATTCAAATCCGATTTTAATAACAATTCAGTCAAAAGTCATTTTAACCAAACTAATTCTTTCACAGCTTGACATGCCGCGACATACTCGGACTCTGTCGAAGAAGTTGAAACAGATTGTTGTCTCATTGATGCCCAACTAATGACACCAGAACCAATGTTAAAAACATAACCACTAGTTGACCTTCTTGTTTCACTATCTCCAGCATAGTCAGCATCACTATACCCGATCAGATTTAACTGACTATCACTATTATAAAGGATATCAACTTGAATTGTTCCCTTTACATACTTCAGGATGCGCTTGACTGCATTTACATGGGCCAAAGTTGGTTTGTCGCGGTACCGACTTACAACCCAACAGCATAGCTTATATCCGGCCGCGTGCCAGTTGCCAGATACATCAGGCTTCCAACTGCTTCTCGATATGGATATCCTGTGTCTCGTTCATCATTCACGAAGTCGCCAAGATTCTGATTGTGATCTATCGGTGTTGATACAGGTTTACATTCCATCGTACCGAAACGATTTAGAATTTTCTTGGCATAGGCACGTACATTGATCCGTCTTGCAGCAGTTGAACCTCTAGCTCCAAAAAACGAATGACATCCGATACTTTTATCTCAAAATTTTCTTGTAAATATAGAATGATTGCGTCGATTTCACCATTGTCGTTGGTAACTACCAACCCGTCGTCCACATAAATTGCAATAATTGTCATGGAAGCGTCTTTGTAACGAGTAAATACACATGCATCGAAATTGCTAACCTTGAAGTTGTATTTACGAAGAAAAGACGTAAATTCCTCATTCCAGCACCGTGATGCCTGCTTTAAGCCATACAAACTTTTATTTAACTTGCATACGCGGTCACTGCCAACCGGTTGTTTCATAAAAATATTTTCTTTTAGGTTTCCGTACAAAAATTCAGTTTTAACGTCAAACTGTTTTAATTGCATTTTGTTCATTGCTGCCAGAGATAAGATTGTGCGAATCAATGTGTATTTGGCTATAGGGCTGAATTTCTCATAGTCTACACCATATTGTTGGGTAAAGCCACGAATTACCAAAAGAGCTTTAAACCTTTCAATCGAATCATCTGTTTTCTCTTTAACTTTAAATATCCATCGATTGTGGATACCCCTTGGGTTTTCGGGTGGGCGACTAAATCCCAAGTATTATTCGTCCATGGCATGCTTCCACTGTTCTACATTTAATGATTTCACAGCTTCTTCATATGTCACTGGTTCAATTACGGTCGCACAACATACAGTCTCAATCAAACGATCTGGGGGCTTGACTCATAGTCGCAAATCACACCGTTCGTTGTTTCTTTGGCCTACGCTTTCATCTTGCGCATCTTCAAAATGATCTTCATCGCTTGCAACAGTTTCACTGTTCGCTGAACAATTACCTCGTTCTCACTATCGGAGTTGTCCTGAATAATGAAATTTTTGGACTCAACTTCATTAAAATGAACATTGCAGCTGAGAAAAATCTTCTGGTTCTCTGGATCATATAACCGAAATTTCTTGATAGTGGGCTCAAACCCAACCAAATGAACTTTCTTTACCTTTGGATCCCACTTTTTACGACCTTTTTGCACCGGGATTTGGACAAAATACTCATATCCAAAAAATTTTGATGTGGCCCAGGTGTGATTTTCGACCAAACCACTTTTCGTATGGCGTACTGCCAATACACTTACTATTTGTTGCACCTTTCAACAAATACGTTGCAGCTGGTACTGCCTCAGGCCATAAAAACTTAGGTAAACCGCTAGCAACCAGCATGGTTCTCGCACTTTCTTGAGTGGTTCTATTTTTCGCTAAGCTCGACCATTCTGCTCTGGCGTATATTTATTTATTTATTTAAGCTAATTAAAAAGTAATCTTACCGGCTAATTATAAAATTGTAAAGTAGTTAACAATGTTAATATAAATTACCTTACTTATAAAAAGTATTTAAAATACTCAGAAAGCCACCTTTCGAAAAAGAAAAATCTATCTCACAAAATTTAGAAATTCTATTAAGGCTCCAGTAATTGGAGCATTCCGCGCATAAAGAGCCCTAAGAACACCAATATGAAAAAACTCAGAAGCACGAAGAGCTCTAGCCGGTATATTAATGAAAAACCTCTCCAAGAGCACAGGGCAATCAACAACCCCACGTAAAAAATCGAAAACGAACGACACCGATTAAATTGTCCCCCTGTCAAGTTGACACGCTTGAAAGCACTTTTTAGGTTAAGTGATAACCGAATATTATTACACCAGTTACTAAGTTTATCCAAAGCTTCTTGCAACAATACCGCATCATGAAGGCTATGAATAGGCAAGTATATCTTAAGGTCATCTGCATACAGCAAGAATCTTACTTTAGAGAAGCAAGAGCGAATATCATTAACAAACATGACAAAAAACAGTGGACCCAAGATAATACCTTATGGAACACCGGAGGAAGCAACGAATGGATGAGACCTAACACCATCAACTACAACCATGCAACGACGATTAAATAACTAGGATTCAATCCAACTCAAAAATACTGAGTGAAAGCCCAAACAGTAGGGCTGGTCGATTTAAAAATCGCTCATTGCTCTTTGAAAATCGTATTCTATAGATCAAAGTAAGAAACTTTGCCGAAGGAACCATACCTCTAAAACGAATTCTGATGTCCCCCGATTTGGGTCGAACTTTTGGGTAGGGGCAAATTTTGAAAAATTCCACTTTGACCCATTTAGAGTGCTCCAATCTAGTCCAAATGTATGACCGACCCCCCACTAACTTTGAAGGCCTAACCCACCGATGCCAGTGGCACACCCCCTGGAACCCCCCTGGGGGTTCACCATACAAACCTTTCAAAAAATCGCCGGTTTTGCACTTTACATGAAAAAATCAGCGAAATGCCTATGTTTTTTCTTTTTGTTGTTTATTTTTCTCTTTAGAAATTTATTTAGTCAGATCATATGTAAATGAAAAAATGAATTTAATTTAGTAATATAAAAGAAATTAAAAAAAAATTATTAGAAATTAACGTTTTTACAACCCTTTTAAAACCAAGGCATCACTCTGATGCATTTGCATGCCGTAAACATAGTTGTGTTGGTTTTTTATTCAACCGTTTTAAAAAATGAAGTTATCACTGTGACACAATTGCAGATCGTAAAATTGCTTGTGTTGTTTTTTTTAAGCCACCACAAGACACAGCAGGTAGAATTGAAATTACCATTTCATTCTTATTACCTCGTCTCGTAGACCATATATAACGCAACAGTTTTTGTGAATGCATTAAGTCATTGTGAAGAACTCAAAGCGTGAAGTGCTAATTTCAGATAAACAAATATTTCAAAAAAAATAATAGGTGAAGTGATCATTCCAAATCAAAAAGTTTACAATGAGTCCACCATCCTCTACACCGCAAGATGAAGCAACTACATCAACAACTATCGAAAACCCAATGAGTCATTTACCAAGCATAATGTTACTGTTTTTGGTGTGTCTACTGATTTAATTGATCTTAATTTACCAACCCATCTGGACATCTTGAGATATTATTTTTACTTAAGCGAACGTGCTAAAACAGAACAAAAAAAGTGTTCCCATAAATCATTCACTATTCAAGTACATGATAAGTTGATTGGAATTTGGGAAAAACTTGATATATAGAAATAATGCTGAAAAAAAGTGTATTTAATAAATTGAATAAATTGATTGACAAGTATCAAGAGTAAATCAAGAGAAGAAACAACACCCAACAATTTACAGAGCATGTAAAATCTCTGGAAACAATTTTTTACATTGGAACATGTAAATGCGATTTGAAGGCAGCTCCATGTGCTTGCGGCTGGGTTCCCGAACGCCTCAAAGAGTTCATGCACGATCAACATAATCAGAGAAGACTAACAATGGATGCATTTATGATGGAAACTGAAGAGCAAGGAGCAACGTCTATGTCATCAATGCCAAGATCTCGATGATTCAACATACGCACCGCCACCAGTTCAAGAAGATATGGATCACAATACACAGAGAGATACGATTTTTTTAACTTTGCCTTGGTATGTGACAGATTTGGTGTGCCTGACAGAGTAGCATCAGCATTGGGAACCACTCTTTTGCAAGATTTTAAAATTAAAGATAAGCATGGGAAACCTCTCATCATGGATAAATCGAAAGTTCGCAGAGAAAAAGAGAAATACAGACAAGCAGTGCTTCGCAAACGGTTAGATGATACCAATTTGTTAGCGTTTTCATTCGATGGCAGAAAAGATGATACTTTAACGGTAGATAAAATTGATGAGAAGTATCATACTAGGATGGTAAAAGAACCTCATCTTGTTATTTTGAGAGAACACAATTCTGAATTGATTGGTTATGTAAGACTGGAACATGAAACCGCTGAATGCAAAACAATAAATGGTTTTTTCAACGATAAAAATATATCACTGGATGCATTAATTGGAATATGAACTGACGGTGAGCCAACAAACACTGGTCCACACGGTGGAATTATACGACGATTCGAATTGCTGTTAAAAGGACCATTGCATTGGTTCGTTTGCCTTCTACACTTCAACGAACTTCCGTTTCGGCATTTGTTTGAAGCTTTCGATAAATCAACCAGCACTGGACCAAGATCGGCAACCGGAAAACTGAGCCGTCAAATCGAAACTTGTGAAACTCTTCCAGTAAGTTATTGCTATCACTCATTTATTATAATTGTCAACCATTTTTAATTATTTTATTACAATATATTTTCAGGGGTGGACGGCTTCGAGAAAATTGATTTGAAAATATGCCCCCTGCTCCAAAAAAAACTGAATTTTCCCCATGCAATTTCTAGCGGCGTGGTTCCGGTGGATCTGGCTAAAATCAAACCAGGGAAAATTGTACATTATCGGTGGCTCACCAAGGCCTTACCCAGATTAAAATCACACAGCACGCAGAGATGATCAGCACCAACTTTGTTCAATGCCAGTGACGTAATATTATCGACATGTGCAGTGTATAAGTCGTGGCTACTATTGGGCGGTATATATGAAGCACAAACAAAAACCGGGTCTGATGAGCCTCGAATGCATACACATAGCTGGTCAAGTAGCGCACTATTATTTTCCAGTATGATTTCAGAAGCATGATGTTTGGAATGTACCGCAATGAGAACTCCACCACTTCGTGCACAACCAGTAAGGTTTGAATTTCTATCTGTGCGAAACACATTGTATAACATAGGATCAAAATATTCCTCGCTGAAAAAGTTTTCATTTAGCCACGTCTCAATGAAGACGAAAACATCATATTCTTCATGGGAGCTAAATAGCCGCACCAGCTGGGATTTTGTTCTAACACTAGCCATATTCTGCATATATAATCTTAGGTGATTATTTACTCCATCTAACCCAACCGATTGCCGTCGGACATCGGTTGGATTTCGTCGTTTTTCGGCTTGAATTTAAACGGGCGCACAACAATATTTGCAGGTCATAGTTCAGGCCGCAACAGCATCGCATATGGGTTGGCATTAACGCCTAACTTGAAATTTAGGTGTCTCAAAGAGCTCGGATCCACATTTTTCTTGCTAAGACTACTGCAAATAATGGAGTTTTCTTCCATACCAGTATGTCTAGCAATATATTTTTTTACCTGGTCAGGTGTTGCTAAAGTAGAAAAGGGAGATATATGGAGACATTTTCTTCTGACAACAGCTCGTAACTCATTACTGGAGCTCACCCAATAACTAAGGGTTTAATTAATTTCCGAGAGTTTGCATTTTTGGGGGGCTAGCGTTGATATTTGCCCTGGAATCAGCATTGTTACCAGAATTTTGCAGCAGATTTGAATTTAAATCGCTTTGGGAAGAATTTGCTGTACTAGAACCAGAGGACTTATTTTTGCATTTATTAGAACTCTTTTTTTACGCACAGTGTTCTAATCACTTTGGTTATCAGCAGCTGTAGATAGTTCATCTAAATTAGTTGCACTCATATGGGTTGGAAACATTGGCGCCGCAGTCGGAGTACCAGTAGCGGGAGCAGCAACATGAGGGGACGGCAGCATTGTTTTTTGGCCAGGAAGTATTATTAACTACACTAGTTGACAAAGCAGCAACGAAGGAGTCTGGCATATTTGTTGTTGGAACAGAAGCTGTCTTAGCTGCAGAATAAGAAGTATTGACTGCACTGAGTACGCCATTACCATCAGACACAATTATTTCCATTCCACTCTCTTTCTCTTTGGCCAAAGGGCCACTAAATTACCACGCACTTCACTGAATTCAGATAGCAAGTGCGACACAATCGATTTATTTTCAGCAAGCATAGAGCATAATTCAATGATTTCAGTTTGAAGAGTCTCAACTTTATTGCGAAGGCATTCATTATCTTCTCTCACAGAATTAACCACACATAGAATATTAGAATTAAGATCTTTAACTTCAGCGAACTCATCGATCAACAACGCAAGAGATTGCTTGTCAATGTTTTGGTTGCATTGGCGCTCATTACTTGTTGTATTATTTTTAAGCGGAGATCGAAGAGAACAACGACGCACAGCTTTACGCTCATCGCACAAAAATGGGGTATTTGAACTCAACAGGTACTCTAGGTCAGACTGTTGCATACCAACACAATGTAGGTGGAAAAGCTCATTATATTTAGAGCACTGCACTTTGGCCTGAGCACGTTCCGCTTTCATTCCACAACGGCAAGTCATATTTATTTAAATAAATAGACAAATCAGGCACAAATGAATAGATATAATTACCAATTGTTTGTTGTTTTCTATACACACTGTGATCACAACGAACTATTCACATTATAAGAGTCAATATGGTGTGATATATTCAATTTGGATACCTTCATCGCTGAATAATCTTTTGACTTTTTGATTAATAATTGCCGTCCCATTGTGAAAACGAACGAATTTAATCTGAGCACCATTCATATTGCGAACCATGGGAATAAAAAATTTCAGGCACTCATAGACCTCATCTTTGGTCTTCAACAAATACGTAAGGCGAAAAGTTGTTGCCTCATCCTTGATCAAAAGAAAATAATTATACCCACCGATTCCACTCACTCCCATGGGACCGCACACGTCCATGTGTAAATACTCGCCAGCAACTGAAGAACACGCCCTTTGAGTTAACTTTTTATGTGTTGACCTGGTCATTTTTCCAAATTGAAAATCTTCACAGAAAAACTTTGCTTGATTGTTTACTCTTGCATCAATTAAGATGGTACCAATTCCGCGAATTTCTAAACTAAAACGGTTGACCAAATTGACCGTTTTCTTTCCGGTGTATTTTTTTAACTCCGTGAACCATTCACGACGAGAAGTCATATGACTTGATGCTCCGGAATCAGCACACCAAAAATCTGATTTCGATTCTTCCTCTTGTTTGGCATTTACAACGGAACACAACGAAATCTCATTAGTATCAGAATTTGCTTTCTTTCTACTTTCATTGGATGTATATTTGTACTTTGGACACCTTTTGTCACGTGTCCAATGCCCAATTTGATTACACGAATTACATTTGCTTTTCTTTTTTAATTCATTTAAGTTTGATTTCGATTTCGCTTTGATTTCACTTTTGCGTTTAAATTTTGTCACATATGCTGCATCTGATGTGTTTTGTTCACCATTTATTCTGTTTAAATTGTCTTCTTCTAATTGTAATGATGACATTAACGTATCGAGTGTGCGTGTCTCTATAGTATAATACCAAACAGTTTTGTAATTGTTAAATTTTACCGGAAGACTACCAATTATACGCACCATTTTTAACGTATTAGACAATTTTCACCTTGCTGCTCAATTTCAGATGACAATTGATTAACTTTGGCAATGTACCCGACGACTCTTTCATCATCCGCCATTTTGAGTAAAAAGTATTCCTCATAAAGTGTCATTACTCGAATCGCGGAGTTCTTTTCATAGACACTGCTTAACTTTTCCATCATTTCTTTAGCTGTGCTGCATGCCAAAACAAGATTTGCACGCCCTGTGTCTATGGATTGAATTATCGCGTTCATTGATTTCCCTTCGTTTCGTTCATATTGATCCTTTACTTGGGCGGCGGCATCTTGCGCTGGTACTTTACCCAGTACATTGTCGGTTAGACCACGCGCTTTGATATACGCGGTTAGTTGAAATTTCCATAGCCTATAATTAGAACCAATTAACTTGTGACCAATGAAATTATTTCCTTCTTTTTGATCTGAAAACAAGTCCATTTTAAAATGAGAAATTCAAATATGAGTACTTTGAAATATAAGACGATAACGATAATTGATTCAAGGTTCGATTCGAGCTCAAGGCCAGAACAATAATATTTTTCTAATGATAATTATTGTTATTTTTTAATTTTTCTAAATTTGAAAAATTGTATTTTGTTTTTGGAATAGTAAGTAGAAAATTTTTCAGACAACCTGCCATAGCTGCACAGATAGATACATTTCGAAGGGTGCTAAGCCTTCATCATCAGTACGCTTTGGGCACGTTGTGCTAACCATTTAGCTATACAGCGGTGGTTTGTTTGACTGGCAAATTTGCTACTTCTATTCTTTTTACCAATTATTTTTATTCAGTGTTGCGCCATCTGGTGCAAATCACTGATAATGCTGGATTTTTGTTTATTGTCAATTATTTTGTTTGACATTGCCAAGTGCTCATGGTTTAATAACAATTGTTTTTGTTTTTATCGGCCTAGTTATAAATGATTCACGGTTCAATTCGACCTCAAAGCCAGAACAATAATTTTTTTCTAATGATAATTATTGTTATTTTTTAATTTTTCTAAATTTGAAAAATTGTATTTTATTTTTGGAATAGTAAGTAGAAAATTTTTCAGACAACCTGCCATAGCTGCGCAGATAGATCCATTTCGAAGGGTGCTAAGCCTTCATCATCAGTACGCTTTGGGCACGCTGTGCTAACCATTTAGCTATACAGCGGTGGTTTGTTTGACTGGCAAATTTGCTACTTCTATTCCTTTTACCAACTATATTTATTCAGTGTTGCGCCATCTGGTGCAAATCACTGATAATGCTGGATTTTTGTTTATTGTCAATTACTTTGTTTGACATTGCCAAGTGCTCATGGTTGTTTTTATCGGCCTATCGATAAATGATTCAAGGTTCGATTCGAGCTCAAGGCCAGAACAATAATTTTTTTCTAATGATAATTATTGTTATTTTTTAATTTTTCTAAATTTGAAAAATTGTATTTTGTTTTTGGAATAGTAAGTAGAAAATTTTTCAGACAACCTGCCATAGCTGCGCAGATAGATACATTTCGAAGGGTGCTAAGCCTTCATCATCAGTACGCTTTGGGCACGCTGTGCTAACCATTTAGCTATACAGCGGTGGTTTGTTTGACTGGCAAACTTGCTACTTCTATTCCTTTTACCAACTATATTTATTCAATATTTTTGGACGCGCATTAGCAATAGACCCTGTTCTTGACTTTTACCTGAATAAGTTAACAATGTCATCGAATCGATTTAATAATCGAGGTTTTAACGTTGAACGATGAATTTTAAATTGGTTTCGGTTCGTATGTTCATAGGTTTACGAAACTGCACGATTTCTTGGTGTCCTCACCCTTTATAAAATTACCTATGTTCAATGTTCAGCCGTACTAATGGATCGAGGGATAGTTAGTAAATTCACTACAAAATTAAAAAAAATGTTCTAAGGAATTATGCAGTTCAGTACTTATCCGGTATTTGTAAACTGATTGCTTCCTATTTCTACTGCTAATATTTTTCGAAAACTCGCAAAGAAACAAGACAGTTAACGGATGTCAATTTTTGGGAGCAAAATGACTGCAATTGTCAAAAAAAATGTGTCTGTCGAGCAAACCTCTTGTGATTGAATCATGATATACGCTATCTGAAACGGTAGGGATGTATTTTCAACGTTCAGATGAGGGTAAAATGTTTACTCGCTTTGGAAAAGTAGGAGTAGAAAAATAAATGCCTTACTACGAAAGCCAATACAGTTTTTTTCAGCATGTGAGTGCCACCTAATGCCAATGCAAAAGGGATACACAGGACCAGTGCAAGCTTGTACTACTTTAGGCATCGAATAAAATTAAAAAACTTAAACTGTGATGAGTAGTAAAATTCAATAATGAGTCTAAAATATACTGCAGTTGAAGCTTTTATCGAAAAACCGGACATAAGTGGGAGAAGTTTTATCCATTATATAGTTGAACTGTAGGAACTTTGCGCACTTAAATGGGTTTCGGGTTTGATGAAAAGTTTTACAGTCACACTTGGAAGTGATCGTGATACTTTTAAGGCAAGGTGCACACGAGGGTACGCGTCATAGACGCTGCAGGCGAAATTTATACGCTTTGATGCCGAACACATGTATTTGAATGGAGAGCTGCATACGAGGCGTCAGCTGTATGAAAGTGATAAAGCATGAAATTTTCGTGTAGCAATGTTGGTCGCTGAGCATACGTACGCTTGAAAAAAAGGAAGAAGAAGATGTTTGTTTACATTTTTTTGTATGCAAATTTGTGTAATTAGTTGAAAAATGTTACTTTAGTTAATAAAAGTGCGTGAAAGGTATATTACCAAAGCGAAAAAGAGTATAAACACCACAACAGCTTGGATAGACATTGTTGAAGCGTTTAAAAGGCTAAAAAGTGTGGGAAACTAGAAATCAACGTTTTCTCTAGTCCGCGGTGGTTTAAAATTGCCTTTCATAATTTACAAAGACACCGGGACAACGTCTAATACCTATTTTCCTTTGGTTTCGGGGGCGGATATAGCCATGGTTCAATTATGTACAGGTTGGCTCATCTCATCAGCTGATTTTATTTATGTCATTGCATGGTCGAAGGGATTGTCAAAAGGAGATGGCAAACTCAAAATGAAACCAACACATTGGCAACATTTTACTTACACATACAAAAACTGCTAAGTTTTATGTTTCCATTCAATACCATTCGCAACAACACCAATACACAGATTTTGACAATTTGAACAGACATATTTTGTTGCCTTACAGATGAGCCGACCTGTATATAGTTGAACCATGGATATAGCTCAAGAAATTTTATTTTTTATTTTTTTCAATAATTGTTTGCTTTTTGTAGCGACGCTCGAAAGTAGCTTCGTGTGCACCTTGCCTAAATGTGTTTCCATCCCTAAAAATCCATTGTTCTTCCATCTGCTCTTTGGATTTGACTTTTTTTTTTTTTGTTATTGTAAAAAATTTAATGAGCTGATAGGCCTTAGTTAAAGAAAATTACACTAGCGTTCACCTATAACAATACGTTACGACAGGTTTACAGCAATACTAAGAACAGTGTCTCGAAGGATGAGAAATCCAACATTATTTATAAAATTCCATGCAACAGTGACGGGTCCCACTTATGGGATAAAGTATGTGTGGGGACAACCAAATTAAAGCTAAAGACAAGGATTCCCGATCATAAGTCCAATATGAAGCTTAGAAACAATGCTTCGGACAATAAGACATCCTTGACAGCGCATTGTAAGGATACTGGTCACTATCCTGACTTCAGAAATGTTCCTATTTTGGATATTGAGAAACATTATAATAAGCGTTTTACCCTGGAAATTCATATTATGAGCACACCTAATGATAAGAGAATGAATTTTAAAAGTGACACCGACCAATGCGCATATGCATATCGACATATATTGCTGAAGCAACAACAACATGCAGTGCAAGCTTCACGGTGCTCAGCAAATTCAAACAGCGTCCAGCCAACATCCCGCTAAAAATCTACCCAATATTAACAACTAAACACTATAGTTATGGCTCATGCACTTTTTTCTGATTTATTTCCGTTCTTATGCTTTATTATACTTAATTTTTGAACATCTGATCAGTCGATCAAACATAGTCATATGTGTAAGTTCCTTTATTATATACCTATATGCAAAATAGGATATTATTCTAATTGTCGTTTTTTCTATTTGTGTTTGACAGTCCTGAAGATGATTTCAGACTGAAATCGAAATATCGACGAAGTAAAACTAAAATACAATTTTAAATATTGTGTTTTATTTAACTAAGGCCTATCAGCTCATGAAATTTTTTACAATAACAAGTACTTACAAGGCTATCAAAAACCATCAACTATTTTTTCATTTGTTTATTTATTTGGTATTAATAATGTTATATACTAAAATAAACAATAGTTTTAAGTAAATAATACAATTATACAATGACTCTAGACGAGTTCTCTAGTACATGACGAGCTTCTCATAGATATATATAGTAACATTTTATTAATTGATGGTATTTAGATGTGTCTGCTTTAATTTGAAGCTTTTATAATATTTTATGATTATATTGCACAGAAAAAAACCTGTAAAAACAGTGCATGATTAGCTTATTTCTAATAGAAGATAAAATGGTTTAAAAGGAAGTTATGTCGGGTATCCGGCATGAGTTAGTGTTTACGATTGTGTATTGTTTAGCCACCATCATTTTTTATTAATAGAACGGGCCTCTATTTTGCCTATGGGGGAGACGTATGTGTCAAAACGTTGGTTTTCTCTGGTAAGGGCTTTTGAAGTAACTGTTTTATCGTTGGCTCTTCTAAATATATGATAAATAATCGGTATATGGTCCTTATTTTATATAAAACCGTTCTTATTCCGGTGATGTAAATCCATTTTTAATGGTTGAAAGAAAATATTCATCGCTTTCGTGGTAAGGTGCACATATTAGAGTGTTATAATCATTGTAAAGACAGCACATTATGTGTCTCCTAGTTAGATTTATTATATGACAGTCGATTCAGGGTATATTTTGATTTGACATTGAGAGTCGGAAGTAAAACATATGACCTTCTATTATATCATACAAACTTGATCAGAAGATCTCCCAAAACCTCTTAACAGTTTAATTTATGATGTATTACTAATGTCCCCAAGTTATGATTTACTAAAATATGTAATAATATAATAGGAGTCGGCCTAGAACCAGAAGGTGCTAATCCGATCAAGACGGATTCTTATATTCTAAATTACAATCCATAACTGTAACATTCCTCTTATCTTAGTGGTCTAAACAACAATAGTGAGTTAACATTTTTCGTAACTATATTTAGAAATCCATTGTTTTAGCGAAGTGTTTACATACATACATAAATAAGATGTAATAGAGCCTCCGTGTTCTTTTACATTTCTCGAAAGTCTTCAGTAGCGCTGCACAGGCGAAAATGACGTGAAGTCAAATTGTTTGTTGTAACAAAGACCTGTTTAAATTTTTTTGGACTAATTAAACATACTTATATAATGGAAACTTCAATAATATGAACGTAATATTTAAGCACGACCTTACTTATGCAAGCCAACACCAAAGATACCCAAATGATGAATCTCTGTAATTAAATCCGGTAATATTCACCTGCTGGTATATGTGAAAAAGTACTAAAACGACCATATTTTACTGCTGGAAAATGAAAAAAAAACAACACTTTTTCGGGGACAACATTGGTGAAAATTTTTCAGATAGCCGAATGACAGGACAAAGAAGAATTTAGAGCGAGACAATTGACGGCTTACTTCACTTGATTATTCCACCATGCGAGTGTGTTACAGCCCTCGTGTTCCAAAGACACATGAATCAGATACGGATAGAGATTGAACATGCAAATGCAAACAACAATGTGAACCATATGGATCATGTGTCATTGGAACACGACGAGAATCGCTTTTCATATCGAAAGCGATACGAGCCTTGCGATAGCAAATCGGGAAGGTTACAGAAACGGCCCAGCAAAAATCTAGTGACCGAAAATGGCGACCAACAACAAAAAATTCAACATTGTTCCACAATTGGTACTATGAAAAAATGAGATGGCCTAACTGCAATGTCCCATTCATATATGCTTGCTTTTTCTTACATGGTATGTACCCTCAAATACGTCAAAAATAATTTTCTGCGAATCCGCCATTTCTAATTTAGCGTTCCATATCGGCGGTGCAAAATTTTTGTTAAGAGATAAAATTTAATTTATATTGTGCGATTGTGATACAATTATAAATTATTGTGCTGCTAAATTGCTGGTAATGAATTCTAAAGTGGTTGGCATTCAGTAGCTAAACTTTGAGTGTATATCGTGAACATTCCCTGGCCTAAAACTTTTTCCGCGAATTTAGCTGCAGACCTGTGCTAATTTTGGAACATTAAATATTGTGGAATATATATAATTTTTGCAGGTAAATATAAAACGTTCATGCAAATCTGAATAGGTGTGATAATTGCACATATTTTTCGCAAATCCATTTAGAAACCTCGAGCCAATGCGCCAACTTCCATGTATTCGCCAGCGCCTCCAGCAACGACACCGCCAGGCCAATCTGTACCTGGTGGTCGCAATCAGATGACTATAAATAGCACAATTATACCTGGCTTGCCTCATATGCCACCACCAAAACAAGCAGTATATGCAAACATATATTTTTAAATAACTTGCTGTCTAATAAATTTCGTTATTTTTCTAGACTGGTCCTCCTCAAAATGGTCAGCTGAACAACCAACACCAATTGCAGGCGGTTTTACATCTCCATACCAGCAAACAGGTGAACAGCAAATGGCACCGCAACTGAGTCCAATGCCACGACAGTCTGGTCTAATGCAGTCACAATCCGGTCCACCTCAACAACCTTTGCACCAGCCATTTGGTGGCCATGAGCAACATGGTCCTCCAGGTATGCCGCCCGCATCTACTGGACCAGGTGGGGCAATAACACCACATCCAGTTATGCCAAGGTATATACCACCACAGCAACCGGTTTATGCGATCAGGGTAGCTCCTCGCCACATTACGTTAGGTATTGATATTCGAAATTAATGTTTTGTTTGGCAATTACATTGATCTTTCTCGTTTGCAGGTCCTCTTTGTATTGCATACCTTCAACAGCTGATTTATTAAAAACAACAGCTTTGTCCCTTACACTTACCATCTCACCAATGGCACGCACGGTTGAGGGTGAATATGAGCCATGCATTGTAAATTTTGGTGAGTTGGGTCCAATTAGATGTAACCGTTGCAAGGCTAATATGCAATTTGTGGATGCTGGTCGTTGTTTCTAATGTCTTATGTGTAAAGTACCAACAGATGGTAAAAAAAATCTTTCACTTTTACTTATGTTCATTGATCCATATTTTTTCCTCAACAGTGCCAACTGAATATTTCCAACATTTGGCCACACCGGACAGCGTGTCGATAAATATGAACTTGTATTGGGTACATGAGATTTTGTATAAAAAATCTTTGGGTTCCGATAGCTCTCAAGGTAAACCTCAACTCATATCCAACATCAATGTCTCGCATTCAATTGTGGACGCTGTACGCACTACATTAGGTCCACGCAGTATGGACAAGCATATTGTTGATTCCAGTGGTAAGGCCACAATTTCAAATGATAGGGCAAACATTATGAAACTATTGGATATTGTGCATCCAGCCGTAAAAATCCAGTCGACATCGCCAAATCTCAAGATAATGAGGTAATTTTTTTGTTATATTAGAATGTGTACAATAAAAATATTTCTCTTATCAGGTCGGTTATGGCACAACTTCAGTAGTACTTTAAGCAGGTGAAATTTTAAAACAAGTTAAGCCATACGCTGAGGAAGGCGTGCATGCACGTTCATCATTAAAGCTATACATAAAGCATTACAATTATGCATGACCAAGATATGACACGGAACAACAACGTGCTTTATTGGAAAAAGCGCTGCCACAGCAATGTCCCCAAAGTTATTCATCAACAAAAATATGTCTTTTCTAAAAGGGTTGTGGGCGCTGTACTTTCCTTTGATGGACCCAAAGTCATACAAAAAATATTAAATCGCATTATTAAATATAGAATTGGAATTGAAGGTGAGCGTGTACCAGAAGAAGTTTTGAAACGTACCATGAAAGCTTGTGGTGGTGCTGTTATGGCTACAGCTAATGATATAACTTAATTCAAGTGTTTTAGGTCAATGTGATTACTTTGAACAACGTCAAGTTGGTGGTGAAGGTTTCAACATTTTCCAAGGTTTGATAGTGGGTTTGACATTGATTTTATTTTCATAGTTTATAATTATTTGAAGGTTGCGTTAATGCTAGAACATGTACATTGATTTTACCTGGCGTTCCCGAACAATTTTTGGAAGAAACTGAGCTTTGTTACATGATGCTATAATGATTGTGCGGCGTACATGATTCTGTTGTTGCTGGTAAGTCTAAATACAAATTGAAAAAAATTTCTAATCTTAAATTGTTAAGTAATATTATGAAAAGATTGTGTCCAACTCCGGAAGAAAAAACTTTAAAAATTGTGTCAGTGAAATGATAATTATTGCTTTTGGTTGTTAGTTTTGAGGTATCGTCTTCGAGTGCCTTCTGATCGTATATGCCGTTTCTTTTACCAACTACCGGTAAGGCGTTAACCGCCTTGGGACTCGTTAAGTGTAATGTAACTCAGCCCTACGACAAAACAATCAAAACATGTTTTTACACCAAGGTAAACCGGCACTCAGCGACAGGTTGATAAGCGACAACATGCGGCTGCATGCTCACCAAAATGTAGATCCTGATCGAACGTCACACCCAAGATTTTGGGGTGTAAGACAGTCGGTTGCGTAGTGCCATTGACATGGATGTTCAAAATGGTCGACATTTGGGACGTCCATGTTATAAGTAAGGTCGCCGATGATTTGGTCGGTGACAATTTCACGTTTCGCAAGGCGGCAAAACCGGAGAGATCAGGGAGATATCCGTTTATTTTATTACAAAACTCATCGATGTAGGAAACAATAGTATAGGCGTAGGAAACAACAGTGACTCCTTCTGGTGGTGAAGATAGCTATTGATATGTAGAAGTTAAACAGAAGTAGGGATAAGACACCGGTTGAGGATTTTTAATATCTTACAAGATACCTTCGTACATGTTTCTGAGAATGAAGAATGAGACCTATTCAAACTCAATTTCCACCAGAACAAGTCCGCTGAGACTTTGCTATACTTTAACATACAATGCTTTACCCCTTTCTAGCATAACTATCATTTTTGATTTTATTAAATTTTATAAAATGTTTCTTCCTCTACAGTTCAGCATATCTTTTGCCAACACAGTCAATTCCCACTAATGGATATTGTGGCGCGCGATTGACCAACAAGACGATTCCACGACACCTTTGAGTATTCTTGATCTGAAAATTAATATGCAACGAATTTGTACAACAAAACGAACAACACACACTGAAATAATCTTGATTAAAAAGGATCTAAAAATCTAATAATTCTAAGCTTTTTCCTACGTTCCTAAGCTTTTTATGCTCTATTTAAAGAATATTCAACAATCGCATAAAGTTTGCAAAGATTTTTAAGGCAATTCAATTGCAACGAATTTTTCAATAATTTTTAAGAAAACCTTATAAACTAGATGTATAACAAAAAGTATTTTGAATATAAATAATTACTGATGAATTTAACTGACTGTACCAATACCATCAACTAAATGGTCCTTATAAAATTGTAATCACATAATTAAAAACAAAATATTACTATGAGTATCTACGTTTATTATTGCAAAATCACGAAAAAAAAGTATAAAGTACGCTCAATGGAAAATTATTCCCTTGCATGTATATATCGAATTCTGAACTAAAAAATGTCAAAACTGAAAAAAAATTTAAATCGGTATTTAAATGTAAATCGATCCATGAAAGCATCGTGAAATAACTTATGTTTTTTGGGTAGTTAACGTTATCGTTTAGCCTGGTTTTTTAAGAATTTTGTTACTTTTGTGGTATAAATCAACATTCAACACAAAGTTACTCTGATTATGAGTTGCAACACTTTTTGGGTTAGGTTGCGGTATGTAAAATTACATATTTTTGTACACACTTCTAAAATGTAAAGGAAAAAAATTTATATTTTACTATTAATTAAATTATTAAAATGATATTTTTATATTAATGATATATAGAAGCGCCAACACGAATGCAAGTGGTTTCAAACCACTGGTAGCCAATTCCCCCTTTTTTCTGCCAGAGAAAATGTTAAATAGTTCATTTTATGTAAAAAATATGTTACACCTTTTTCAGGTTTAGATCAGAAAGTTGCAATTGAAGTTCTCAAAGTTACAATTCAAGTTCAGAAAATTACACTTGGAGCTCTGAATTTTCAAAAGAAGTTCAGTAAATTACAATTGAATCTCAGGAATTTCAACTGAAGTTCAGAAAATTCCAATTTAAGTTCAAATATAATTTTCTGAACTACAAACAGAAATTCTGAACTACAAATAGAAATTCTGAGCTTGAATTGAAATTTTTGAACTTCAATTGTAACTTTCGAACCTCAATTGCAGCTTTCTGAACTAAAATAAAAAAGGCATACCATTAAAATTGGCGAATTACAAGTCAACTTACTCAAATTGTGAATTGTCTACTCGCGATTTGACGGTCTACTGCAACCATTAGTTCTGTTAATTCTTCTCTTTTGTTTTGTATATCATTAATTAATTTATTTAAGTTTCCCTTAACTTTGTATACATACAATCGCATACAATAAAATTTGTATTTATTGCTCACCAACAAGATTGAAAAACTATTCGTTCCTTATGAATTATAGTTAATAATTTACAACTATTATAAATAATCTAATATATTATAAAAGTATTTAATAAAAGAAATGTTTTATTTATTTAGCAATTTCATACAACCCTTCAAAAACCCGAGTACTCCATAAATAATGTAAGGAATACTCCTTTAGGAGTATAGGAGTGTTCCAAAACTAATCTGTATTCATACAAAAAATGTGCTCCAATTAACATTGCGATGTCCTAGGAGAGGAGTAGGTGATCCCACTCTCGCTTTGTTTGTGAGTATACCATAGAGTACATACGTGAGAGTACTTTCCAAAGTACTTTCACTGTAGTATCCATGGAGCACCCACAGAAGATCATATGCCAAAGTACTAAAGAGGAATTGTGTCGGAAAGAATTATTGGAGTGAATTTAATTTAAAACGAAAGTAAATGAAGAGGGGCAATATAACTTTTATATTTTATACTACGAATATTCCTATGTTATTTAGCATTTGCATGAATAAAGAAACTAATATTTCTCTTTACTATAGTATGTATACATAAAAGCAGTGCGCGGTTGCATTTTATCTGAGTTGCCATAGTAAAATTTTATTATCAGTTATTTCTATGCAATATTTTACTTTTGGAAACTCTGTTCGATCGTCATCGTGTCGTGATCACGGTCGTTAAAAAACGAGCAATGATCGGCTGATGGTGCTCCGGAAACGCATTGCAAAGGAGTATTGTTAGAGTACTCCAACATGAAGAAAATGGAACACGTAATCCAACAATTTTTGCAGGGTAATCCAAATAAAAAAACAATCGTAATACTCGTCAAAAGGCGGTCATATTAACGTACAAATACTGTAAAAATAATTGTAAAGTTACAGGTATATAACTTAAAAAATGATTGCCATTTGACAGTTAACAGGAATATAAGAACAGTAAAGCACTATATTTTGTTTACATTTCGATAACCTAATACCGTATATGTGTGAGCAGAATCGACAATCACATAAATGGTACGACGGAATGGACTGGTCACAAAAGTTACCGCCGCCCTGTACAAATGCTACTTAACGATTTACGTGTTCAAGCGAACATATTTTAGTCATTTTACTAATCAATTTACGGGTACAGTCTTTGCTGGGGCTACTGTTCGTATGCATCACAAATCAATCAACAGATTGCGCATTCACGAGTCCAAAATTGCTTCGTTCTGCGCATATGCGTCATAGCTGACTCTTGAGCGAATAAAAAAAGAGCGAGGAAAAAAAGTCAATTCATACGTCAAAAAAAAAAACAGCTGATCTAATGTTTACATGTGCAATGCGCAACTTCTTGTGCGATTTGTGCATATGCACGCACAAGCACGGTTGCCACACCATGTTTTCATTTGGGACCAAAATTTATCGAAAAAAAGGACCAAATTTTAGTTTTTTTTTTATTGTATTAATTCGGCAAATTACTATAATGTCGTGTTTGTTGTAAAATTCAAGAATCTTAGGATGTTTCCGTGGTTTCCTATATAAAACCAAATGTTGTGAACCTAGTTTTGCTTAATTGCAATGAAATAAAATGTATAGCGCAGTTAGGTTTTATTAAGGAACTGTTAAAAAATTTGCGTTGTGGCAAACTCAAGTGAATCGTAAATGAAACTAAGCAATTAGGTTAATGCTATTTTTATAGATGCTTACTTTTTCCCACAGTTTAAACTTCATACGTGTGAGTTTTGAACTCAGACTAAAAATCAAGTGTCTTAAAAGTTTCAACTGTGTAATAACTGAACCGGATTACATGTAATTAGGTACGAGAAACTTGTTAACAGAGTTATGATTGAAGTTTATGGGGTTTTGCAAGCATCTACTGGAATAATTTTAAAGAAAACACTTCTTCCGAAATCAAATCTCTTGCATTTGCTTCAGAAGCTGAATATAAAAACAAATTTTATAATCGCAATTCGTTCCAAATTTATAAAGCTATCAATTCCAAAAAGTATTTCTGCCGTACTTCCAGTTAAAATATTTCTTGGCACTAAGTTTTCAAGTATCTTAAGTGTCTTTACACCACAATAGTCCTGAAAATCCTTGAACTCACTGAGCTGCTTTGAACAGGGTGAGAAAGACTTAAATATAGATGTTCCAAACGAAGAGTAACGATTTCAAAATTTTTGCATAGAATTTTTTTGTAAAAAATTTTAAATGTTTGTTTAGAATAAATTACTTTCATTCTTTTACTTAGTTTTCAGTCCATTCTCATATTTCTTAGAGACATACGTGTATTTGAGATAAATTGTTTTTGGCCGACTAGTCATAATAATATTTCACGAAAAGTGTTTGATAACCGATCGAAATATCTAACCACTACAAGTCTTTTTTCTGATAAGCCCGTTGTTTCATCAAAAGTAAATAACAATGTGTTTGCTCGAACATTCAACACTTCTCTTTTTAATGCCTTGCCCAAATTATCTCCCAGGTGAAATGCCACTGTTATGCTACATTTTATTAACAGAGCAATTTTCGTGGTAAGAATTCCATTGAAGCAAATTGAAAATTATATGTGGGTTAAAAAATGTATGGCAAATTTTATGAGCAGTATTGTAGTGTAAACAGCCAACAATTTAAGGCCAAATATTTAAATCAGCTACCCTGTAACAAAAATAGTCTAAATGTTCATCAACACATAAAAAAGCATTTTCAATTCCTGCTGACATAGCCATTCACACGATTTAATACAGGTGTGTGTACAACACACAATCAAACAAATTTGCATTCAAGCAAATATGCGAACGCTGCATTTCCCACAGAAGTCACAACTCAACACAGGTGTATAGGTACATATTTTGTATCAAGTTGTATGTAGGTATGTAAGTATGTATGCTTAAGGTAAATATATATGTAAGTATGTATGCTTAAATCTAAATATGTATGTAAGAATATGTCAGAATAATTTTTATAAATAAGCTGACAACATTTGAATAAAAGAGCAATTAAGCATCGAGATTTGATCACTCACAACGCAGTCTGTTTTATTTCAAACCTTTTACAGGGCGATCCTGCCTATGATTCTTCTGGCTGATTTTTCAGCCTAATTTCATAGCTGGCAAGGACTATACTGGCTGATTACAGCCTAAGCTTTATAAAAGGAACAAAGAGTGAAGATATAAAACGAGTTTTTTACTCTAAATTTTATCCTGGAAGAAGAAAAGCAAAAAGGAGCTGATCAAACGCAATCTAATGAAAGCTAATTTGAATAAATTTGGAGCACTCAAAAATGACGCCATTTAGCAATTTTTATGATAATTGACGGGCTTTATAATCGAACTGATGCAGGAGCAGTGGATATGACCAATTTGGAGCTCTCAAAAATGACGCCATTTAGCAATTTTTATGATAATTTACGGGCTTTATAATCGAAATAATGCAGGAGCAGTGGATATGACCAGTAAAAATATTGATATTACCTTGGAAGGAACAAAAGAACCACATTCGGAATAAACAACAAGATTGGCAGCATAATATATATAAATATAATAAATATAATTACCTTAATTTTGAAATAGTTTTAACATTTTAGACAAAATTTCTAAGCAGGAAAAATATTCGTGCAACCTAACGGCTGCCTATTGACAAGCAAAAATTAAAATTTCTGCTGTAAAAACCTTTTTTTGCTAAATTTTAAGATATTTTCCAAGAATAGGACATACAAAGTCAAAGCCAATTTGACCAAATTTTTGAAAGATTAGTTAAACTAAATCTGAAGTTCCAAGAAGGTGAAAACAAAACACCGGAAATACCCAAGCAAGGTCCTAAGCCAATAACAATCGAGGAATATAGAGAGTGAAATAAGATTCAAAAAATTGAGGAACCTAAATTTCCAAAACCGTTAAATTGAAAAGAAAAAGAGGAGGAAAGCAATTTGCAATTCGAAAAACAATAGCCAAGATTTATGAAAATATTAATTTAGGCACAAATCAAGCAGAAAAAATTAAACTAAAACAAGAACTCAAGGACTTAAGGAAAAATAATTATAAAAATAAAAACCAAACCCAGCAATGTAAACATTAGGGTGTTGAAAAAAAAATTAAAATAAAATACAATTTTGTAAAACTATTGATTTTAAAATTATGGAAAGACCAAGTAAAATTAAAATTTATATAAAAGGCCCACTTGAGGAACTTAAAAATGAAATTAAAATTATAGATGAGGAAAAAGCTCTAGTATGGTTGAAAAAATGGTGGAAATTGATATGCCTGGGGAACCAACAATATGGAATGTAAGAAACCCACCAGCAACAACACCCGAAGAATTATATAGGTATATGGAAAAAAAAGAAAAAATTTTTAATAAAAGAAAAAAAAACCAAAAAAAAAATTTTTTTTGTCTTCATATTTTTTTTAAGATGGGAATCCAAGAATCAAAAATAGAAAAACCAACGGCAAACGTTGTAAACTCAGTCCAAGTAGATCATACTGAGGCACTAGATACTATTAAAATCATGCTTCTAATAATCTGCGTAGTCAGTTGCATCAGCTAACGAAGCTTTTTTCCTGCCCCGGTGCTTCTCCAATAAGTGATTGGGGTATACTCGCCGTGTCCAAGGTTCACTTACAATAAATTTGTAATTCGGGACACCTTTCAAATCGATTTCATATAAAATTCATTTTATTTCTCTAACTCTATATATTTTATAACTATAATGAAAATAATGTAATAAAAGAGGATGTATTTGTATTCTTCACTTCGCTTTATGTTTGCTCTATGATTAGTGGTGGGTTAACGGTCCTCGTGTCCCGTTAGGATCGTCCTATACCTATACATTTGCAATTAACCTAATACTTATGAATTAAAAATGTGTAAATTTGTATTGTCAGTATTTGTGTATTTAGGTATGTAGTGTAAGTGTTCATGTAGATTTGTATTATTGATATTTACTTATGTAAGTTTGTACTATTGATATTCTTATTTGTAAGTTTGTATTGTTGATATTCATATGTGTAGATTTGTATTGCAACGCCAGCAGATTGATACTTGTATGCATTATGTAAAATGTTTGTATGTGCATATTTGGTTAATTCATATTCACAAAGTAAACACTGCAAATGGATTGTATGTACATATTTATGAGAAAATCTAACACTGACAATCGGTAAGTGCATTGATCGGGGTGATTAACTGATTAGGGTGTGAACAGACAAGGGTTTCATATTCGGCATTCCATTGATTTTGGCTCGCCGCTTGTGCGAGGTCAATGTAATTTATGTCGCCCAATATTGTAATATGATTATGTTATTATTGTGTGTTCGGTTCAGAAGAAATGTATTGGCATAGAAGTTCATGATACGTAATGCCGCAAATGTATTGCTTAGTGGGCATGACGCATAATGCTATACAGTTAAGACGCCTTGCTGGTCGTTGCCTGGGTGTGTGTATATGTATTTCTGTGACGCCTTGCGCCGGCGTGTCTCTCTTACGGCTAGCGACTGCGCGTCTTGGCTGCGGCTTATGTCGGCGTGAGTGTAACTCCCGTACGGTTGACGTCGTATATTTGCGTAACTCTGCTGTGGTCAATGTATTAAGCTAGCGTAGCGCTGTTGCGGCCAGCGTCGTATGCTAGCGTAGTGCGGTGGCGTAGCGCTGTTGCGGCCAGCGTCGTAGGTTATCGTGACTCTGCTGTGCAACCTAGTCTGTTTGCGTAGTGCTGTTGCGGCCAACGTTGTATGTTAGCGTGGCGCTGTTGCGGCCAGCGTTGTATGTAGGCGTGACTCCGCCGTGGCCAACGTCGTATGCTTGCGTATGGCCGCTGTGGCGCGGTCACCGTCGGCGCAGGCGGGCGGGCGTCGACTGTTCGTGGGTGCGCGTTACTGTGGCAGAGCCGTTGCTTACGAAGTCTCAAGCGGTGTTTGGTGGTATAACCGACACATTCACCACTTGGGGCCACGACTCACTCCTATTAAACGATCTCTCCAGATGGTACAACCGATACCCTCGAGATGCCCTCCACTGGTAGCTCCGGTCTGCTGCGGCGCGGTCACCGTCGGCACAGGCGGGCGGACGTCGCCTGTTCGCGGGTGCGCGTTACTGTGGTAGGGCCGTTGCTTACGAAGTCTCCTTAGGGCCTTTTGTGACTGGCTGTTGTGTTAAAGCTGTGGTGAATATGTTGTGGGGTCGTTTTGTGTGGGCCAAATTAATGGTGTTTTATTTGGTCCTCAGCCCTCGGTATCCTGTAATCGTATGCGCGCCTTTTTTCACTATGGTGACATCGTACTTCTCTGTATTCGGGAGTGGGCTTTGCCTTCGGCGATGCGTCGGAGTGCGTCCCATACTTCCCCTGCTATCTCCAGAAATAGGTCCAGTATTGGTCCATGTGCGTCTTGGACCTCGATCGTTACTACTTGATGGCCTTCCGTTGTCGGTTGTGGCTTCGATTTTTGGTTTCTGGTACTAGGGAGTGAGTGTTGTCTTTGGTGCTTGGTTGTGGAACTGTGTGAGGGTGGTATTTGGTGTTAGTGTTTTGTATGATCTCCTTGGATTTTCGAACGTCTCGTAAGAACCGTGTCAACATTTCTGTGCTCTTCTTGCTCGCCATTTCCTCCGTGAACGGCTGCCTACACCGCCGGGCATAACTTCTCCGCTCCCCGTGTATCGTAATATCCTCTCCATGTTCCCGGCTACGTAGACGCCACAGTCGTTGTTGTTGTATTGTGGCACCTCGAGAACTAGCTTCTGAGCTGTAAAACCGTCGTGCCCATAATTTGTGGTAGTTTAATGATGCGTGCGACGTCAGCGTACGTGTTTGCGCGTGTAGTTGCACGCATGTTGTTGACGTCGCCGCCTGTAGTGTTTAATGGGGTAATGATGCGTGCGACGTGCATGTTGCTGACGTCGGCGCCAGTAGCTCCTTCCAGCAGTACGGCCCTAGGGCGTTTTGCTTCCTCCTCCTCGTAGCGCTGGCGCATACGCTTGACGCTGTTGGTCAGTTTAGTGGTATAGCTCTGCATTGTAGATTGTTGGTTTATGAAAAAAAATTCGTAGCAAAAGAAAACGTTGTTGCCACCTCGGTGGTTTGCGATAGAATGACCGGTGCTTGCTTATCCTTTATATTAATTAATAATTTAAAAATTATTCTCCCTGAATTTATTTTAATTTCCCGCGATGATCTCTGCTGCATGATGTGCCTTTACCTCTGCGATGTTAACCGTTTTCTCCTTTCCCCCGTTGGGTTTACGTATTTTAAGTATCACTGGGGACACATATCCTAGGATTTGGTAGGGTCCGTCATATTTGGGGGCCAACTTTGCTGCGAAATTTTCCCCGGCCTTGGAGAGTGTTCCTTTGCGGGCACTAGTTCGCCGACTACGGGGGTCCATTTTAGATTGTAATGCCGTGCTTGGTCTGCCGCCGCTCGTTCCATGTTCTGCCTCACTATTCTGAATGCCTCTTGCATTCTGTCGGATTTTTCTTCTGCCGTGGTGGGGGCTGTGCCCGTCCCCAGGTTGACTTCGTCAAACAATGCCCCTGATAGTCGCGGCTCCCGTCCTTGTACGAGGAAAGCTGGACTGTATCCGGTGGACGCGGTCACACTGGTGTTGATAGCCAGCTCGATCTCTGGGAGAAAGTCGTCCCATCTATTGTGCTGTGATCTGGTGAGTTGCGCTATGACCCTCTTGACTATTCTGTTCGCCCGTTCCGTTGGGTTTTCTTGCGGTGTGTAGGGCGCCGTGAATTGTTTTCCTATCCCCATTTCCCTGAGGTAACGCTGTCACATTGTGCTGGTGAACTGAACGCCGTTGTCCGATATCAATATCTTGGGAGCACCAAACCTTGCGAGGATGCGTTCTCTGAACGCGCGGCAAAGCCCCCTCCGCTGTAGCACGCCTCCTGGGGACCAATTCCACCCATTTGCTGAAGCGGTCGAAAAATACTAATAGCATCGTGTTCCCGTGTGTGGATGGTGGGAGTGGTCCGACGAAATCGACGCATACCGTGGCGAATGGTTCTTGGGCCACCTGTGTGAACATCTTTCCAGCTGGCTTTTGCTCTTCTTCCTTGTATTTCTGGCAAGACTCGCACTGTCGTACATATCGACTGATGCCCCGAAACATGCCGGGGCAGTAATACCGGTTGGCAATCCGCGCTACCGTCCGGCGGATGCCCATTTGTCCAGCGCTTGGCATGTCCTGGTTTTCTTCTAATACTCGTTGTCGCAGTGGTGTGGGTACACAAAATTTCCAAGGGACCGCTTCTTCATCGTGTGACCGGCAGGGAATATGGCGGTACAGTTGTCCATCTTGTATTATGTAGTCGGCGTATTTTTCTGTGTTGGTGCGTACTTCGCCGACGCGCTTGTGCCACCACTTGCATTGTGGCTCGGTTGTCGTTGCCAGTCGTAGGGTCTCCAGTGGCTGTCGTGGTAGTGCGTCCGCTACCAGTTTCAGCTTCCCTTTCCTGTACTCGATGTCGAAAGTGTGTTCCTGAAGTTCCAAGGCCCATCGTGCTATACGGCCTTAGGGGCTTTCGATGGAGCTTAGACACTTTAGAGACATATGGTCCGTGATTACCTTGAATCGGTATCCTTCCAAGTAGGGTTTCATCTTGCGTGTTCGCCAGACTATCGCGAGGCATTCCTTTTCGGTGGGCGAGTAGTTGGTTCCCGCCTTGTTGAGTTTCCTGCTGGCGTAGGCGATCACGCATTCTCCACCCTCCAAATCTTGTGTCAATACGGCGCCCAGCCCGAAATTGCTTGCGTCCGTTTGTAAGGTGAAGGTCTTGGTGAAGTCCGGGCAGGCAAGTATCGGTGCTTCCGTGAGCTTTTGTTTAAGGCCTCGAAGGCCTCCTGTTGTCCGGCCCCCACTTCCATTGTTTGCCCTTTTTCAGCAGGGTTGTGAGTGGCTGGCCGATCGTGGCGAAGTCGGGTACGAACCGTCGGTACCAAGATGATATACCGAGGTATTGACGCACCTCTTTCGCATTCCTTGGTGGTTTCAGGTCTTTGATGGCTGCAACTTTCTTGGGGTCGGTGTGAATTGCCCTGTCGCTTACTACGTGTCCTAGGTATCGGATTTCCTTCCTGAAAAATTCGCATTTCTCCGGATTTATTCTGAGGTTGGCGCGCTGCAGTCGCAGCATTAATTCTTTCAAGTTGCGAATGTGCTCCTCCATCGAGGTATGCGAAAGCGTGGGGTTCCAACTCCGGTCCGATAACCTGATCTAGTGCCCTTTGAAATGTTACAGGTGCGGAGTGTAGGCCGAACGGCATAACGCGCCACTGGAATAACTCGCGTCCCGGTACCGTGAAAGCTGTATAGGGACGGCTCTGGGGCTCCAGGGGTATTTGTCAGTAGCCATTTTCAAGTCCAAGCTGCTGATATATTTCGCTCGTCGAAGCTTGTCAAGTATATGTTGTATTCTGGGTAGGGGGTATGCATCAGGTACGGATCGGGCGTTGAGCTGCCGATAGTCCACGCATAACCTCCACTTCCCGTTTTTCTTCTTGGCTAGCACGATCGGTGCTCTGCGTGGGCTACGGGACGGCTCGATGCATCCTTTCTGGAGTAACTCGTCGACTTCGTTGTTGATTATGGTCTGCATAGCCGGGTTGCGTGTGAAGTAACGTTGCTTGATCAAGCAGTCGTCTGTCAGGATAATCTTGTGCTCGGCTATTGTCGTCACCCCACTCATGCTCTCGAATTTCTGGAACTCTTTTGCCAGAAAACCGCGCACTCGCTCCGCCTCGTCTTCATCGTAGGCCCGTTGATCCTGTCATCAATGTTGTTGTGCTTGTGATTACTACTGCTCGGTGGTGTTACCCTCTGAATGGTTCCTGACGTGGCTCCAGGGGTGTCGTACCTGGCGTTCCTCGTACTCGTTCTCGCTGGTGTTATACTCTGAATAGTTACAGGGGTGTCGTACCTGGCGTTACTCGTTCTCGCTGGTGTTATACTCTGAATAGCCCCAGGGGTGTCGTACCTGGCGTTCTTCGTACTCGTTCTCGCTAGTGTTATACTCTGAATAGTTCCAGGGGTGTCGTATCTGGCGTTACTCGTTCTCGCTGGTGTTATACTCTGAATAGTCCCAGGGGTGTCGTACCCGGCGTTCTTCGTACTCGTTCTCGCTGGTTTTTTACTCGGAATAGTTTCTGACATGGCTCCAGGATGCGGTGTGTGCTGAGCAAGGGGTCTGGTTAGCACGAGGTGGCCTTCTCCACATGAAATGGTGGCTCCCATGCTTCCTAGCGTATCCAGGCCCAGTATGATGTCGTCGATCGCCCCGGGCATGACGTGTAAAACTGTGTGGAGTGACGCTTTTCCGAGGCGTACCTCAGTCCTTATGGCGTCGAAAATTGTGGTGCTAGTCCCGTTTGCCATCGTTATTTTGATGGCCACTTTCACAATTTCTCCGTTTCCAGAGTTTACTACACGTTCTGCAAGGCTGCTCGAAACGAAGCTTCTCGATGCCCCTGTGTCGATGACCGCCTCGGCTGATTCCGCGCCGAGCCTGGCTACGGCGTAAAGGCGCCCATGCTTTTGGTACATTACCACTGCCGATTCGGCGCTGAGTTCTTTGGGCTCACTGTGCCTTGTTCTTCGTGAAGCCCTCTGTCGCTTCCCTGTCGTCGACGGCAGCGTTCGATTGTGCGTATATCACTGCGGCCACACTCCCAGCAAAAAATTTTCCGTGGGTTTCGGCATCAATTGGCGTAGTGTCCTTGTTCGCCGCACCTCCTGCATACGTTGTTGGGGTCGAACCCCTGATTGCCGGGAGGCGTGTGGTGCCGTATGTTCGGTGGTGGTGGTGGTGGTGGTGGTGCAGGTCTAGTTGGTGGTACCAGGGTCGTGTCACCTGCGATGTGTCGCGTAACTTCGCGGTGGTGCCCGCCTGACGGTCTTCGATAGTCCTCACGTATGCTCTCGTATTCCTCGCCAAGGGTTAAGAGTTCCGCGAGATTGGTGAAGTCCCTCCGACGGATGTAAAGTTGGTAATCGGGGTGGCTGTTACGGAAGACTCGTTCCAACTGCTGTTCGCTTCTGTATCCTGCGTGTCTCATCAAGCTCTGTATCGCTAGCACGTAGTTCTTATACTTCTCCTTGTTATGCTGCCTCCGTTGGTGTATATCGTCCTCGAGACGCTCGAAATACTTGACTGGTATTAAAAAACGTATAAAATCCTTTTTGAAGCTTGTCCACCTTTCCCAGTGTGCATTTTTATTGCGATACCACTGCAGCGCGGGGCCCCCTGGTAGCTCGGGCATGGTTTTTGGTAGGAGATCCACGTTCAGCACGTACACTCCGGCTAACTCCTCCAGCAGTTCGATGAACGCTAACAGGTCCCGTCCACCTTCGTATTTTACCGACCACTATCTTACCTGGTCGATGATGGGTGCGAATATAACGGTCGGTGCCTGAGATGTACTGTTGGATGGTACCACTTTTCCTGACGATAAGTACTGTTGTGGGGGTGCTGTACTCCTGGGAGGGAACGCGAACTGGTCTATCGGCGATGTCCATGATGCCCCCTCCGTTCGATGGAATCGGTGTCTTAACCTCATTTAAATCACTTGTGTCTGTAGTTTCCTTATAAGCGGCTTCTAGGGATAAAAATTTTTCGCGTACTTCCGAGTCCAGGTTTGCTCTCGAAGCCAGTGCTACTATGCGCTTTCGGATTTCTCGTGTGGTACCAGTCTGCTCAATACCCAATTCCTGTGTGATGGATATCAGCTGCTCTTTTGAAATGTTGTCTAACCACGTGGTATCAATCTGGTGGCCATTTTATGGTTGGGTTTCTAGTTAGGAATGTTCCTTCTGACGTTGGACGATTTGCGGGGTCTCTGCTCGGGCGCCAATTGTAACGAAGCTTTTTTGCTACCCCGGTGCTTATCCAATAAGTGCTTGGGGTATACTCGCCGTGCCCAAGGTCCACATACAATAAATTTGTAATTCGGGACACATTGCAAATCGTTTTCATATAAAATTCACTTTATTTCTCTAACTCGATATATTTTATAACTATAATGAAAATAATGTAATAAAAGAAGGATGTATTTGTATTCTTCATTTCGCTTTATGTTTGCTCTATGATTAGTGGTGGGTTAACGGTCTTCGTGTCTCGATAGGATCGTCCCGTTAGGACGCTTTGCTGGTCTTTACCTGGGTGTGTGTAAATATATTTCTGTGACGCCTTGCGTCGGCGTGTCTCTCTTACGGCTAGCGACTGCGCGTCTCGGCTGCGGTTTATGTCGGTCCGTCGGCGTGAGTGTAACTCTGATGTGGTCAATGTATTAAGCTTGCGTAGCGCCGTTGCGGCCAGCGTTGTATGTTAGTGTTGTGCTCTTGCAGCCAGCGTCGTATGTTAGCGTAGT
This sequence comes from Eurosta solidaginis, assembly GCF_040869045.1. Classification (NCBI taxonomy): domain Eukaryota; kingdom Metazoa; phylum Arthropoda; class Insecta; order Diptera; family Tephritidae; genus Eurosta; species Eurosta solidaginis. Next base: position 171,651,521 of record NC_090319.1, on the reverse strand, counting down.
GCGGTTGCGTAGCGCTGTTGCGGCCAGCGTCGTAGGTTATCGTGACTCTGCTGTGGCCAACGTAGTGTGTTTGCGTAGTGCTGTTGCGGCCACGTTGTGGCTAGCGTAGCGCTGTTGCGGCCAACTTTGTATGTTAGCGTAGTGCTTTTGCGGACAACGTTGTATGTTAGCGTAGCGCTGTTGCGGCCAGCGTTGTATGTTTGCGTGACTCCGCTGTGGCCAACGTCGTATGCTTGCGTATGGCTGCTGTAGCGCGGTCACCGTCGGGGCAGGCGGGCGAACGTCACCTGTTCGCGGGTGCGCGTTACTGTGGCAGAGCCGTAGCTTACGAAGTCTCAAGCGGTGTTTGGTGGTATAACGGACACATTCACCACTTGAGGCCACGACTCACTCCTATGAAACGATCTCTCCAGATGGTACAACCGATACCTTCGAGATGCGCTCCACTGGTAGCTCCGGTCTGCTGCGGCACGGTCACCGTCGGCACAGGCGGGCGGACGTCGCCTGTTCGCGGGTGCGCTATTGTGTTTGGTGTTGCTAGCTCAAATGGTTGTTTTGCCATGGTTACCGTGTTGCTATTAAATGTTGCGAACGCTAGTCGTGTTGCTAAAACTTCTTGGTTTATCGTATTGCTAGAGCCTTTTGTGACGGGCTGTTGTGTTAAAGCTGTGTTGAATATGTTATGGGGTCGTTTTGTGTGGGCCAAATTAATGGTGTTTTATTTGGTCCTCACAAGTTTGTTTCTGAAACTCTACTCAACCCATAATAGATTCCTAAAAAAGCGATATACCAGCCGCGCAGATGGTTTAGACAATGGACAAATGGGAAGATATCGTTAAACTACTTATAGAAGAAAAAACGATATGAGAAAAATCTTACAATTGTATTAATAAAAATACAAAAGTAAAGGCAGAAACAGTAGTAAACCATCTTAAAATAATAGTTGAAGTATTTAACAAAATAGGAAAAACACTTCAACAGTTGAATGGTAAACTAGACGGCAATCGAAAGGACCAAGCATATCCAATTTTTTCCAGCGTTAGAGACAAATTGGTGTCCTCTCTGGCAAGATATGATATAGAATTCAAAGTGCCAACGAGTTTCAAGAAGGAAATAGAAATAGACTTAAGCACATTTCCTTCTGGAGTCAGCCTCCGATTTAGAAGAAGAACCAGAAATAGAACAAAAAGTAGAAGAAGAAAAATAGGAAATTTTAACAGAGACATCAAACTCACAAACTGAAATCAACAAAATGTCACAAGCAATAGTCGAATTTTTAAACACTGCTTCATCAGTTTTGCCAGAATTCGATGGTAAAGCTGAAAACTTGAATAGCTTTCTGTATGCTTTAGATATCTTAGAACAAATTAAGGATACCCATAAATCTATAGCGGTCTCAGTGATAGAAACCAAGCTGAAAGGAACAGCCAGAAACCTAATAAACACTGAAAGCACAATCGAAGAAATAAGACAAAAATTAAAAACAGCAATTAAAGGTGAATCAGTTGAAGTTTTGACTGCAAAACTCCTGAATATCCAACAGCGCAGTAAAACTGCAAATCAATATACTGCTGAAATTGAAAAGCTCATAAAATCGTTGGAAGGAGCATACATATCCGACGGACTAACACCAGAGTTAGCAACCAGGTATGCTACACAATTAGCTGTGAAAGCTATGTGCAAAAACTGCTCCAACGATAAAGTAAAAACAATTATGCAAGCTGGAACGTTCACAACAATGAACGAAGCCATATCAAAATTTACTAACAGTTTCACAGAAGTAACTGGAAATACAAATTCACTACTATATATTCGCCAACAAAATTCCAATTTCCGAGCAAACTTCCGCAGGAGTTACCAAAACAATAATTATAGATTAAATTATAGACGTTCTTTCAATACGTATAATAATAATAATAATAATAACAGACAAAATAACCAAAGGCCTGGTCGAAAGTTCGGATCGCGAGGAAATACCCGCAATAACACCAGAAATGTCCGAAATTTTACACAACAGGAAAACCAACAAACTCCACCTCAATAAATAACAAATTATGTATTTTCAATTTACATCGTAATAGCTACATATCTTCCAGAACAACTCTGAATGATTCCATATCAACCCTCCTAATCAATACGGGAGCGGATATTTCAATAATGAAAAAGGGGCCGATTGACAGTAATTTCACGATAAATAATTCTCAAAAAACAGATCCAAGAGGAATTGGTCAAGGAATAACAAGCACTATTGGCACGGTTAAAGCAGATTTAAAAGATGATTACCTATTAATTAGACACAAATTTCACGTAGTAGGAGACACTTTCCCAATCCCATGTGATGGAATATTAGGATTAGATTTCATTAAAAAATATAATTGCATTTTGGATTATCAAACAGAAGGTGACACTCTAATACTGAGACCATATGACTGCCCAGAAAACATAACAATTCAGATGACTAACAAACCAACAATCAATAGTATTTCAATTCCCGCACGATCAGAAGTAGTTCGGCAAATTCACATAGAAAATAAAAATTCAGATTTATTAATCCCACAACAAGAATTGTCTGAAGGTATTTTTATTGCAAACACACTAGCAAATTCACAACAAACATTTGTTAGAATTATAAATACAACAAATAAAAATGTAACACTGCAAGATTTTAATATACGTACAGAAAACTTGAATTATTATACAATAATTGAAAATAAAAAACTCGAAAATGAGGCCAACAATAAGGAAAAATTAGAAAGATTAAATAAAAATTTTCCAAAATTTGCAAATAAATCACTTAATGCATTATGTGCAGAATTCATTGGAAACAGAACCAATTACTACTAATAATTTTACAAACAAAAACTTGATATGAAAGACAACAACCCAGTCTACGTAAAAAGTTATAGAATACCAGAAGCTCATAAGAGTGAAATTAATAAACAAGTAAACAAATTAGTTAAAGATGACATAATAGAACCTTCAATTTCAATAGTCCAACTTTATTAGTACCGAAAAAATCACTACCGAATAACCAAGGAAAAAGATGGAGAATGGTTGTAGATTACAGACTGGTAAATAAAAAATTAACCGCAGATAAATTCCCTTTACCAAGAATTGATGACATACTAGATTAATTAGGAAGAGCTAAATATTTTTCATGCTTAGATTTAATGTCTGGATTTCACCAGATTGAACTCAGCGAAGAGGTAAGAGATATCACATCCTTTACAGCGGATAACGGTACTTATCGTTTTAAAAGACTACCGTATGGCCTTGAAGTAGCACCGAACTCATTCCAAAGAATGATGACATTGGCATTTGCAGGCTTAAAACCTTCACAAGCATTCCTATACATGGAAGATTTATTTGTATTAGGATGCTCCGAAAATCATATGATTAAAAATTTACGAGATGTTTTCGCAACTTGTAGAAAATATAATTTAAAATTACATCCCGATAAATGCTTATTTTTCAACCAAGAAGTAACTTTCCTTGGTCATAAATGCACAAGCAAAGGAATTTTGCCAGACCCTAATAAATTCGAAATTGTTAAAAATTTCCCAATACCTAAAAATACGAATGAGGCCAAAAGATTCGTCGTATTTTGCAATTATTACAGAAGATTTATCCCAAATTTTGCAGAATATTCTCCAATAATAACAAGACTTTGCAAGAAAAATGTAGTTTTCGACTGGAGAGAGGATTGCAAAAAATACTTTGACTATTTGAAAGCTGCGTTAATAAGCCCTAATATCCTACAATATCCCGATTTCAAAAAACAATTTTGTATAACAACTGACGCAAGTGGGTATGCTTGCGGAGCAGTATTAAGCCAAGAGTATGAAGGAAAACAATTACCAATTGCCTATGCATCAAGATCATTTACTAAAGGATAAATTAATAAAGCAACAATTGAGAAAGAATTAGCAGCCATTCATTGGGCCATAACATATTTTAGACCATACGTTTACGGTAGAAAATTTTTGGTCAAAACAGACCACAGACCCCTAACATTCCTATTTTCGATGAAAAATCCGTCATCAAAATTAACTCGAATCAGATTAGATCTGGAAGAATATGACTTCGAGGTGGAGTATATCACAGGTAAAGAAAATTATATAGCCGAGGCATTATCACGCATAGATATTAAAGACCTAAAACAAATATCGGTAGAAGCGTGTAAAATATTAAAAGTTACGACTAGATCGGAAACTAAGAAAAATTATAACAATAAAGATTCCAGTAGTAAAAATGAAGAAATAAAAAGTCACAAAGAGAACCCAATAATTTTTGAAGCGCTAAATAAATGTGAAGTAAAGAGACTAGTCCAGCTCGTTTTCGATCCTCCGAAATTACGTTTCAAAAAAGAAAAGAAAATGTGTAAAAAAATCAAATTGTTGAGGCGAAGATTGATTTAGGTTAATTCTTTGCAAGGCTTATAAAAGAAGTCGGCAATTTAGGAATTAGAAAAATACAGTTGTCCTTAGGAGAAAAATTGTTTAAAGATAATTATGCCCGGGTAGAAAAATTTAAAGAAATTGGTACCAAAGTTCTCAAAAATCTAATTATATCTTTAACTCCAGAAGCTGTGCACGTGACAAATAATGAAAAAATTAAAGAAATTCTTCACAAATTTTATGACGATCCTGTTTTTGTTGGCCACCCAGGAATAAATCGCATGACAAATAAAATAAAACAAAAATACTATTGGAAAGGAATGAAAAACGACATCATAAAATATATCAAAAAATGCACTCATTGCAATAAAAATAAAATAATAAAAAACTTAATGAACCTATGATTATAACCGAAACGCCCACAAAAGCGTTCGACACAGTACAAATAGATACGGTAGGCCCTCTTCCCAGGTCGGAAAATGAAAATAAATATGCAGTTACTATAGTATGTGACTTAATTAAGTATTTAGTTGCAATACCAATAACCAGCAAACATGCAAAAACAATAGCCAAAGCGATATTCGAAAATTTTATTCTAGTTTATGGTTGCATGAAGGCAATTATAACAGATATGGGAAGCGAATATAAAAATAGCTCATTTGAAGAATTATGCAAACTTCAAAAAATAAACCATAAAACGTCAACACCTTACCACCATCAAACTTTAGGCACTGTTGAACGTAGTCATAGAACATTCAATGAATACGTACGTTCCTACATATCCATTGACAAAAATGATTGGAATGAATATCTTAAATATTTTGCGTATTGTTACAATACTACCCCATCTACGGTTCATAATTATTGTCCATACGAATTAGTATTTGCCAAAAAACCCCAGACTTACGAATTTTTAAGAGAAAACACAGTAAGCCCATTAAACAATAATTTTACTCTAATTCCATATAAAGTAGAAAATATCGATAGTAAAAATAATGACACTTTAATCCCATCTAGAATAGGAAATTAGGATAAACAAAAATTTCCCAGTAACATAGAGAATAGCAATATCATAAATAACAAGAAAATAATAATTCACAAAAATAGACTTAAATTAATAGAAGAAGTAAATTTTCAACCTACAAACATAAAATACAAAATATAGAATTAATTTATACTAGAATGGATAATGCATGAGCATTCTAAAAAAAAAAGCATTTCAATTCTTGCTGACATAGCCATTCACACGATTTAATACAGGGGTGTGTACAACACACAACCAAACAAATTGGCATTCAAGCAATTTTGCGAACGTTGCATTTCCCACAGAAGTCACAACTCAACACAGGTGTGTAGGTACATACTTTGTATCAAGTTGTATGTAGGTATGGAAGTATGTATGCTTTAGGTAAATATGTATGCTAAAATGTAAATATGTATGTAAGAATATGTTAGAATAATTTTGTATAAATAAGCTGCTAACATTTGAATAAAAGAGCAATTAAGCATTGATCTTTGATCACTCACAACGCAGTCTATTTTATTTCAAACCTTTTACAGTATTTTGAATTTCTGTTTCAGTGAAAAAGAAATAAAAGTACTAAAACCGTGCCGAAAAAGGAACAAAATTTAAAAAAACGGACCAGCGGACCGAATGGGGTTGGAAGGGTCCATCTTTGGCCAAATGGACCAATGTGGCAATCGTGGTACCTGAGGTCCTATTCGCTACCCAGCAAAAATGTGCCCGTAAATTGACTAGGAAAATGACTAACAGCTGTGTCGATGGAACACGTAAATCGCTAAGTAGCATTTGTACAGGGCAGCAGTAACATTTGTGACCAGTCCATTCCGTCGTACCTATTTATGTGATTGTCCATACTGCTCACACATATACGGTTTTAGGTTATCGAAAAGTAAACAAACTATAGCGCTGTACTGTTCTTACATTCACGTTCTGGCAATCATTTTTTGAGTTATATACCTGTAACTTTACGAGTATTTTTACGTTAATATGACCGTCTTTTGACTAGTGTTATGACCGTTTTTTTACTTGGATTATACTGCTATATAAATAAAATATTTCTTTAATTCAAATCTATTAACATTTCTTTTATTAAACATTTTTACAATATATTACATTATTTATAATAGTTGTAAATTATTAACTATAAGAAATTCCTTAGCAAACTTACCTGCAAAGCATTAGAAGTCTCAGCAGAAGCATAAATTAATTTTGTCTCCACTTTCTGCGTAGCCGACAATTTCTTAAATTCTTCATCTGAACGACGAGCTACTTGTTCGAAATTATATGCTGCCTGCAAATTATCTGTACAATTTACTTGTTTGAAATTATATGCTGCTTGCAAATTATCTGTACAATTTATGCATAAATTTTTTGGAAGATTATCAATTGATGTTGCGTGCAACTATGGTAAACGGAATGGCTGATTCGCAGAAAATTTTTGTGACGTATTTGAGGGTACATAGCATGTAAGAAAAGGCAAGCATATATGTATCGGGCATTTCAATTAGGCCATCTCATTCTGCCATACTAACAATTGTGGAACAATGTGGGATATTTTGTTGTTGGTCGCCATCTTTGGTCACTAGATTTTTGCTGGGTATCTGCCCAGCAAAAATGTACCCGGAAATTGGCCAGTAAAATGGCTAATATCTGTTTGGATGGAACACGCCCTGCAAAACCGCTCCACGTCATTTGACTAGTCATTTTCATAGTCACATTTGCATGGGGTGATTAGGTTTTGTGACCAAATTTTCCGTTTCGTTCCTATTAATGTGATCATGCATTCCGCTCCCACCTATAGGATGTGAGCATAGTACTGCGCTGCTCACACACGTCACAATGCTCGTCAAATGGCGGTCATATTCTCCGTCATTTCACTCTACATTTTCGAATCATTTGACAATCAATTTTACTGCTGTTTTACCATTTATATAACCGCCATATAACATGAATTTTACCTGCAGATTTACTTTACATGGACCAGCCATATGATTAAAATATAAACCAAAAATTTTGAATTTTCAATATTTATTATTTTCAATATTATTATATATGTACATGAAATGTGAACTTATATTAATATAGTTCATATAAAAAAGAAGTAAGTACTTTAATAATAAATAAACTCGCTTAATTGGTTTTTGTTTTCCAATTGAAATCTTTTCTAAGCGAGCAGAAAATAATGTTAAGCTTTAGAAAAAACTCCAATTATTTGAATCAATTTGTAACGTAGCGTTACAATAACGTAAATCCTCCCTGTATTTCTTTATTCACTTAAACCTGAACCTCCCTGTACTTATTTTTCTATAGCATAACCAACAACCGCTTGTACTTATTCTTTTATAGCATAGTCAACAACCACTAAATAGCAAACCAATGAAAATCACAATAATGGTGTGTTGATTTCTCAACCAGTTTGCGGCACCACCCATATAAACATCGATTTTGCATTTTTGCAATTCAGTCCTCGCAGGTGAGCCAGCGGTAGTGGATGTCTTTTTTAAGACATACTTTTCCGTCCTGCTAGCTGGCTGAGTGGAAGGGGCGCCGTCATGGCACGGGTCACCCTTCACTTAGGTAAGGACGACGGGGAGGATGCCTTGTGCTACTTTGCCTCCCGCGCCCTCCTAGGTGTTGTGCGGCCCGATGCCTTAATGACCATTCCACCCCTTCCTCTCAGCACTGATTCCGGCCGTGAGCCGATGCGTGCCCACAGGGGCTACCGCTGTGCCGTTAAGGTGCACTTCTCCTCCGCCCACGGGTCGACCTACGGTGTATCGCCTGGTACAACCCCGTCCCCCTTACGCACCTTCTACTAGTGTGCAAGTAGGGAGGCGGGGGTGTCCAGCGGTGAAACCAGCACTAACGAGTCCTCGCAGTCTCTTCCCAAGGTTACCGACCGGCCGACTATCGATTCTGCAGACCAATCCGATCCCGCCGATACCGTCAACCGACCCCGCCCGGAACGAGCCGCCGCTGTCCAGGTAAACCTCATCGCCAGCCTACTTCCCCTCTCTCCACGGCCCCGATACGCGCTCCGTAGCCCACCGCCGCTGCTTCCATCCCGCCAGTGCTACGCCGACCATTGGCCGCCCGCCATACTACCGCCGTGCCCATCCCGCCTTGCTGGTGCCGCTGCTGTCACACTAACCGTTGGCCGTTCGCCATCCTACCGCCGTTAAGCCGCTGCATCCGTCCCGCCGCTGCTACGACGACCGCTGGCCGTCTGCCACCCTACCGCCGTTAAGCCGAGGCGTCCGTCCCGCCGCGGCTACACTAGTCACTGGCCGCTTGCCATCCTACCGCCGTTAAGCCGCTGCTTCTATCCCGCCGCTGTTTCCGTACCGCGGTACGAGTCCGCCCGTTACCCGACCGTTCAACCGCCCTACCGAACCTCCTCTACTCCAACGACCGTTAGCCGCCGCTCCGCCCCCTCGCCATCTTGCGTGGGAAAGCTGCTGCCCGCCTAATATCTCCAGCCGTGTGTGCGTGTGTTCGTAACACATAAATATCGTGTATTTATTCAGTAGGGGTTTGTGGGACCTTTACTCGACTCTGGATTGACTGAGCGTTACCCCAGCCTTAGACAAAACCCACCTCATAAATGGCGCCCAAGCAGGGACCCTCTTCCGCAGATGACCGTGGAAAAACAAATACAGCAACCACCAACACTGCCGGGGCGGGTTCAACGAACACACCATCAGAAACAACAAACACACCGGCCCCCGAAGTTACGATGCTGAATACCGACTCACTCAATTGGATCTACTTACTGAAAAGGGAGAGGCTGATAGAGGAGTGTAAGAAGCATAGCATTCCCGTGGAAGGCCAAACCGTAGCCGATCTACGCCGCGCACTGAGCACGTACGTCCAAGCAAAACGCACGAGGAAATCAAGTGAAGACCTACTGAAGGAGTTGGAAAAGGAAGTAGAAGAGGACGAAGGGAAACCAGTTAAACTACCAACACCGACACTAAAGATCACCCTAACACAACCGATCAAGTCAATAACCGCCATCCAGGTACAAAATTCCCTCTCGCATGCGCATGAGAGAGAACGCGCGCAACCGAAACGAGACGAAATAGGCACCAGTGAGCTAATGAATACCGTCCGCCACTGGGATCTCCATTTTTCGGGAGAGGAGTCGCTGCACGAATTTCTGGAGAGAATAGAAGAGCTCGCCGAATGTTACCGCATCCCCGTCAACCGGCTCATCCTAACGCTGCCGGAAATGCTGCGTGGCAAAGCACTCCAATGGTACCGCATCCGTAAGCAACACATCAACCACTGGAGCGATTTTCGAAGGGAGGTGAAATTTTTTTTTCTGCCTAAGCGTCATCTTCAACATTTAGAAGAGGCCATCCGAAAACGCAGGCAACAAGGCCGAGAAAAAGCCAAGGACTACGTCCTCGCATTGGAAACGCTGATCCGCCAGCATCCGACAATGTGCAAGGAGAATCCCCTCGAGCGAATATACGATGGCCTACGCGTTGAATACCGCCTCTTCGTCAAGCGCAGCGAGTTTAAGACGATCGATGAGCTCCTGGAAATAACGGAGGAATATGAGCTGCTAAAAAGCGAGGAAGCGAAACAGGACAAAGAGGCGATCCACAGCCTGTATCATCTTCAAAAGGAGTACGATAGCAAGGAGTGCTGCTGGCGCTGGAAAAAACGCGGACACCGCCGCGTCCAATGCAGGGGCCGCTGGAGAATGTTCTGCTCCAGGTGTGGACAAGACAACATCCTCTCCAGGGACTGTCTATGCCCTTCGACCAACCAATCCACCGACAACAACCCATCCACAATGCCGTCAAGTTATGTGAGAGGAAGCCGCCAAGCATTATTTGTGCGGCCACAAAAGCCTATTGAACCACCAGCCTGCGATCCCGCTGCCGAAATGAAAGTAGATGACCGTTTTTATATACCGATAACCATCGAGGGCATGAGCGTGCGCGCGCTAGTGGACACCGACGCCACCCTTTCATACGTCGATGAGTCAATACGAAATCACCTGGAGAGAAGCAACATCACACCACGTCTTAACAGGCGGAGCGTCCAATTGGCAGACCAGACGTGTGTCTATAGTTCGAATTCCTACACAGCAAGGATTACGTACCAAGGACGAACGACCAACACAATGATGTCCGTCATCCCGAACCTGGCAGAACGGATGATCTTAGGAATGGACTTTTTACGGGAAAGGGGAATCACCCTCACGCTAGATGGCCAGCCGTTAGAAGCCACTTTGACCAGAAGATCAGCGAGTTATACACACTATGTGCAATGACCAGCCGGGAACACGTGAGCAATGGCCAAAATTCGGAGCAGGAAACGTTTTCAGCGCACCACCAGAAGCGATTGAGTAAAACCGTTAGCCCAATTACCGCAGCCGAACATTCGACCATCCGTAAACATAACCGACCGCTGAAGCAAAGCTTCTACCCCCGTTACCCGGCTATACAAAAATACAACCTCAATAAAGAGTACCAGAAAAGAGCGCCGAACGCGATATTCAATACGCTCTCCCGCCGCCCGTTACAAAACACCGACACACCGACACAAAACCTGACATATTTTACACAATAAAAAGCGACAGAGAAGAGCCCGGTGAGATTATTGGCAACCATGCAATAGCCGCAGCCATGGAAAATAGTAACCATCGACTTCGTGCCACCACTACCACGTTCCAAGCAAAGAACCAATTACCTCCTCGCCATGATCTACAAATTCTACAAGTGGGTGGAGTTAATCCCAGCGCGCCAAGCAAAAACGGCAAGCGTGCTCAAAGCGCTACAAGAAAAGGTCATATACTTACTTGGTTGTCCGAAAACCTTCCTCACCGACAATGTAGTACCGTTCCTGAGCGACCACCGCACATGGGATTAGGAGATTCCACAAATGGCACTTGCAATAAACATGGTCAGAAAAGAGGGTACAAAAGCATCTGCAGCAGGCATAAACTGCGGCGAAATAAAAAGACACGGAGGGAGCAGTACCAGTGGCCCACCAACCGAGCAAAAACACAAAGGGGACCAATTTTTTTCGGGCCACATTTTACCGAATACCTGGTAGCCCTGCTCGGGCGCCATTTATGAGGTGGGTTTTGTCTAAGGCTGGAGTAACGCTCAGTCAATCCAGAGTCGAGTAAAGGTCCCACAAACCCCTACTGAATAAATACACGATATATATGTGTTACGAACACACGCACACACTGCTGGAGATATTAGGCGGGCAGCAGCTTTCCCATGCAAGATGGCGAGGGGGCGGAGCGGCGGCTAACGGTCGTTGGAGTAGAGGAGGTTCGGTAGGGCGGTTGAACGATCGGGTAACGGGCGGTACGGAAGCAGCGGCGGGGTAGAAGCAGCGGCTTAACGGCGGTAGGATGGCAAGCGGCCAGTGGCTAGTGTAGCCGCGGCGGGACGGACGCCTCGGCTTAACGGCGGTAGGGTGGCAGACGGCCAGCGGTCGTCGTAGCAGCGGCGGGACGGATGCAGCGGCTTAACGGCGGTAGGATGGCAGACCGCCAAAGGTCGTCGTAGCAGCGGCTTAACGGCGGTAGGATGGCGAACGGCCAACGGTTAGTGTGGCAGCAGTGGCACCAGCAAGGCGGGATGGACACGGCGGTAGTATGGCGGGCGGCCAACGGTCGGCGTAGCACCGGCGGGATGGAAGCAGCGGCGACACCAGATGGGCGACGATGGGACGGCAGCGGCGGTGGGCTACGGAGCGCGTATCGGGGCCGTGGAGAGAGGGGAAGTAGGCTGGCGATGGGGTTTACGTTGACAGCGGCGGCTCGTTCCGGGCGGGGTCGGTTGACGGTATCGGCGGGATCGGATTGGTCTGCAGAATCGATAGTCGGCCGGTCGGTCACCTGGGGAAGAGACTGCGAGAACTCGTTAGTGCTGGTTTCACCGCTGGACACCCCCGCTTCCCTACTTGCACACTAGTAGAAGGTGCGTAAGGGGGGCGGGGTTGTACCAGCCGATACACCGTGGGTCGACCCGTGGGCGGAGGGGAAGTGCACCTTAACGGCACAGCGGTAGCCCCTGTGCGCACGCATCGGCTCACGGCCGGAACCAGTGCTGAGAGGAAGGGGTGGAATGGTCATTAAGGCATCGGGCCGCACAACACCTAGGAGGGCGCGGGGGGCAAAGTAGCACAAGGCATCCTCCCCGTCGTCCTTACCCAAGTGAAGGGTGACCCGCGCCATGACAGCGCCCCTTCCACTCAGCCAGCCTAAGCTAGAACTGAGGGGAAGGGGTTAAATGGCCATGAAGGCGTCGGGCCACTCAACACCTAGGAGGGCGCGGGGGCAAAGTAGCACAAGGCTTCCTCCCCGTCGTCCTTACCTAAGTGAAGGGTGACCCGTGCCATGACGGTGCCCCTTCCACTCAGCCAGCTAGCAGGAGGGAAAAGTATGTCTTAAAAAATACATCCACTACCGCTGGCTCACCTGCGAGGACTGAATTGCAAAAATGCAAATTCGATGTTTATATGGGTGGTGCCGCAAACTGGTTGAGAAGTCAACACACCATTATTGTGATTTTCATTGGTTTGCTATTTAGTGGTTGTTGACTATGCTATAAAAGAATAAGTACAAGCGGTTGTTGGTTATGCTATAGAAAAATAAGTACAGGGAGGTTCAGGTAGCTATGCTATAGAAAAATAAGTACAGGGAGGTTCAGGTTTAAGTGAATAAGGAAATACAGGGAGGATTTACGTTATTGTAACGCTACGTTACAAATTTAAATCTACCACTTAAAGCTAATTAGAAATTCAGATTAGATTTACTCTTTTTTTTCTGATCAAGAATATTCAAAGGTGTCGTGGAATCCGATTGCTGCCTTAATTGATGAACTTAAAAATGTACGACTAGTAATTGAGTCGGACTTATTATTGTTCTAAATCAAATCATTCAAGCAATAATTCTGCAACCCATAGCAGAAGTATTGATTGGTTTCAAATCTAATTCCGACAGCAATCGTATCACATCCCTTATTATATATGTACATGAAATTGCAACTTAAATTAATACTGTTGATATAAAGAAAAGTAAGTACTTTAATAATAAATAAACTCTCTTAATTGGGTTCAATTGAAATCTTTTCCTGTGCAAGCACATCGCTAACCTCTGTTGGCAAAAGATATGATTATACTGTCTTCGATAGATAGTCGGACGAGCCGCTACTCGGCGATGTAGAGATGACCGTTGTGTCGGTGGCAGCAGTTACAGCAGTTTCTAACTTTGCACCATCCGTACAGTGTGATGAATGCTTCACTGCCTTTTCCAATTTCTTGGCGCCAGCAATTTTTGCTGTTTGTAAAGTTTTAGCTGTAATGCAAATATATAGATGGGTTAAAGTGGTTTTCGTATGGTATTCAACAACTCACCCTTTACCATCATCACAGCCTTATCATAGATTTTGAATATGTGTACTGTTTCAGTATTCAGACCTAGGTCGTTTGGTGCAATATTTTCGATTTAATTATGTATACTATCCGTTAGGCAAACAATTAGGTGCGTTCGATTCATTCATATACTGTACGTATTTGAGCCGTAGACGCAATGGCAGATATTTTGATTCTTTTTGAAGTGTTTCTCTGCTGTCACCATCACCACTAGAGAGCTTTTGAAGAGACGCTCCGAGTCACGCTGTGGCCACCTTTTCACAGTTACTGATGGAGATAATGCGAAGCCATCTTTACCATCTAATAAGTAAATTGAACTGTAGAGGAAGAAACATTTTATAAAATTTAATAAAATCAAAAAATGATAGTTGTGTCAAAATGGGGTAAATTATTGTATGTTAAAGTAAAGCGAAGTTTGAATAGGTTTTATTCTTCATTCTTAGAAACATGTACGAAGGTACCTGATAAGATATTAAAAATCCTCAACGTTTTTTTTGCAATAACTTAAAAAAAACTCATATTCAAACTTCTGGTTAACTTCTACATATCAATAGCTACTTTTACCACCACGAGTCACTATTGCTTCTACGCCTATGCTATTGTTTTCTTCACTGATGAGCTTTGTAATAAAATAAACAGCTATCTCCCCAATCTCCCCAGTTTTGTCGCCTCGCGAAACTTGATATTGTAACCAACCAAATCATCGGTGATCTTATTTAAAACATGGCCGCGCCAAATGTCGACCATATGACATTACCCTACCGACTGTCTTACACCTTAAAATTTTGGGTGTGACTTTCGATCAGGATTGGAGAGCATGCACTAGCACGAATACTAGTAACGAAAATCCAGAGCTGTAACAAACATTTAATATAATTCGATAAATCGGCAGTACTTGGGGTAAATATAAATAGACGTTTGCATGGTACGCGTCTCCGATATGGTCGCCAAGCCTAAAGGTTACTCACTGGAAGAAAATACAGGCCTGCCAAAATGCTGCCCCACAAACAGGCGTCGGACCTTTATGCTAGGAATTGCCCGGTGAATGCAGTCCTCAAAGAACAGTACCCAAAACTTGCGGAAGATCGCGTACTCCCCAGAGGAAAGCGAGTCACTCTAGCTCGAACTTCGTTCTGGATACTGTAACAGGTTAAACTCTTACCTATCCAGAATCAACCCCGACATACAAAATGTATGCCCCGCTTGCAATGTGTCCCAATATGACACCAACCATCTCTTTAATTGTAATGTGGAACCAACGCCTCTAACACCCCTTTCCTTATGGTCCACCCCTCTTGAAACAGCTAGTTTCCTTGGACTCCCGTTAGAGGATATTGATGACAATTTGTGATTAGTCAGACCTATTGGATGTGGCGAAGCACTGTTACAACAACAACAACAACCAGTGCTAAAGTTGATTTTATTTTAATTACTTGCAGTTGGGGTATGCCCTCATTCTCTAATGTGCTTAAAACTATCGCCTCCAAATGGCAATCCAATCAAGATGAGCTAAAAGTAACAGGCAAACATGTTATAGCAGCATGAAACCTTCAAGGCCATTCCGCCCTCTCACCCCAAAAGCTATGAGGTCGCCAGAGCTCCAGTTGTTAAAGAAACAGGATGCACCATGCTTAGGGGAAGTTGACAATTAGGTTGTAGTATATATATATTGCGCTGGCAACCCCTTAAATCAATTTGGTATTTTAGTCGCCTCCTCCAACCGGCAGACCTGCCGCATCTATATTCTAACCCCCCTAATGCACTGGGGATTATAGTGCTTGTTACCGGAGTGTACGCATCTATATCCGAAAAAGGACCATCTACATCGTTAACACTCCCTAAAACCTTCGAGTGTCTTTATCGCTACAACATCAACATCTTTAATGAGATATGGTATGACTTCACAAGGTCTTTAGGATTATTCCAACAAATGATTATAAAAATAAAAACTCTTGCCTGCATACCTTTAGTGCCTGTTACAACAGCTGTAGGTTTTTCATTGATAAACTTTTTAGCTGGCGAGCCACAGTTGCTTTTTGCTTTTTTCGGCGAATACGTAAATGTTTTTTCACTTTCCCGTAATGGTTTCACCACCATTTGGGTTTCATTTACGGTTGGCGATAGATTACCCAGTTTTGTTGTAGGTTCAGCGGCTTGCATATACTGCATACGTTTTTTCATCATGCACTCAACTTCTTCCATGGTATCATTGACTTGCAATGATTTTTCGGTACTCTCATTGAACAAACTACGATTTTCTTTATCATTTTCAAATGATTCTTCAAAATCAATAGAACTTTTGTTATGGTAATTACTGAGCATTCTTTCCGCATTTCGTGCTATTGGCTCTATTGCAATTTCCTTCTGTTGTTGTTCTTTCTCCTCTTTAATAAAGACACTTTTGTTTAAATTTGCGCCCGTTTCATCTGATTCATCATCCGACAACTCAATTACTCAAATACTAAAGAATCATCAAAGGACGCGATGGAAGATAGTTTTTCACTGCCATGCATATTTTTATTATCATTGGTGATAAGTTCAGTGAGAGTTGCATGCTCATTTGCTGGCGGCTCTAGTGTGTTATCTAGGTTTATCAATGTAATACTTTTTTCCAGTTCATGCGATTCTTCGAAGGACTCGCTTTGGGTATAATGTGAAACTTTCCTGGGCGCACTTGCGCCTGTGGGGACATGTGCCGTTTCCTAACAGCTTGTTGTCGCTGAAGTTTCACTGCCTTTTTGAGCGCTTGAAAGCTTATGTGTGATGATACATCATCACCACCCAAAGAACTATTAGACTGATCTTCGCAATTTTCCTCTAGTATAGTAGATGGTCTGAGAAGTCTCACTATTTTCAAAGGTGAAGTTTGTAAAGTGGTATCGCCCACTATTGTGGAGTCCCACATTTTAGATGGCGCTTCAATATCTTCTAGGAGTGTTACATCAATACTTTTTAAAGGAGTTTCAGCTCCTGTACGCATAAGTCATGCAATAGACGTTGCAATAATTGTGCTTCTTCATCTATTTCTTGCAGTTCTAAAATTATATTATTAAATTTAAACCACACAATCTTATCAACTTTCAATATGTTGTATATTCATTTACCTTGTTAACAAAGGGGTTTTAAAATAGTTTCCATCGGCACTGCGCTTTTTAGCATCTTCTATAACAATATCCTTGTTCTCGCTATGTATGTACTTAAATAGTGTGCTGTCAGGATCGAATGCTGTTTTATCACACATTTTTTCCAAAGCCATACAACTTTCATCAGACGTACGTTGCTGTTGGCATTCGAATATAGTTTCGTCACAAGATGCCTTCGTTGAAAAATTATAAGGAATCCTCTTTATAGTGTTTGCATTGTTGGATTTATTTACATTATCCTCCATTTCAAATATTTTGTTCATTGCATTTCCGCTAACAGCAACGTTACTTTCGTGTTGATCCATATTCGCTACACGAGGAGCTGCGCGTGCTTCTATCAAAGTTTGTAGATCCTCCTCTAAATCCAAGCTAAAGCGTTGGCAAGATACCGGCTCTTTAGCAGGCGTTTTAGCCTTTCCAAATGTGTTCGTAAATCGAGAAAAAATGTTGAAAATATTGTTTGTATTAATTTTTATTGCCTTTATCTGAGATCTTGCTTTTAACAATACCCACAGGCTGTAGCGTATAGGTATCACAACCAGTGCATTGAAATATCATTGATTGTTTGCTGTGTTCATAATATAAAGATATGGTACGTAATTAAAAAAAAAAAAAAAATGTAAGGCGCGATAACCTCCGAAGAGATCTAAGGCCGAGCTTCTCTTCCAATTTGCGTCGTGCTCCTCTTGATTTTTCCCTACAAATTGGCCAGACGGGACCTACATGTTTTATGCCGACTCCGAACGGCATCTGCAAGGCAGATGAGTTTTCACTGAGAGCTTTTCATGGCAGAAATACAATCGGAGCGCTTGCCAGACACTGCCGAGGGGCGACCCCGCTTAGAAAAATTTCTTCTAATTGAAAAATCTTATTTCTAAAATTTTGATGTTGCTTTGCCCGGGAGTTGAACCCAGGGCATACGGTGTGATAGGCGGAGCACGCTACCATCACACCACGGTGGTCGCCTGTATACCAACCTCATGCTATATTTACACTTCGCTTGACTACTATGCACAACATTGACAGAAATGCCAAAAGTGGCTCAATATATTTTCCATAACGATTAGCGTGCGTTTCAATGCAATGCAATAGTATACGCAATCTCATCTCATTGCAGCATTTCATACGCAAAGACACAGAACTACATTTGGCATAGCAGGCTTCAGGCGTATTGCCAGCCAGCACAGCCATATCAGTCGCAGTTACAAGTAATAAACCCCCACTCGTCAGTGATTGCATAGCGCCATCCAGAAAGCGACAACCATAAGGATCTAGGTCTATAACATCGAAACGCTTCTCATATGAAGTTCAAAGGTACATGAGAGTCCTATTGCGAATTTTATTATTATTACAGTTAAATCACTAGCTATTGATTCGTATATCAAACCAACATTGCATACCCTTCGCTTGGCACAATTAAATGTTCCACTCCATTGTGTCGCATATTTACGCTAATGGAATCTACTGCCACCTTAGATAGATCATTTGCAACAATTTCACGCACGCCTGCTACTTCTTTTGCATAACGTATGCTACGTAAACCTGTTGCAGCAAGCGCTTCCAATATTCGCAGTCCATCGTCGTATTTTACACAAGCCGTGTATGGTTTCTTGTCATTAGCATTGCTTTCGTTTGTATTTTGTGCATTTTTATGCGCCGCCGCTTCCCGCTCTCTTATCAACCGCTTTGAGTATACATTAAGTACTGAAATACTTAAATCACGATTAAATTCTTGTACTGAATTGTAGAATATGGCCCCGCCGGCAATAATTTCTGTAGTGCTTTCTTTGATCACACGTTCGGGTGCTTTGTCGTTCGTAGCGATCTGTTAATTCCTAAAATTTAGGGCGATTTTGTTAATAACGCGAAACATATATTTATATTATTCTCAGCTATTTCCCCAACTTCCATTTTGGCCTTAAACTGCTGTGCATCCACGTTTTTGTTATCAGCTGTTCGGTGGTGGCATACGCTGAGCTGCTGCTTTCGTTGAACAGTGAATCGTGGAAACTGTTTCAACAGACGAATATATTTAAGTATTACAGATGCATGACACTGCCTTTTTATAAATCAACGATAATAGCCAGCCTGGGGAGGTTGTTGCTGCTGCTATCGTGGCATTGTATTACCTGGTTGCTGTTGTGGTATATACCTTGGTATAACTGGATGTGGCGTCATTGCCCCACCTGGTCCAGTTGATGCGGACCACGAACAACAACCACCACGACCTACAATGTTTGTGTTCACTTTGCTGCTGCAAACACACCTCCGTCACAATAATTAATGGAGACCATGGATGGGTATCTCAACAAGAGAGGCTATTTTAGGTAATAGTCTAGTTGAGGGGTCGACTGCTAATACGCTACCAAAAATATCGAAGAGGTGTCAAAAGACGCGTATTAATCTCGAGAACAATAATCCGATGGCGGAAAAGACAAATTTTATCTATGTCCGGAGATATTTGCAGTTGAAGTTGGCGATTTTCATGTAGTTGTTGTTGTGTTGTACCCACAAAAAAAATTGTGTATCACCGTGGCGGTAGCCACGGTTATACCACACACCCGGACTTGGCATGGCGTAGCCCAGGGTTATTTGTTATAAGCGCGGCCGCAGGCCGCCAACTCAGAAAGGTGTTTTGCCCAAAAATACTATGGATCCCACCCCCGGTTTCGGAGGTACCCGCAGGTCTTTTTTCGGTTTTTCGTTAATATCATTTGAACAAGTTAATATTTTTATTTTCGGCCTTCGGATTATTAATACTGATGTCAAGACGCGTCGTTTGACACCTCTCTCGATATTTTTGGTAGCGTATTAGCAGTCGACCCCTCAACTGGACTATTACCGCCGTTTTTTACACCGAATTTTTTAATAATTTTTTTCAATTTTGGATAATAAATCTTAATGGTATGTATTTTGTAAGAAGATCCATATAAGCACTGTAACAAGAATTTTTTTCTTGTATGTATGTGGAAATCAAAATTTACTATTCTGCATTAGAATTGCTCACGATTATTTATACTATGCAATTACATATTTCACTTTCTTTCTTTATAAACATGCACACATTGATATGAGTTTTTTTTGCTAAAACACACTTTAGTAGACCAAAAAATATTAAAGAATGCGTATATTAATTTCTGCAAAATGTAGTAAATACAGGTTGAAAAAATTAACCAAAAAAATCGATTTGTCTTGCTGTCTCGGCTGAATTAGAAATGGCGGATTTTTTTGCACGCAAAAATGACGTCTTTTGCTATCCCTATGAAAATAATAGGTGCGAGAGAGCACGGTACATTGTGGGAAAGCAAAATTTGTCAGCATGCTATTTCATTTGCGCAATTTTTCATTCCAAACCGTCACCTCTGTCAAAAATTCGTGTGGCTGTGTGCGTTTTTGGTCACCCGATTTTTGCAGGGCGTAAATCGTTAAGTAGCATTTGTAAAGGGCGTCGGGCACTTTTGTCAAAGAGGATAAATACAATAAGAGCCGTCAATCATTTTGTGGCGAGTATTTCCCTGGAAATTGAAAAAATTTATGCCGAATGTTTTCTGAGAGGGACATTTTTAATTGTCTAGCATTTATCCATGCCGTGTAGGCCCCTTGTGCAACTGTGATTTTTGGAAAGAGAATTAAATAAGTTAATTAAATACAGTCGGAAAAATAAACACAAAAGCCCCACGAAAATGTATAGAAGACATTTATAAACATCTCGCCCAAAAAGAAAAGTAGCGACTTCCTCTCAATATACATCGAGTAAATGCCTAAAAAATAACGAGTGACGGCTCTTATTGTATTTATCCTCTTTGCTTTTGTGACCAATTCATTCCATCGTACCTATTTATGTGATTTCCATACTGCTCACACATATACGGTATTAGGTTATCGAAATGTAAACAAGCTATAATCCTGTACTGTTCTTACATTCACGTTAACTGTCAACTGGCAGTCATTTTTTAAGTTATATACCTTCAACTTTACGAGTATTTTTACAGTATTTTACGTTAATATGACCGCATTTTGACTAGTATTACGACAGTTCTTTTACTTGGATTATATCTGAAATTGCTATATAAATAAAACATTTCTTTAATACAAATCCATTAACATTTCTTTTATTCAACAATTTTATAATATATTGGATTATTTATAATAGTTGTAAATTATTGCCTATAAGTCATAAGGAAGGAATAGTTTATCAGTCTTGTTGGTGAGCCATAAATACAACTTTTATTGTATGCGATTGTATGCATACAAAGTTATGGGAAACTTAAATAAATAAATTAATGATATAGAAAACAAAAGAGAAGAACTAACAGAACTATTGGTTGCAGTAAACCATCAAATCGTGAGTAGGCAAATCACAATTTGAATAAGTTGACTTATAATTCGCCAATTTTAATACTATACCTTTTTTATTTTAGTTCAGAAAGCTGCAATTGAGGTTCGAAAGTTACAATTGAAGTTCAAAAATTTCAATCCACGTTCAGAAAATTTAAATTCAAGCCCAGAATTTCTATTTGTAGTTCAGAAAATTAAAATTGAAGTTCAGAATTTCTGTTTGTATTTCAGAAAATTATAATTGAACTTAAATTCTAATTTTCTGAACTTCAGTTGTAATTTGCTGAACTGCAGCTGAAATTTCTGAGCTTCAATTATAATTTACGAACTTCTATTGAAAAGTGTGAACTTCAATTGCAATTTTTTGAACTTCAATTGAAATTCCCGAGCTCTCAGAATTTCAATTGCAACTTTCAAATTTTTTTTACATAAAATGAACAATTTAACTTTTTTTCTGACAGTTAAATTGGTGAATTGCCTACCAATATAACAATATCTTTTTAATAATTTCATTAATAGACAAATATAATTTTAGAACTGTGTACAAAAATATGTAATTTTACATATCGCAACCTAAACCAAAAAGTATTGCAACTTATGAGGTGGGTTTTGTCGAAGGCTGAGGTAGCACTCAGTCAATCCAGGGTCAAGTAGAGGTCCCACAAACCCCCACTTAATAAGAACACAGTTGTTATGTGTTAATGACGAATACACGCACACACACACGGCTTGACGGGTAGTGAAGGCAGCAGCTTTCCGTACAAAGATGGCTGGCGAGGGAGGCGAGCGGCGGCTAATGGTCGTTGTAATAGCAGAGGGGCCGGTACGGCGGTTGAACGGCGGGATCAGCACGGCGGCCGGACGGCGGACGGTACTAGCGGACAGTTTGGTACAGCGGTATGCAGTGGCGGGATTAGCACGGCGGCTGGACGGCAAACAGTATTAGCGGACGGATGGATGAAGGGGTATGGACGCAGTGACGGTTCCAGTGAGCTGGTTGGATGGTGGTGAGGTAGCAGCGGCTAACGGTCGTCGCAGCAGCGGCGCAACGGCGGTAGGATAGCGGGCGGCCAACGGTCGTCGGAGCACCGGCGCAACGGCGGTAGGATGGCGACGGCAACAACAGGGCGACGAAGCGCGTACCAGTGGCGTGGCCAATGCGACGTGGAGGGGGGTTAGCAGTAGCGGTGGTTGCGGGTGGCGGCTTCCCGTGATGACGCGGTCCCAGTGGCGGCGGCGGGGGGACCTGCGAGGAAATGAAAAGAATTGTGGTTAGTGCCGGTCCGCCAGCTGGACACCACCGCCTCCATGCCCGCACGATGGCAGTGCTGGACGCGGATTTGTACCAACCGGAACTCCGTAGGCCGATCCGTGGGCTGAGAGGAAGTGCACCTTACGACACAGCGGTAGCCCCTTTAGCTGCTGGACTGGTCTACGGCCGGAGCCGGGGCGGAGGAGAAAAGGGCCGGATGGTCATAAGGCGGCGAAACCCCCCCCCCCCCCCTCCCCCACTTAGCTGGAACACGGGCGAGAAAACCATAAAGGCGACAACCCGTTGTCCCCGCAAGCAGGGGTGACCCGTTCCCTGACAGCGCCCCTTTCCACTCCGTGGTGTGGTTGGCTCACTCGCTTTTAGTGTTGGCTCCCTAGCTGGACACCACCTCCTCCATGCTTGCACGATGGCAGGGCTGGACGCGGAGTTGTACCAGCCGGAACTTTGTAGGTCGATCCGTGGACTGAGGGGAAGTGCGCCTTGACGGCACAGCGGTAGCCCCTTTAGCAGACGGGTCGCTCTACTGCCTGAGCCAGGACTGAGGGGAAGGGATCTGTTGGCCGAACGGGGCGAGCCCCCCTTACTTAGCTGGGACACGGGCGAGAAAACCATAAAGTCGACAACCCGTTTTCCCCGCAAGCAAGGGTGACGACTGCCGGGGCGGCACCCCCTTTCCCTCTGGAGGTGGGATTGGCTCGTTCGCTGGACATCGCTCACCCCGTGGTTGCACACTAAGGTAAGGTGCCGGGGAGCTGTGCACCAGCTCTGTCCTTGCCGGTTCGTAGGCTGCGAGGAGAAAGTGGGCCCGAAGGCACCAAGCTACGCAGCTGCCGGACCGGGTCGGCTACAGCCTTAGCTGAGAGGAAGGCGCGGGGTAGCCCTAAGGTTGCGGCCCCCCCCCCCCCCTTACTTAGCTGGGACACGGGCGAGAAAACCATAAAGCCGACAACCCGTTTTCCCCGCAAGCAAAGGGTGACCAGTGCCAAGGCAGCACCCCTTCAACTCAGCTAGTCAGGAGGAGTGACTGGGTTGCTTAATAAAGCAAATACTCCCTCTGACTAACCTGCGAGGAATGAAGTGACAACAGCAAATTCATTCTCTTTTATACTGCTTCCGCTATGATGCGAGTGAGAAATGAACCGCTAATTGGGTACTTCAGCTTGCCATTTACGGCCCTATCCTGCGCGTAACCGGTAAAATTGTTATCGGCAAACAAAATTACCAAAAGTCGTAACCCCCAAATGTAACCGCGATTCTGAGCAGACGGTAATGCTGTCATGACGAAGAAACTCACCAGTGTGCATGGTGGAATTGAAAAACCTATGTTTTTGCAATCAAAAGAAGAAAAAAGGAAAATGGAAATCAACAAGTAAGTAAATTTTGGTAAATATTTTGTTAAATTCATTATTAATTGTTTATTTTAATTATAGAAAATATGCACGTACCTCCCCGTCCCAGTTATGACTATATGTGGCGTATTGTAGGGATCATCCCGAGCTCTTGCAGGGTAAAAGTGCCCCACATCGCCAAATCATATTCAAACGATGTGGGAGGAACTCACATCTAAATTAAATGCGATGGTGGTGCCATCAAGAACAGGCGATACCTATATATATATAGATTTTTATATAATTAAGGGTTTTGTGTTGTTTTGTGTGCCAAAAATTTACTCCGGCTACAGCGTGATTGTGGGTTCAAACACGTAGCCGGAGGAATGCAATCTGCAGGATTTCTGTGTCAAGTACACATTTGAATGTCCAATAACATAGAACACCGCACCTGTGTAATTAAATACTAAAATTCTTATTTATAAGTTATTAGTTGTTGAAATTTGTACTTGGCATAACAAAGCATGTATGAACGCTACAAACAAAAGAATAATACCATACATAACTACATACTACTACATTATTATTGGAAAGAGGGTAAGAACTGATTGTTTGTCTTTGTTTATAATTTCAGAGTTTGCGAAACTGGCGAAAACAGTTGCGTTCCCGTGCCCGAAAATTTTCGGCCGAGAGGAGAAAGACAGGTGGTGGACAAAATCCTGTGGCAGAGCCCACTGACTTCGAGCAGCAAGCGTTAGAGGTGTTTGGGATTGCTGCTGTGGAGGGCCACTCAACCTCAAGGCTCGGCTTCCAGGTAAATATGTTTGTAATAAACTTGTGTAATACAATAATAACCGCTGTTAGTGTATGTGTGTAATTATTATGCCCATGTACATATATGCATTTCTTGCATTTTTATTTAAGAATTGAAATATGTTTTTATATAATTAATTAATTTTTATTTGTTTTATATTATTGAATTTTTATTTCATTTAAAACGAATTTCTTTTAATTTTAAATGTATCAATATAGTGCAGTAATTTTTGCTTTTTTAATAACCAATATGAAATGTGATAAAATTATTGAGAAACTAAAAACAAACTATTCTGGACTTTTTGCTGTTTTATTTACTTCATAAACAAATGTATATTAGTTTTTAAGTAAGCAATATGGAATGTGATAAAACTCATTACTATGAAACAAAATTATCAAAGAAGATACTCAGTACTATTACGAAATATAAACCCACAAATAAAAACCTGTAAGTCAATCATATAATTAACAAAGAGTTTTAAAAATTTTAAATTTTGTCTAAATTATTATTCATTCTTCAGTATTTGTTTGTGTTTTGTTTACATATATTATTTTATTATCCTATTCGCAGGCACAGTCAGGGTATATGGTTGATTAACTGCTGGCGAATCCTTTCGCCTTGATGGTGAAGATGGCTGTTGGTGACAATTTCTGGTGCACTCGTTTCCTCGTCTGGCTCCAATTCTTCAATTTCCACTTCGTCACTCGGAAAATTTTTTCTTACAACATTGTGAAGAATAAAGCAGGCGTTTACAATTATAGCTACTCTTTCGGGACTATAATTTAAAGTTCGATGTTGTGCCAAGCATCGAAAACGTGACTTAGCCACTCCAAATCCTCTTTCAATAACATTCCTTGCCTTACAATGTACTTTATTGAATTTTTGTTCCCGAGGATTTGCGGGCTGAGCTAAGGGTGTGATAAGCCAAGGCTCTAGGGGGTAACCCTGATCACCTAGTAGTAATTGGTAATGTATTTGATAGCTCGTGTTGCAGAAGATTGGCTGAGCGCAGCATATATACTATTAGCAACACATTTTTGATACGATCCATGTGCTAAAAATGTGAGACAACAAAAAAATCGTACTCCAAAGGGCAGAGAAGTAGGTTGGTCAGCCTTTTGCCACAACTCTTCTATAAGTATTGTAACGTAGCAAATGCTACGCCACAATATCTATTTCCTATTTTGCGCCCACCCCTAACATCATATTTTCCATTTACTGCCCACCCCTAGTAGTGTATGTACCGACATACATATATACATACATACCGGCCCAACAACCATCGCGCAAGCACAAAGCAAGCCAGCGATGGTGAACGCACAATGCTTGGGAATTTTCATTCGTGGCGCGCTGTGCGCGACAATGCGAGCATAATTCCCAACGTGTTCATAGTTACCTATGAATAAAATGATTGGCCGGAATACACCAGGCACACTTCGCCGTAGGTAAGTGAAGTGCGTGTCGGCCGCCACTGGCGGTGGACAAGGGGTGCCCTTTGGGTTAGGAGGGTGCGTGACAAGGTCGGTTCCACCGATGGTACGCCCCCCCTGCTTATCGGACACCCCGCAGGTTTACCCACATTTCCGGTGAGTAAGACGGGATTTACACCCCTTACTACTCATCGGAAAGGTAATGCACGAGCAGCCCTCTCGGGTAGGAAGGAAACCCGTCCCAACGCCAGTGGCGGGGCGGATTTCCCCACTACCCTGGCAGACTGCCGAGCCAATATAAATACATTGTAGGGGCTCCCTTTGGGTCGACGGGGGGTAAAGTTACAAGGTCGGTTCTGCCGATGGTACTTCCCCCCCCCCAGGCCTATTGGGCAGCCTTACCCATATTCCAGGGACTCCCTTTGGATCGAGGGGGGGGTAAAGTTACAAGGTCGGTTCTGCCGATGGTACTTCCCCCCCCCCCCCGGCCTATTGGGCAACCCTAATATTTTGTTATCATCTCCTCTGAGTAAGACGGGACTCACCCCCCCCCCCCTCTATTACTCAGAGGAAGGGTAATGCACGGGTATACGGCTCAGGTAAGAGGGGAACACTTCCCAACGCCTGCGGCGGGACAAACTCCCCTACTACCCTAGCCGAATACCCGAGCCAATATATTGTAGTTAATTAACCTCATACTAATATCGACACTTCGCCGTAGGTACAACATCATCGCCATCCCGTTCCTTAGACATCCCATTCCGAAGTCTAGCCACCACCGTTGTCATAGCTATTTGGTGAGAACTACCGTCACTCAGTACTCTCTCTTCGGGCGTGATCCTAACTACCGCCGTCATTACTACCGCCGTTAGCACCCCTTAGCGAGAGCCACCGTCGTCTTCACCATCTCGGCCACCGCTTAGCTAGCACTCTATCTCCCTCTCTCTGTGGAGAGCCGTCGTCCTTGGATTATAATATCAGCGATACTACTTAGCGAACATCTCTTTCTCTCTCACTCTTCTGGATTCAAGGTTGTGGACATTTTAGCCCGAGAGCCGCGTGTGTGTGTGTGTTCGAAATCAAAACACTAATTCACTGTGTACTTATTTAGGTGGGGGAAGTGGGACCTCCATCCGACTCTGGATTGACTTGAGCATACCTCAGCCTTTGACCAAACCCACCTCATAGTATTTTACAGGCTTCTTTCGGTAAACGAAAATGCTCTTTGAAGGTACAACAAGGAAGGTTCAAAGGATCACTACTGTCCCCAATACTCTTTAAGTTATGTCTCCGTTCCAAAATTTCATCATTTTCTTCATCTACAACAAGCAGCAATAATAGTAAATTGGACATTTTTATTATATTAAACTGATTATTGGCTGAAACGTTTTGGATAATTTTTACTTTTCCTTGTATTTGTTTATTTGTTTTTAAAATGCTCGATTTGATTTTCACTTTCGCTTTATTTATTTTTCAGAGTAAACGTCAGCTGTTTTATGTGGTTACGTCGATGTTACCACCTATTTTAGTGGTTACGTTGTTATCCGGCAACTTTTGCCTTCAGAGTACCAAAAAGGTGTAAAAGTTGCCAGAAGATTTCGTAAGCGGTAAAAAATAAAGTTGTTACCACTGTAGAATAGGGCCGTTACTGTGAGTTGGCGTACTGTATGCATATTATTGTTATCGCCAAATGCTATTCGCATGCATTGGTATGTATCTGCTGCTGTTGGCTACCTGTTAATGTACTATGTATTTATACTCTCAGGCGTAGGATAAAAGGGTTACAGTGGGGTCATACTATTGTAACGCTGCGTTACAAACTCATAATCAAAGAAGCTTTGTGTTGAATGTTGATTTATACCACAAAAATAACAAAATTCTTAACAAAGCAAGGCTAAACGATAACGTTAACTAACAAAAAACATAAGTTATTTTACGATGCTTTCATGGATCGATTTACACTTAAATACCGATTTAAATTTTTTTTAAATTTTGATATTTTTTAGTTTAGAATGCCATATATACATTCAGTGGAATAATTTTACAATGAGGGTACTTTATGCAATTTTCATTTTTCGTAATTTTGCAATAATAAACGTAGGTACTCATAGTAATATTTTGTTTACAATTATGTGATTACAATATTTATAAGGACCATTTAGTTGATGGTATTGGAACTGTCAGATAAATTCATCAGCAAATATTTATATTCAAAATATTTTTTTTGTTATACTATATCTAGTTTATGAGGTTTGGTTAAAAATTATTGACAAATTCGTTGCAATTGAATTGCTGTAAAAATCTTTGCAACTTTATGCGATTGTTGAATATTTTTTTAATTAGAGCATAAAAAGCTTAGAATAGGAACGTGGGAAACAGCTTAGAATTATTAGATACTTTTTAATCAAGATTATTTCAGTGTGTGTTGTTCGTTTGTTGTAAAAATTCGTTGCATATTAATTTTCAGATCAAGAATACTCAAAGGTGTCGTGGCATCGTCTTGTTGGTCAATCGCGTGCCGCAATATCCATTGATGGGAATTGAAATTCATTATAAAGTAGCGAAGGCACGGTCCTGCGCAAACATATCGCCAATCTGTGTTGGCAAAAAATATGCTGAACTGTAGAGGAAGATACATTTTTAAAATTTAATAAATTAAAATTATAATTCTGCTAAAAAGGGGCAAAGTATTGTATGTTAAAGTATAGCAAAGTCTTAGCGACCTTGTCCTGGTGAAAATTGAGTTTGAATAGGTCTCATTCTTCATTCTCAGAAAAATGTACGAAGGTACCTCGTAAAATATTAAAAATCCTCAACGCTTTTTGCAATAACTTCAAAAAAACTCACATTCAAACCGGTGTCCTACCCCTACTTCTGTTTAACTTATACATATCAATAGCTATCTTCACCACCAGAAGGAGTTACTATTGTTCCCTACACCATATGGTCGCCAAGCCTAAAGATTACCCACTGGAGAAGCTACAGGCCTGCCAAAATACTGCCCTCAGAACCGCCACGGGTTGTCTCCTTATGTCCCCAGAACACCATCTACATAATGAGGCGAGAATACTCCCAATAAGTGAAAGAAATGAAATGCTAACCGAACAGTTTCTGTTGAATACACATGAGACATCTGATTGATGAGCCAACATCGCCCAGGGTCTTAAGGAGTCACCTACGTAAGCACTACGAGGAAACACGGCACCTGAGAACTCAGCCGTATGAAGCAAGAAAACACAAGCAGGTCCTTGGTGAACTCCATAAACAGGCGTCGGACCTCTATGTCAGGAATTGCCCAGTGAATTCAGTACTCAAAGAATAATACCCTAAACTTGCAGAACAGGAACGCACGCTCCCTAGGGAAACGCGCGTCACTCTAGCCCAACTTCGATCTGGATACTGTAACAGGTTAAACTCTTACCTATCCAGAATCAACCTCGACATACAAATGTCCCTGCTTGCAATGTGTCCCAACATGACACCTACCATCTCTTCAATTGTAATGTGGAACCAACTCCTCTAACACCCCTCTCTTTATGGTCCACCCCTGTTGTAACAGCAAGTTTCCTCGGACTCCCGTTAGAGAAGACACTCGAAGACGATGCCTCAAAACTAACAACCAAAAGCAATAATTATCATTTCACTGACACAAATTTTATAGTTTTTTCTTCCGTAGTTGGACACGATCTTTTCATAATATTACTTAACAATTTAAGATGAGACATTTTTTCAAGTTGTATTTTGACTTACCAGCAACAACAGAATCATGTTTAATTGTACGCCGCACAATCATTATAGCATCATGTAACGAAGCTCAGTTTCTTCCAAAAATTGTTCGGCACTGCCACGTAAAATCAATGTAAATGTTCTAGCATAAACGCAACCTTTAAATAATTATAAACTATAAAAATAAAATTAATATCATACTCACTATCAAACCTTGGAAAATGTTGAAACGTTCACCACCAACTTGACGTTCTTCAAAGTAATCACATTGACCCAAAACTCTTGAATTAATATCATTAGCTGTAGTCATAACAGCACCACCACAAGCTTTCATTGTACGTTTCCAATCTTCTTCTGATACATGAACAGCACAGAACATATCACGATCTGCAAAATACTGTGTAGCAACATCACTAATTGGTAGTTTATTATACGGAATACGCCATTCAGCATCAACAATTTTCTGATACTCTTGGACATTATAAACACGTACTTCAGCATTATCACGCTCAGCCTTCAATTCCAATTCTATATTTAATAATGCGATTTTATATTTTTTGTATGACTTTGGGTCCATCAAAGGAAAGTACAGCGTCCAAAACAATTTTAGAAAAGAAATCTTTTTGTTAATGAATAAGTTTGGAGGACACTGCTGTGGCAGAGCATTTTTCCAATAAAGCACGTTGTTGTTCCTTTGATTGGCGCTTCGATATGTACAGCCATGTCATATTTTATCATGCATAATTGTAATGCTTTACGTATAGCTTTATTGATGGTACGTGCATGCACGCCTTCCTCAACATATGGCTTTACTTGTTTTAAGATTTCACATGCTTAAAGTACTACTGAAGGGGTGCCATCGCCGACCTGATAAGAGAAACATTTTTATTCTACACATTCTAATATAACAAAAAACTTACCTCAGCATTTTTAGATTTGGCGATGTCGACTAGAGTTTTACGGCTGGATGCACAATATCCAATAGTTTCATAATGATTGCACCATCATTTGAAATTGTGGCCCTACCACTGGAATCAACAATATGCTTGTCCATACTGCGTGAACCCAATGTAGTGCGTACAGCGTCCACAATTGAATGCGACGCATTGATGTTGGATATGAGTTGAGCTAAACATGTATCATCCGATTGCATTATATCCGTCGTTATCTCTTTTATTAATTTTACACGCAACGATAGCGCTTGAAGTATATTCAATGGAATTTGTAAAACTCTTTGACGGGTTTGTTTGGAGGTGAGTTTTTATGTTAGTTTTCTTGTTGCCGGTGTCGGATCGGTTAAGGGTATTTTTTTAAAGGTGTTCTACGCAGAATTACTGTGCATGGCGTAGCCGGTGTTGGATCGGGTAAGGGTTGTTTTTATAAAGTGCGGCCGAAGGCCGCCTACGCAGAAGGGTAGCGTTTCAAGTATATTCAATGGAAAGTTCAAAATAAAATTAATGAACTTTGTTCTAGATTCGCTGTTAGCTGATGGTGATAATAGCAAATATAGTACTTCAGCGATTACGGTAGAAATCTTAGACTTTTCTCGACTTAAATTCACTATCTGGGTAATTGTTTACTTTAGTTCACAACTGCTAAAACCCGACCAAAAATATCGGGAGAGGTGTCAAAAGACGCGTTTTGATCCCAGAACCACGAATCCGAGAGCGGAAGTTCAAAATTTTATTTTTGTCAAAAGTTATTTCCAAAAAACCGAAAAATGGCCCGGAGCGTTCCGAAACCGGGGGTGAGATCCATGGTATTTTTGCGCAGAACACCTTTCTGCATTGGCGGCCTTCGACTGCGCTTATAAAGAATTACCCTGGGTGGGTCCAACACCGGTTTGGAGACCAAAACTATATCCGCGCAAAACACTTTTACACACAGTTTTTCTTGTGGGTACTACAAAATCATCAAAACAACAACAACCACATGAAAATTTTAAAATTTTTTTTCAAGTATCTCCGAAACGAAATACAATTTTGAATTTCCGCCTTCGGATTCGTGATCCTGGGTGCAAATCTCGTCTTTTGACAACTCTCCTGATATTTTTGGACGAATTTTAGCAGTAGTGAGCTAAATTTAACAATTACCATATATACATATGTACAAACATGCGTGCGTACGTACTAATAACAATAATCCCTTCATATATTATGTATATTTCATACTATTGTACTCACTTGTAATTAAATTAGTGAACGATGGTATACTTCCAAATTCCTGTTGCCTGCTTCACCAGAGCAATTCGAATTCCACGTCGCTGCCAATGCCAATTGCGAATTCCTTCTTCTTTCTTAATTTTACTTTAATTAAATGTGGACAATTTTCAGTCGGCACTAATACACTGATATTTTCTATTATTTTTTGCACAAAAATATCACAATTATAATTTTTTCAATATTTCCGCTGATTATTTGTTGGTGGACGACATAAATGGCGTTTGTTGCGGCGCTATTTGCAGCTCATTAAATTTTTTAATAGCATTTAGTATTTATAATTTTTTCTTTTTCTCTTATCCATTCAATTCTCGATGTGCAACAACACACTAGTCACGCAATTGAATTTGTATTATTTTCCTATCGTTTTCTTTTTTATTTAATTAAAAAACTATTATAATTTTCCACCGCTAATACGGAAAGCTGAAAACAAATGGCGGAATCGCAGAAAGTTTTTTGACGTATTTGAGGGTACATACCATGTAAGAAAAGGCAAGCATATATGAATCGGACATTTCAGTTAGGTCATCTCATTGTTTCATACTAAAAATTGTGGAACAATGTGCGATATTTTGTTGTTGGTCGCTATTTTCGGTCACTAGATTTTTGCTGGGTGTGAGTTTTAAAGTGTACACAAGAAGTTCTGTAAACTTTGAAATTCAGATTCTGTAAAGCAAAACTGTGAACAAAAAAATACTTCATGAGTTTTCTTGTCATCCAGTGTACACTATTGTGATATTCCAAACTCATACACACTGTTGCAGAATGACTTTTTGGTTTTCATGGCGTTTGATGAATATTTTCTCACTGACATAAGACTTTTACATTCAGCGCTCATTCAGCAAAACAATGTGCACAATAATTTACAGAATCGCATGAAATTTTAAAGTGTAAATTGTGTGCGCAAATGAGTTTGGGTAGGATTTTATATAAGGTGCCACGATTTTCAAACTTTTGTTGATTAGTAGGGGTAGAGGGGGTCCTAAAAATCACCAAAATGGAATCCGCAGCTCTAGGAAACTCTTAGTTTATGAAATATAAGATTTTTAATTTCCAAATTTAGTAAAATTTCAACTTAAGTCCTGCACTTAAAATTCGGGTCGCATATGTCGATAGCGGTATCAAAAGGCGCGTTTTTGCGTCAAGATTCAGAATCCGAAAGCAGAAACTATATTTTTTATCTCGTTTAAAAGTTATTCGCGGAAAACCCGTTGATACTATTGTCGCTTTTTTCGTTGTTGGAATTAAACAAACGAAAACAAATGAAGGTGGTGAATAGTGTTACCAGCTCCGCAACAATATCTTTTTATCTTGGTAGAACATTATAAGTTGGGGGCACGTCGACATAAATGCAAGCAAACATACCCTACCAATGTATTTTGATTTTGTAAAACTCTTTGACGGGTTTGTTTGGAGGTGAGTTTTTATGTTAGTTTTCTTGTTGCCGGTGTCGGATCGGTTAAGGGTATTTTTTTAAAGGTGTTCTACGCAGAATTACTGTGCATGGCGTAGCCGGTGTTGGATCGGCTAAGGGTTGTTTTCTTAAAGTGCGGCCGAAGGCCGCCTACGCAGAAGAGTGTACTACCAAAAAGGATAGATATACAGCCCGATTCTAAAAAAAATTCAACTCGACTTGGCCGCCAGAAAATTGTTTTGCTGAATGAAAGCAGGCAACTCCAGCGGATTTGTGTTATCCCGCCGTCTTCTTCTTCTTATGCTCCTCTGTTGATGTTGCTGTGGCAAAAATTCATTACTCATTTCAGTGAATAACACATGAAATGCAATACTGTGCATTGTTTATATTTTATTTCTTAATTTGCAACAATAATTAAACTTTTAAATTTTTTAAACGAAATAAGAAATGCGCAACGAAATTTCAATTCACAAAACAGCTGAGTTCGAAAATTCGAAATTCCTATTCCCCAATTATTCTTCTCCCTAGAAGAAAAGAATTAGGGGAATTTTTCCGCGGGAATAAAAAAATCCGCGAGAACAAAATTCCGCGAGAATATTTAGAATTGGTCTGATAATAAGAGCCGTCCCTCGTTATTTTTAGGTATTTACTCGATGTAAGCTGTGAGGTAGTCACTGCTTTTTTTTGGGCGAGATGCTTATAAATGTCTTGTATAAATTTTCATGGTGTATTTGAGTTTATTTTTCCGACTATTTTTAATTAATTGTTTAATTCTCTTTCCAAAAATCACGTTTGCATAAAGTGTCAACACCGCATGGATACATGGGAGGCAATTCAAAAATGTCCCTCATAAAATAAAAGTAGCGACTACCTCACAGTTTACATCGAGTAAATGCCTAAAAAATAACGAGTGACGGCTCTTATTATATCTATCCTCTTTAGTACTACGCAGAAGGACATCACCGAGGCGGTAGCCACGGTTATACCATACACCCGGACTTGGCATGGCGTAGCCCAGGGTTATTTTTTATAAGCGCGGCCAAAGGCCGCCTATGCAGACAGATGTTCTACGCAGAATTACTGTGCATGGCCACCAAAAAAGAGCTTTTTCAAATTTTTGGTAAATAAAGACTAAAAAATTTAAAGATATATATACATCAGATAAAATGTATTTTTATAAGTTATTTTTCGATTTTTTAATTTTTGAAATCCATCAACTAGTTTCGGAGATATTTTGATTTGAAAAGTTCATAATTTCGCTTTTGACATGGAATTATCCCCAAACCTTTCATTTGCACCAAAATAGAAATATACCGTTGGAATCAGCATAAAAATCTCTTAAAGTCCGATTTGTTTTTTTTTTTTTTTTGACAATTGTATGCTGCACTTAAGCCCCTTTTTCTAAATTCTTATCATAAAAAATTTTAATATTTACTTTAAAATCTCGCGTTCCGTTAAATTAAATACATTAATTTCAAATTCAGAGAACTACAAAAACAAAATACATTGATAGTGTATGTTTGTTTGCATTTATTTTGACGTGCCACCACCTTATAATGTTCTACCAAGATAAAAAGATATTGTTGCGGAGCTGGCAACACTATTCACCACCTTCATTTGTTATCGTTTGTTTAATTGCAACAACGAAAAAAGCGACAATACCACGCAAAAACGCTCCACGTCATTTTACGGTCATTGTGACTTTCTGCAGCGGTTATATTCATAGTCATTTTTGCACGGCGTGATTAGGTTTTGTGACGAAATTTTCCGTTTCGTTCCTATTAATGTGATCGTGCATTCCGCTCCCACTTATAGGATATGAGCATAGCACTGTTCTGCTCACACACGTCACAATGCTCGTCAAATGGCGGTCATTTCTTCGGTCATTTCACTCTACATTTGCCAGTCTTTTGACAATCAATTTTACTGCGGTTTTTTATTTATTATTCTACCAAGATAAAAAGACATTGTTGCGGAGCTGGCAACACTATTCACCACCTTAATAGGTTTTCGTTTGTTTAATTGCAACGAAAAAAGCGACAATAGTATCGACGGGTTTTCCGCGAATAACTTTTAAACGAGATAAAAAATATAGTAATAAAGCTTTCGGATTCTGAATCTTGACGCAAATACGCGTCTTTTGATACCGCTATCGACATGTGCGATCCAAATTTTAAGTGCAGGACTTAAGTTGAAATTTTACTAAATTTGGAAATTAAAAAGCCTATATTTCATAAACTAAGAGTTTCCTGGAGTTGCGGATTTTTATTATTTTGTGATTTTTAGGACCGCCGCCACAACTCGAAAAAAGTTGGAAAATCGTGTCACCTTATTCAAAATATTCGCCCTTACAGATAGCGAATAGGGCCCCCTCTTTTCCGGCAGCAATCGTGTAGGTCAGGGAAACAGACTCATAGTCCCTACCTCCGCTTGCACCGTTTGCCAGCACAGAATATATATGTTTGCGACATCCGCCCAATGCAGCTCCTGCCTTGGGTGGTGCCCCTTTCCTAGATGTTCTGGTCTCCGCGACGGCAACCCCCGACGGGTTTCATCGCGCCATGTTGCCAGGTCGTAAACCCAAATCATCCGGGTACCCCAATGCTTGCCCAAGGACGCCCAGTCCCACGGCCACAACAGCAATTGCGTCCTGGCCTTCCTCAACACAGGCGTAGTCACCCGTCACTTACCCCCAGAGGGGCGACGTCTCCCCCTATGCACTTCAGAATTCTGCAGTTAAACTGTAATGGACTAACTGGGAAGATCACGGAGATAGTCGATTTCATGAAGCGGCACAACATCCGCATTGCCGCGATTCAAGAGACTAAACTCACAGCAAGATGTGCATTGCAGACCTGCTCTGGGTATAATGTCCACAGAAAAGATCGCGAGAGCGGAAATGGAGGCGGACTCGCGTTTATCATACACCACTCTGTGCAATATTACATATTTGATCCTGGCATCGACCGCAGGGACAATGTCTTAGGACGTCAAGGCCTAACTGTCCGGTCAGGCGATGCAAACCTAGAAATCATCAACATCTACATCCTTCCTGCCACCTATTGCCCCAGTGGATACCGCCCTAATATCAGAGCCTTACTCACTGGCAAAAATCCTATTATCTTAGGCGATTTCAATGCCCATCACGATCTATGGCATTGAAATTTGCGGGCGGACAGTAGGGGTGAGATGTTGGCGGTTCAAATAGAAGAAACGACGTTCTGCACAATAAACAGAGACGCCCCCACATGTATGGTAGGAAGCTGTCACAGTTAGTTCGCCAGATATCTCAATCGTGAGCGCAGAACTCGTAAACTGCGTCAACTGGCAGCCGATCGTAACATTGGCATCCGACCACCTGCCTATACTTATTTCGCTCGAGCGTACCGCCGACTTCATCGTCACCGAAAAACGAACTTTCATTAACTTCAAAAAAGGAAAGTGGGAAGAATATAAATCTTATACAGACAACCTTTTTGCTGCCCTCCCTATCCCGACTGATGCCCGCCAAGGGGAGCGTGCCTTCCGCAAGGTCATTGAATACGCCTCGGCACGTTTCATTCCCGCCGGGAGAATTCCCGAAATCCGGGCCCACTTCCCGGCGGAGGCCGCAAACTTAGCGAGAGAACGTGACCTTATAAGACAGCTTGATCCAGGCGACCCCCAAATAAGGGATATAAACCAACGCATCAGATTGCTTGTGGATGAACACAAGCGGGCGAAATGGGAGGAGCACCTAAGAGGTTGTAACCTCTCTAGCGGTGTGGGTAAACTTTGGTCCACCGTAAAGTCCTTATCGAATCGGACTAAGCACAAAGACAAAGTTTCCATCGCCTTTGGCGACAAAGTGCTGTCGGATGCGAAAAAATGCGCGAGCGCTTTCTGCCGACAATATATAATGCATTCTACGGTCGACAAAGATAGGCGGAGGGCCAACAGACACACACATAAACACAAATTCAGCGCGTCACCAATCACCATCACCGCTAAAGAGGTTGAGGCGCCATTGGTCGCGCTAAACCATCCAAAGCAGTGGACCCAGACGGCATAGCCATGACGATGCTTAAAAGCCTAGGGAAAGAGGGATTCAAATATTTAGCGCATATCTTCAACCTGTCTCTTTCCACCTTTGTCATACCCGAGAAATGGAAAATGGCCAAGCTGGTCCCGCTACTAAAGCCTGGTAAACCAGCTAACATAGGAGAGTCGTATCGTCCGATATCTCTCCTATCGCCAGTAGCAAAGACGCTTGAGGCCATTTTGCTCCCTTATTTCCAACCAAATTTGCAGCTAACCTCTCATCAGCATGGCTTCAGAAAACTCCATAGCACTACCACCGCGCTAAATGCCATTAGCACCGAGAAAAATTGCGGTTTAAATCAAAACCCCCACCATAGAACAGTACTCGTAGCGCTCGACCTATCAAAAGCTTTTGATACGGTCAACCATGGCTCGTTACTGCAAGACCTAGAAGGGTCTACCCTACCCCCATGTCTTAAAAGGTGGATCGCAAATTATCTGGGTGGTCGGCAGGCATCGGTGCAATTTAGAAATGAAACATCAAAACCAAGGAGATTTAAACAAGGGGTGCCACAGGGTGGTGTCCTATCCCCACGTTTGTTTAATTTCTACATATCAAAGATACCTTAACCACCGGAGAGAGTCACAATCGTTTCCTACGCCGAGGACTGCACAATAATGGCCACAGATCGATGAGCAATAAAATAAACGGCTACCTCCCTGATCTCTCCAGTTTTTTCGCCTCGCGAAACCTGGCATTATCACCGACTAAATCTTCCGCGACCTTATTTGCAGCATGGACGTCCCAAATGTCGACCATTTTGAACATCCACGTCGATGGCACTACGCTACCGACTGTCCTACACCCCACAATCTTGGGTGTGACGTTTGATCAGGATCTACATTTTGGTGAGCACGCAGCCGCAATTGTCCCGAGAATTCAGAGCCGTAACAAAATACTCAAATCCCTCGCTGGCAGTACCTGGGGAAAAGATAAAGAAACGCTCATGACTACATACAAAGCAATTAGCCAGCCGATTACGTGCTACGCGTCACCCATATGGTCGCCAAGCCTAAAAACTACCCACTAGAAGAAGCTACAGGTCTGCCAAAATACTGCTCTCAGAATTGCCACGGGCTGTCTTCTTATGTCCCCAGAACACCATCTGCATAATGAGGCGAGAATACTCCCCATCAGGGAGAGAAATGAGATGCAGACCAAACAGTTCCTGTTGAATATCCAGAAACCTGAGCATCCCAACAGCCATCTGATTGATGAACCAGCACCGCCTAGGGGCTTAAGGAGTCATCCGGAGCCACCTGAGAACCAAGCCGTATGAAGTGAAAAAACACAAGCAGGTCCTTGGTGAACTCCATAAACAGGCGTCGGACCTTTATGCCGGGAATGGCCCGGCGAATCCAATACTCAAAGATAAGTATCCAAAGCTCGCGGAAGAGGAACGCATACCCCCAGGGAAACGCGTGTCACTCTTGCTCAACTTCGTTCTGGATACTGTAACAGGTTAAACTCTTACCTATCCAGAATCAACCCCGACATACAAAATGTATGCCCCGCTTGCAAAGTGTCCCTAATGAAACCAACCATCTCTTTAATTGTAATGTGGAACCAACGCCTTTAACACCCCTTCCCTTATGGTTCACCCCTGTTGAAACAGCAAGTTTCCTTGGACTCCCGTTAGAGGATATTGATGACAATTTGTGACCGGTCGCGGCTGTTAGGTGGGGCGAAGCACTGCTACAACAGCAACAACAGGGCCCTCAGTAATTTTATCATGGTTCTTGCCTTTTACAAATCACCTAGAAGATTGCGCATTGCGCATGTAAACATTAGATCAGCTGTTTTTTATTACGTATGAATTTACTCTATTCCTTTAGCTCTTTTTTTCTCGCTCTTTTTTTTATTCGCTCAAGAGTTAGCTCATGCCGCAGTTACCCACCGACGTGTGCCGTACGTAAGGACGTTTGTCGTACGAAGCACGTTTGACCGAACTCTCAAGCCCGTAGGAATCAATGTGTGCGTCTGTGTACATCTACATAACATATTTGTGTGTGTATTGTTTACAGATAAGCACTGTTGCCATTGACCATTTTGCATGTATGCTTATGGAAACATCAACTTTTTCCAATTAAATTTTTGATATTGTAAAGGGCCGGAATACATATTAAATAAGTATAAATAGATTACATATTTATAATCAGCACTTTTACATAATTATTTCGAATTATTTTCACAATTTTTCAAACTTTAATTAGGTGTTTTTGCATAAAATTGCAAACGGTTAAAAATTAGCACACAAAAGTTTACTAGGCAACTCTGTCTAGTGAGAGAGCGATCAGCTGACACGTTCTTACGGAAAAAATCAAAATTGTTTTGATTTCTACGTTCCGGGCTACGTACGTACGGGCGTTGCACGTCGGTGAGTTTTCGTTTACATTGCACACTCATAAGATAGGTCGTGTCAGCTGACACGTTTTTGGTACGTACGTTCGTGAGTAATGCGGCAGTTACCCACCGACGTGTGCCGTTCGTAAGGACGTTTGTCGTACGAAGCACGTTTTACCGAACTCTCAAGCCCGTAGGAATCAATGTGTGCGTCTGTGTACATGTACATAAGATATTTGTGTGTGTATTGTTTACAGATAAGCACTGTTGCCATTGACCATTTTGCATGTATGCTTATGGAAACATCAACTTTTTCCAATTTAATTTTTGATATTGTAAAGGGCCGGAATACTATTAAATAAGTATAAATAGATTAAATATTTATAATCAGCACTTTTACATAATTATTTCGAATTATTTTCACAATTTTTCAAACTTTAATTAGGCGTTTTTGCATAAAATTGCAAACGGTCAAAAATCAGCGCACAAAAGTTTACTAGGCAACTCTGTCTAGTGAGAGAGCGATCAGCTGACACGTTCTTACGGAAAAAATCAAAATTGTGTTGATTTCTACGTTCCGGGCTACGTACGTACGGGCGTTGCACGTCGGTGAGTTTTCGTTTACATTGCACACTCATAAGATAGGTCGTGTCAGCTGACACGTTTTTTCTACGTACGTTCGTGAGTAACCACGGCTTAACTACCGCATCAGACGTACATTTATGCGCAGAACGAATCAATTTTGAATTCTTGAATGCGCAATCTGAGTAGTTTATTTGTGCTTTCCTTTCATGCAAAAGTATCGACTACAAATTTTTTTGGTATCGGATCAAACTAGCGATAATACTTGTATCTACTAGTCTCGCTTCATCCCTATTTGTTGTTCTATAGCAGACGGCTTGGATAGTTAAATATGCGCTTAGTTGACAAATTGCTTTCGCAACATTTGGGATGGGGTTTCAAGAACTACTGGGCAACGCAAAGTAGAAGAAATCCTAGTAACAGTGGTGCAGAGAAAGATCTACAAGGCGATGGTATATTTATCAAGGCTTCTAAAGACGTTTTACAGGAGCGACTTTCCCATATTCATATCAGGTGAGTTTAAGGGCCCAATTATGTTAACCATCCGGGGATGGATTTTATATAAGGTGCCACGATTTTCAAACTTGTTGATTTTTTGGGAAGAGGAGATCCTAAAAATGGGGAATATTTTGGGTAATAGTCTAGGTGAGGGAATGACTGCTAATACGCTACCTAAAATATCGAGAGAGGTATCAAAAGACGCGTATTAATCTCGGGAACAATAATCCGAAGGCGGAAAAGAAAAATTCGGTAATAGTCTAGTTGAGGGGTCGACTGCTAATACGCTACCAAAAATATCGAGAGAGGTGTCAAACGACGCGTCTTGACATCAGTATTAATAATCCGAAGGCGGAGAATAAAAATTTTAACTCGTTCAAAAGATATTAACGAAGAACCATTTCTTTTCACTGATGATATAATGAACATCACAAAAGCTTTTAAAAATAAATATGGCGGAGAAAAGCTTTTATCTGAGGGTGTCTTCAAGGATTCCATGATGTACATTGGTAACTTTTACAAAGACATAATGGTAGTAGTGCAGTTTACGGTACCCACCGAAATTTGGGCCAAGATTTTGGAGTGAGGTATCAAAAGACGCGTATTATTCTCGAGAACAATAATCCGAAGGCGGAAAAAAAAAATTGTATCTCTGTTCGGAGATATTTGCAGTTGAACTTAGCGATTTTAATGTGGTTGTTGTTTTGTTTTACCCACAAAAAAAATTGTGCATCACCGTGGCGGTGGCCACGGTTATACCACACACCCGGACTTGGCATGGCGTAGCCCAGGGTTATTTTTTATAAGCGCTTCCGAAGGCCGCCAACTCAGAAAGGTGTTCTGCGCAAAAATACTATGGTTTCGGAGGTACCCGCAGGCCTTTTTTCGGGTTTTCGTTAATATCTTTTGAACGAGGGAATATTTTTATTTTCCGCCTTCGGATATTAATACTGATGTCAAGACGCGTCGTTTGACACCTCTCTCGATATTTTTGGTAGCGTATTAGCAGTCGACTCCTCAACTAGACTATACCGATAGCGGTATCAAAAGACGCGTATTTGCGTCAAGATTCAGAATCCGAAAGCAGAAACTCTTATTTTTTATCTCGTTTAAAAGTTATTCGCGGAAAACCCGTTGTTGTTGTAGCAATGCTCGCCCCACCTAACCAACCGATCACAAATTGTCATCAATATCCTCTAACTGGAGTCCAAGGAAACTTGCCGTTTCAACAGGGGTGGACCATAAGGAAAGAGGTGTTAGAGGCGTTGGCTCCACATTACAATTGAAGAGATGTTTGGTGTCATGTGGGGACACATTGCAAGCGGGGCATACATTTTGTATGTCGTGGTTGATTCTGGATAGGTAAGAGTTTAACCTGTTACAGTATCCAGAACGAAGTTGAGCAAGAGTGACACGCGTTTCCCTGGGGAGTATGCGTTCCTCTTTCGCGAGTTTTGGATAATTTTCGTTAAGTACTGGATTCACCGGGTAATTCCCGGCATAAAGGTCCGACGCCTGTTTATGGAGTTCACCAAGGACCTGCTTGTGTTTTTTCACTTCATACGGCTGGGTCTTAGGTGCCGTATTTCCTCAAAATGCGTACGGAGATGACTCCTTAAGCCCCTAGGCGGTGCTGGTTCATCAATCAGATGTCTGTTGGGATGCCCAGGTTCCTGGGTATTCAACAGGAACTGTTTGGTCAGCATCTCATTTCTCTCCCTGATGGGGAGAATTCTCGCCTCATTATGCAGATGGTGTTCTGGGGACATAAGATGACAGCCCGTGGCGATTCTGAGAGCAGTATTTTGGCAGGCCTGTAGTTTCTTCCAGTGGGTGATTTTTAGGCTTGGCGACCATATGGGTGACGCGTAGCACGTAATCGGCTGGCTAATTGTTTTGTATGTAGTCATGAGCGTTTCTTTATCTTTTCCCCAAGTACTGCCAGCGAGGGATTTGAGGATTTTGTTACGGCTCTGAATTCTCGGAACAATTGCGGCTGCGTGCTCACCAAAATGTAGATCCTGATCAAACGTCACACCCAAGATTTTGGGGTGTAGGACAGTCGGTAGCGTAGTGCCATCGACGTGGATGTTCAAAATGGTCGACATTTGGGACGTCCATGTTGTAAATAAGGTCGCGGAAGATTTAGTCGGTGATAATGCCAGGTTTCGCGAGGCGAAAAAACTGGAGAGATCAGGGAGGTAGCCGTTTATTTTATTGCATAGCGCATCGATCTTTGGGCCTGGG
This sequence comes from Eurosta solidaginis, assembly GCF_040869045.1. Taxonomy (NCBI): domain Eukaryota; kingdom Metazoa; phylum Arthropoda; class Insecta; order Diptera; family Tephritidae; genus Eurosta; species Eurosta solidaginis. The sequence continues at coordinate 171,608,255 of NC_090319.1, read as the reverse complement.
CCTGTGGCCAATATTGTGCAGTCATCGGCGTAGGAAACGATTGTGACTCCTTCCGGTGGTGAAGGTAGCTTAGATATGTAGAAATTAAACAAAAGTGGGGATAGGACACCACCCTGCGGCACCCCTTGTTTAATTCTCCTTGGTTTTGATGTTTCGTTTCTAAATTGCACCGATGCCTGCCGACCACCCAGATAATTTGCGGTCCACCTTTTAAGACATGGGGGAAGGGTAGACCCTTCCAGGTCTTGCAGTAACGAGCCATGGTTGACCGTATCAAAAGCTTTTGATAGGTCTAGCGCTACGAGTACTGTTCTATGGTGGGGGTATTGATTTAAACCGCAATTTATCTGGGTGCTATTGGCATTTAGCGCGGTGGCTAGTGCTATGGAGTTTTCTGAAGCCACGCTTATGAGGGGCTAGCTGCAAATGTGCTTGGAAATAAGGGAGCAAAATGGCTTCAAGCGTCTTTGCCACTGGCGATAGGAGAGATATCGGACGATACAACTCACCTATGTTAGCTGGTTTCCCAGGCTTTAGTAGCGGGACCACCTTGGCCATTTTCCATTTCTCAGGTATGACAAAGGTGGAAAGAGACAGGTTGAAGACATGCGCTAAATATTTGAAACCCTCTTTCCCTAGGCTTTTAAGCATCGGCATGGAAATGCCGTCTGGGCCCACTGCTTTGGATGGTTTAGCAGGACCAATGGCGTCCTCAACCTCTTTAGCGGTGATGGTGATTGGTGACGCGCTGAATTTGTGTTTATGTGCGTATCTATTGGCTCCCGTCTATACTATTGTCGCTTTTTTCGTTGCAATTAAACAAACGAAAACCTATGAAGGTGGTGAATAGTGTTGCCAGCCCACAACAATGTCTTTTTATCTTGGTAGAACATTATAAGGTGGTGGCACGTCGACATAAATGCAAACAAACATACGCTATCAATGTATTTTGTTTTTGTAATTCTCTGAATTATTCGAAATTAATGTATTTAATTTACCGAAACGCGAGATTTTTAAGTAAATATTAAAAATTTTTATGAATTTGAAAGAAAAAGGGGCTTAAGTGCAGAATACATACATTTGTCAAAAAAAAAAAAAAAAAAAAAATCGGACTTATAGAGATTTTTATGCTGATTCCAACGGTATATTTATTTTTTGGGGTTGGATTTTATATAAGGTGCCACGATTTTCAAACTTTTGTTGATTAGTAGGGGTAGAGGGGGTCCTAAAAATCACCAAAAAGAATCCGCAGCTCTAGGAAACTCTTAGTTTATGAAATATTGGAATAGCACCCCCCGAGTTCGGGGTAAAACTTGGTATCAAATGAAAGAGGGAGTTGTCCCGATCACAAATATATATATTTAAAAGTGCGCAAACTTATAATTTAAAAGTTATTTGTTGTTAAAGTTTGCAAATTTAGCAAATTTCTATAGCACTTTAAATTACAATTTACACATCTTTCAAAACCTTAATCCACATGCATATCTATATAAATTGGCAACGATAAACTTAAATTGCATTTTTGTATATTTCACATTTCATTTTTGCATTGTTTTTACCAGGGATGCACCTTAACGTTAAGCTAATCGTTTATCAAAAAATTTCCACCGTTTCCGTTGAAACACTTCGAAATATTATCGATAAAGAAATTATCAAGATAAATTGTATCTCGTTTTTAACCGAAACGAAAAGCCTTCGTTAACGTTAAAAACGTTAACAAAAACGTGATACTTCACGTTTGAATTGTGCTGGCAATGCTATAGTCATGGTGAAGCCGTAAGGTGGTAACAGCGAGCGGACATACACACACAAACTCCATGTAATTTGTTTGTGTAGTTCGTTGGTGGTAATGTCAAAAATACTCTGAGAAATGTTCGTACTATCAAAATTCATGAGAAAAATTGCAATCAGCTTTGCTAATGCTTTCACCTTTAATGACTCCGCCATCAATCAGCTTTGCCAGCATAGTTTGAAATTAATAATCAACATAAACGACTTGATTTCGTTTTGATATGGCAGAAAACGAAACAAAATCATTTCGTTAATTTGACGTTCTTAACGTTAATAAACGAAACGAAATGACTTTGTTTCGTTTATTAACGTTAATTATCGTAACGAAATGATATCGGTTCGTTGGTTAAGCATACCTGGTTTTTACTTAAACTAAGGCCACACTGAGCTGCACTACACTGCGTTGCAAAATATTCTTAGCATGTATTCTTATGGAACAATTCACACCTAGCGGCAGCAGCACTGCGCGGCGCGGCCATGAGCGGCAATGTTGATCAAATAGGCAAAAAAGCGAAGCGCCGCTGCCGCTACATGTCGCACCGCTTAGTGTGCACGCACTTTTATTATTAATGTTTTTATTAAATCAATCGCGCTTTTGTAGCAACATGTACATTTATATATATATATTTTATTGATGACATTACAAAGCTGTGCTGCCACATAAACAAAAAGAAAACAAATATAAATATTACCTTACCACCTTTCAGCTAATAAAGGAAAAGGAAAATATATCATTTTGAAAAGTTGAAACACCTTTCCGCGTAGGCGGCCTTCGGCCGCGCTTTTAAAAAAAACCCTGGGCTACCCCATGCCAAGTCCGGGTGTGTGGTGTAACCGTGGCTACCGCCACGGTGATGTCCTTCCGCATAGTACACCCTTCTGCGCTTATAAAAAATAACCCTGGGCTACGCCATGCCAAGTCCGGGTGTGTGGTGTAACCGTGGCTACCGCCACGGTGATGTCCTTCCGCATAGTACACCCTTCTGCGCAGAAGGACATCACCTTGGCATGGCGTAGCCCAGGGTTATTTTTTATAAGCGCGGCCGAAGGCCGCCTATGCAGAAAGGTGTTCTACGCAGAATTACTGTGCATGGCGCAGCCGGTGTTGGATTGGCTAACATAACAATAAACATAAGAGTTATAAGGTAATATCAGCTCGTTCACGAATGCAAAAAAGAGCTTTTTCAAATTTTTGATAAATAAATACTAGAAAAGTTCAATATATATATACATCAGATGAAAGGTATTTTTATAAGTTATTTTTACATTCTGCACTTGTTCCGTTTTTTAGATGTGGCAGCACAGATTTGTAATGTCATAAAATATATATACGTTTACACATATAAAATTTGTATAGAAATTTGCAAACTTTAACAATAAATAACTTAAATTATAAGTTTGCGTACTTTAAAATATATATATTTGTGATCGGGAGAACTCCCTCTTTCATTTGATACCAAGTTAAACCCCGAACTCTCGGGTGCTAAACTAAATCGTTGCCCAAATAACTTTTAAATTATAAGTTTGCGCACCTTAAAATATATATATTTGTGATCGGGACAACTCCCTCTTTCGTTTGATACCAAGTTTTACCCCGAACTCGGGGGGTGCTATTTTAAAATTTTCCCAAAATTTTTATTTTCCGCCTTCGGATTATTAATACTGATGTCAAGACGGTAATAGTGCAGTTTACGGTATCCACCGAAATTTGGGCCAAAATTTTCGAGTGAGGTATCAAAAGACGCGTATTCACGTCTAGATCAAGAATTCAAAAGCGGAAGTTAACTTTTTTACCCGTTCAAAAGATATTAACGAAAATCCGAAAAAAGACCCGCGGGTCCCTCCGAAACCGGGGGTGGGATCCATAGTATTTTTGCGAAGAACACCTTTCTGCGTTGGCGGCCTTCGGCCGCGCTTATAAAGAATAACCCTGGGCTACGCCATGCCAAGTTCGGGTGTGTGGTATAACCGTGGCTACCGCCACGGTGATGCACAATTTTTTTTGTGGGGACAACACAACAAGAACGACATTAAAATCGCCAACTTCAACTGCAAATATCTCCGGACAGAGATAAAATTTTTCTTTTTCGCCTTCGGATTATTGTTCTCGAGATTAATACGCGTCTTTTGCTACCTCACTCGAAAATCTTGGCCCAACTTTAGGGTGGGTACCGGAAACTGCACTACTACCGTCAAGACGCATCGTTTGACACCTCTCGATATTTTTGGTAGCGTATTAGCAGTCGACCCCTCAACTAGACTATTACCTTTTTTTTTGTGGGGTGGCGGGGGTCCTAAAAATCACAAAATTATCATCCGCAACTCTAGGAAACTCTTAGTTTATGAAATATAAGCTTTTTAATTTCCAAATTTAGTAAAATTTCAACTTAAGTCCTGCACTTAAAATTCGGGTCGCATATGTCGATAGCGGGGTAATAGTCTAGTTGAGGGGTCGACTGCTAATACGCTACCAAAAATATCGAGAGAGGTGTCAAAAGACGCGTATTAATCTCGAGAACAATAATCCGATGGCGGAAAAGAAAAATTGTATCTATGTCCGGAGATATTTGCAGTTGAAGTTGCGATTTTCATGTGGTTGTTGTTGTGTTCGTACCCACAAAAAAAATTGTGCATCACCGTGGCGGTAGCCACGGTTATACCACACACCCGAACTTGGCATGGCGTAGCCCAGGGTTATTCTTTATAAGCGCGGCCGAAGGCCGCCAACTCAGAAAGGTGTTCTGCGCAAAAATACTATGGATCCCACCCCCGGTTTCGGAGGTACCCGCGGGTATTTTTTGGGGTTTTCGTTAATATCTTTTGAACGAGTTAATATTTTTATTTTCCGCCTTCGGATTATTAATACTGATGTCAAGACGCGTCGTTTGACACCTCTCGATATTTTTGGTAGCGTATTAGGAGTCGACCCTTCAACTAGACTATTACCGATAGCGGTATCAAAAGACGCGTATTTGCGTCAAGATTCAGAATCCGAAAGCAGAAACTCTTATTTTCAAGGGATTCAAGGGGTTGTGTAGCGCAATATATAGCTTCTCCAACCCAATTGTCAACCTCACCTTCGAGCGGCGTATCCCGTTTCACTAACAGACGAGGCTCTGGCGACCCCAAGCTCCTCATGGAACTTGGGGGTGGGGAAGGAGGGATGGCCTGAAGGTTCAATGTGGCCATATAATTCGTTCCCGAGATGGTCGGGCTAGCACCTTAATGGTGCTGTGTTACCGGAGCGTATCGGATCTGTATCCGACAAAGGACCATCACATCGATAACACTCCCCAAAGTCTTCGGGGAGTAACCTAATCGCTACAACAACAACAACAACAACAACATCTCGTTTAAAAGTTATTCGCGGAAAACCCGTCGATACTATTGTCGCTTTTTTCGTTGCAATTAAACAAACGAAAACCTATGAAGGTGGTGAATAGTGTTGCCAGCTCCGCAACAATGCCTTTTTATCTTGGTAGAATAATAAATAAAAAACCGCAGTAAAATTGATTGTCAAAAGACTGGCAAATGTAGAGTGAAATGACCGAAGAAATGACCGCCATTTGACGAGCATTGTGACGTGTGTGAGCAGAACAGTGCTATGCTCATATCCTATAAGTGGGAGCGGAATGCACGATCACATTAATAGGAACGAAACGGAAAATTTGGTCACAAAACCTAATCATAAAAAAAAAAAATAAATGTAAGGCGCGATAACCTCCGAAGAGATCTAAGGCCGAGCTTCTCTTCCAATTTGCGTCGTGCTCCTCTTGATTTTTCCCTACAGATTGGCCGGACGGGACCTACATGTTTTATGCCGACTCCGAACGGCATCTGCAAGGCAGATGAGTTTTCACTGAAAGCTTTTCATGGCAGAAATACAATCGGAGCGCTTGCCAGACACTGCCGAGGGGCGACCCCGCTTAGAAAAATTTTCTTCTAATTGAAAAATCTTATTTCTAAAATTTTGATGTTGCTTTGCCCGGGAGTTGAACCCAGGGCATACGGTGTGATAGGCGGAGCACGCTACCATCACACCACGGTGGCCGCCAGTTTCCTAGAGTTGCGGATGATAATTTTGTGATTTTTAGAACCCCCGCCACCCCTCGAAAAAAAAGTTGGAAAATCGTGGCACCTTATTCAAAATATTCCGCACCGTGGCGGTAGCTTGCGTAGTACACCCTTCTGCGTAGGCGGCCTTCGGCCGGACTTTAAAAAAATAACCCTTAGCGGATCCAACACCGGCTGCGCCACAGTAATTCTGGGTAGAACGCCTTTAAAAAAATTACCCTTAACCGATCCGACACCGGCAGCAAGAAAACTAAAATAAAAACTCACCTCCAAACAAACCCGCGTGATTTTTTATTAAAAATTTTCATGTTTTATCGTACGAAATAAAAAAAAATAATTTTATTTTATTTGTCGAACAAAACTATCGCAGGCGAAAGAGAAGAGAAGTGAAATAAAGAGAAGAGAAGTGAAATGAAGAGAAGAGAAGAAAATAGAAGAGAAGAAAAGAGAAGAGAACAGAAGAGAAGAGAAGAGAAAGGAAGAGAAGAAAAGTTAATTTTTAGTGACATTTCATTGGTCAATACAGTGAATGAATCAATTATTTGCAAGCAATTTTACGCATACAACTGAATCTGATTATAAACCCGAGCAATATCAACACCCCAAATAATATTAGACTACAAATTATTCAAAGAGTTTTACAAAATCAAAATACATTGATAGGGTATGTTTGTTTGCATTTATGTCGACGTGCCACCACCTTATAATGTTCTACCAAGATAAAAAGATATTCTTGCGGAGCTGGCAACACTATTCACCACCTTCATATGTTTTCGTTTGTTTAATTGCAACAACGAAAAAAGCGACAACAGTATCGACGGGTTTTCCGCGAATAACTTTTAAACGAGATACAAAATATAGTTTCTGCTTTCGGATTCTGAATCTTGACGCAAATACGCGTCTTTTGATACCGCTATCGACATATGCGACCCGAATTTTAAGTGCAGGACTTAAGTTGAAATTTTACTAAATTTGGAAATTAAAAAGCTTATATTTCATAAACTAAGAGTTTCCTAGAGCTGCGGATTCCATTTTGGTGATTCTTAGGACCCCCTCTACCCCTACTAATCAACAAAAGTTTGAAAATCGTGGCACCTTATATAAAATCCAACCCATAAAAATCACCAAAATGGAATCCGCAGCTCTAGGAAACTCTTAGTTTATGAAATATAAACGTTTAAATTTCACAATTTAGTAATATTGCAACTTAAGTCCTGCGCCTAAAATTCGTGTCGCACATATCGATAGCGGTATCAAAAGACGCGTATTTTCGTCAAGATTCAGAATCCGAAGGCAGAAACTATATTTTTTTTATCTCATTTAAAAGTTTTTCGCGGAAAACCCGTCGGTACTATTGTCGCTTTTTTCGTTGCGGTAATTCTTTACGACAGCATGACACTGCTAATACGCGTCCAAAAATATCGAGAGAGGTATCAAACGACGCGTCTTGACATCAGTATTAATAATCCGATGGCTCATTCCGTTCTTGTCCTTTCACCGGAGTGGAAGTGCAAAGCTAGCCTCGGCTCAACCACATAAATTGGGGCTTGAATTGGTTGAGCCGAAATCTATAATGGACCTAAAGGTGGCACATGCACTCCATTCTGGTGAATTGGCGGAGTTGGGATGTGCAATGCTTCCCTAAACTAGAGTTAGGGAAAGCTTTTGCACTCCCAACAGGAATTATTCTAATGGCGTGACGCCACATAACGGGAAAATACAATTAAAAAGTGAAGAAGGAAAAAACGAACATAACGGAACAAAACAAAAAAAAAAAAGAACAATCAAGTCATACGTGAAAATAACGGAACAAAAAACCGATGGCAACACGCCACATATTGAATTAAAATACAAAATTGAAAGTGAACTAACAGAACAGTGAAAATAATGGAACAGTGAACATAACGGAATAAAAAACTCATGGCAACACGCCACATATTGAAATAAAATAGAGAAAATTCTCGTAATTGGTGATGGCGCTTTAAGTCATTGAATGGGCCAAATAATTCGATTTATAATCGACCTCCCTAGCCACGGTGCGGGAGTAACTTAAACCCCTAAAAAAAAAAAAAATAATCCGAGGGCTGAAAATAAAAATTTGGTAATTGTGCAGTTTAGGGGCTCCACCCTATAATTGGGCCTTTTTTCGAGTGAGGTATCAAAAGACGCGTATTTACGTCTAGATCAAGAATCCGAAAGCGGAAGTAAGCTTTTTTTACCCGTTTAAAAGTTATCCGAGAAAAACTGTTTCATTGGGTACGTTTTGTTCCGGCACAATTACGTTACTGTAGGCACATGAATAAACTCAATTCCGATATTTGGTATATTAATGTAATTTGATATACACGAATTAATTAAAAAATAACTTTGAATTTCACTCATTTATTCTTATTAAGGAAACCCAAATATCAAAAAACTCGCCTATTTCCATATATGTAATTAGCAATATAACAGAATATGCTCGCCATGTGTTTTGAATTCGAAATCAAAGCGAGATAGCCTATACAAATTTTTGAGCCTGTAGCAGTATACATGAATATTTTTGAAATATTAAACAGACAGAAAAGTCAAACTATTACAGGAGCGGTTCAAGCACATATGGGCCCAAAAACATAAAAAAATATAAGTGCAAATAGGGCTGGTCTTGTAGCTGAAATTTTGTCTTATACTTCCGATTTTAAGAGAAAACCTGTAAAATCAGTTTTTACTGTTATGAAACAGATTACTGCAGTTGCAAAACAGCACTAAACTCATATAAGATGGTTTTTTTACCTTTGAAAAGATCTGATTTAAATGAAACTAGTTATATTTGATAACAATTTTATTAATAATAAGGCATATTATTTACATATACACGGAAATGTATTAACATTATTGGTGTGCAAATAAAATTAATTTTGTTAATTTTTTTCGAACATATGCTTTATCTTCGGTTTGCTTTGTACTTTCATAAAAAAGGCGTGTGTCCATATACATACTTATAACGTACTTGCAAAGTTGACATCGGTGATCGTTTAATAATTCATTGCTGAAAAAGTTTCAACTTTAACGAGATCTTCCATAAAATGGTTCACAAATACCTCCCCAATGCTGTTCATAACTTGAATCATTAAATACAATTTAATATTGGTTTTATCAAGCTTTTGTGCGTTTTGTCTTATAGCTTTTTCGCTTTGCAAACATAGACTTATAAAATCGCTCGAAGGCGGAATATACGGGCCCTGATTTCTTAAAGCCGATAACCTAGGCATTTCAGTGCCAATAAGTTGTTCTCTACAAGTTAAGCATTTTAATTTGTGGTATAACTTCCAGGATACAAAACCGGCTATATAACGTACGACCTCGTCGACAAAAGGAGAAAGTTGCCACAAGGTGTCAACTTATGCATAGTCAAATTCACCCGCCGTGTCAAATTGTAATTTAGATTTTTCGCTTACGCCAGAAGAAGCACTTAAAATTTTTAAATTATCAAAACTACAGTTTCCGTTTTGAAATTCCTTTAACTCATGTCGAACTAAAAGACGTTTATAGGCACTCTTGAATTGCTCGGAATTCGGGTTATTGTTAAAACCACCTCTTCCACGAATAGCGCCAAAAAAGATCTCTAGAAAATCCTGAGAGTTTATACGTCAACAAATAGGATTTTCCGAACGTCTTAAGTTTCGTATATAACTCCAACATATTTTGTAAATCAATAATTAGGCCAAGAAAACCAGTTTTTCTACCAGTTCTTATCAGAGAATATTGTCAATGTTGCGCAAAGTTAATATATATTCTATAAATACTTCTGCCTGCGCTTTTAATGTAAAAAAAGTCTCTTGAGTAACGGGTCCATCAAATTCCTTCTTTGAATATCTATTTTTACAGTTCAAAATGTCGCCAATATTATTAAAATTCATACAAAATTCTGCAGTAGTATTACTGCCTTTAAATTTTGTATTTATTACGTGGTCTGGTAAAATATTTTCTAAGAATAAAAGCGATTTACCCACACTTCCGCTCAGTGTTTGTATAGCCAACTTAACGTTCATAATGCTATTTTTATAATTAATATGTTTCTTTGTTAATTTATTTGCGATACGCAGTCCTTCTTGTTTTTGAACGTTGTACAAGTCAACCAGAAATTTCCATTGAATTAGTTGTCCATCTTCCGTCTTAATAACTTTTTTGTCGCCCAAACAATTCCTTACTAATTTATTCATGTGGTAAAAATCAAAAAAAAAATATATATATACTTTATCTTTCGTAGCAGCGAACGTTGAATTAAATTTTGGTCCATTCGTGAAATTGGCTCCTAAACTAATACACATGGTAACATTTGTAGGTGCACCATCAAAAGTAATGGAATACTCCCGAGCTCCGCAGCTATGCAATGCATAGAGTGCTTCGATCACTAGAGAGACCTGCTCCTCACCACGTAGAGAACGTATTAAAAAATATCCAATTGGTATCTTCCAATTGGAGTTAAGTGAAACAGCCATTATTACTAAGACGCTGTTGGCGATGGGAATGGAGTCATTTTCTTCACTTTCTTGAATTATACCCATATCTATTCCGCCTTTGAAGCCACCTCGATTATACGTCTTTTGCTCCCTAATAGCCATTTCATCAATTACGACATTCACCAATACGTGTTGATTGTCTTTTGTCCTCAAAGAAATTGCCTCTAAAGCCTGTTTTGTAAAACCAGGTGAGCCTCCTTAATGTAGAAGGGTTCGGTAGCATATTTTTCCAAGTTTCTCGTACATACTTATAAGCTTTAGGAGAATAGAAATGGAGGGTTAAGGCGAAGCTTCTTATTTCCTTACAATACCATTTCTCTCCTTGTAGCTTTCTTGACACGATTTGCTTTATTTTATTTAGTAGGAAATCTTATTTACGACATTCATATTAAAGCATATGTATGTATAATAATTATAAAAACGTAACACCACAAAGCCATTACATGTTGAAGAATCCCAAAAGACTTTCCCGTTTCTAACATAATTAATGCATTTGTAAGATTTTTCTCTCGTAAATGGGTAACTAGCTCCTCCAAAGATTTGACTTTCTTATTTAATGCGTTCTTTACTAGCTTTAGAGTACGTTTCGCTCGACGAGGAGTTGCAAAGTCTTCGAGACAAATTTCGCTAGCATATCGAGGATCTTTAAAATAACGTTCATTTTCAGTATACACTGTTGCATTATCTAAAATAGAATTTAATTTTTTTTACAAGTATTGCTCCTTTTTTCTAAGTTGTGCTTAGTACATTAAGAGTATCAACTTTGTTCGCCTAACTATTGATAGAGAATTTAGGTGGCAGGTTGCCCTATAATAACAATCTCCGATCAAAACCATAATATCTTATCTAAGGAGTAGTTTCATCGTTATGTCTCGTATGAAGTCGAACGTAGGAATAATGCTGTAAAACACATAGTAGGCAGTGGCCCAAGACAAATTGAGTTCTAATACCGGAGTGTACCGAATTAATATGCGGAGACTGCTAAATAAGTAATACTCCCCTAAACCTTCGGGACTTGGTTATGCTGTCACAAAGAAAAAATCACTACATGCAAAATATGTTTATACCATGATGAAAGTTCGTGCATGGTTCAGATCCAACTTTTGAGAAGTGCGGTATCTCACAAAATAAAGTTTGGTGCGGTGTTGGCAATGATGATATATCTGGAATGACGATCAAAGAAAAGTAGTAAATTTCTCTTGCACGGTCTATAACAATCCTGCCTTTGCATATACGTAGTGGAATTCAGTAACTTCTTAACATTTTTCGAGCCGCAAACAAGGGATATTAATATTTAAAGGCAGCAAGTGTCGAAAATATGCTTGCGATATCAGAATTGTAGCTAAGTAGTTACAGCATCCCACTGCTATTAAGAAATTCGAACTCATTTTTTTCGGATGGGAATTATACATGGAAATACTTTCTTTACTAGAATCAATACTCATGCTTGGAGGTAACTCAATGAATTCCATGCTTGGCGGCAGCGGTTGATAATGTTGCGAAAGTTGATAGGGATCGCTCACGGTAACAATATCTAAAATATAAATATAAAAGCGTTTTCTGTATATGGAAAAATGGATTTGTGGTTTACGCGAAAATCAATTGTATGAACCGGATAAACATAAGTAATACACTCCTACCAAAAGCAATATCCATGCTAGGCGTAAGCTCCATGATTGTGTTGGGTGTAAATCCAACTTCTGATAAGTCCTGACACTCATTATGTATGTATGTAGACGATGCAACTATATCTAAAATAAGATAACATAATTGTTATGCAAATAAAAAACAAAAATAGTCCTTACTCACCGGAATCAATATCCACGCCATCAGTTACAAAATTCGTTGTTGATTCAAACTCAATTAATTTTTGGGGCATATTAATAGAAGGGAAAGCGTCCTTCTTCAAATACCTCGAGCCTATATAATCGCTTGTTTTAAAATGTTTACAACAAACGTAAATCATACGCCGGTATGTATGTATCTTCAATACCGCATGCTTCCATCCACTTTCCCCTAAGCTCAGCATTTTTGGGTATACTGAAATGGAAAATGTTTTAATTATTTCATAAAGGGATGTAATTTACTTACGTATGTAGGCTCCTCTCTTTATGTGTATGATTTTTGCAGAGATAGCATAATCTCGGCATTTTTTTTAATAGTTTTTATTTTAAATTATTTTCTAACAACAACCGATTTCACAATGAATGCTTGATACGCTCAGGTATTTTTCAAAGCTAAATTGTCATTTTAGGTTCATGCGTTCATCGAATTTCTTTTTCTATTTCTGTACTCTGATGTTGGGGAATGTACTTTGTGTTTTCTAGCAATATAGGAGTATTACATATATGTCTATTTCTCTGTTGCAGTTAAACACATGAACACACACGAATGGAGGTGAATAGTGATGCCAGCTCAGCAACAATAGAAATTACTTATGCTTTTCTCTAGTCGGAACAATGCAAGGTGGTGGCGGCTCGACGCTCGACATAAATTCAAATAAACATCCGTGCTCTATGGTCTTGCTTTTGTTGAAGAATTTGCAATTTAATATACATATTTAAGGAGATAAGTTTTGAAATTATCGAAGCAAAGCGCCGCAGCCGAAAATCTATGCATTAAACTTAAAAAAACCTTACAGGCGAAAGTTTATGTTTTATGATGCGAAATGAAAAGAATCAAAGACATTTTTTCATTTAACGAAAATGCGCCGCAGCCGAAAATTTGGAATCGCGCGATTTTTTATTCCAAATTTTCATATTTAATGATACGAAATGAAAAGAAGCTCAGAGATTTTTCCCAAATTATTAAATAAATTATAAAATTAAAAAAATTGCTTCAAATAAATGTTTTCATACATTTTAAAAAAGCAATACGGGCAATTCCCGATTAAATCATACAAACAGACAAAATTGGTTAATTCGTTGTAGTTCTATAAATAGAACACAAAAAAAAAAAAAAAAAAAAACAGCAACAATACCAAAGTTTCTTTGAAAACCGCCCGTACCAACTAGCATAGCTTTAACACATAATGCATACTAAGTATGCAATGTGTAAAAGATTAAACTATGCAAAAGAAGGCAATTGGGAAAAACTTTACAACAACTAAGGCATGACGTAGCTGAATGCGTTTGTAACCATTTCAACTATCGTAGGAGTGCGGGTTCGACTCCCACTCCCGGGAGAAAAGGCTTTGAACAGATTTACAAGGTATAATCGAAACAGCTGTCGCCTTGTCCGTCCTGATGTCACGTTGTTTAAATTTTTCCCAAATTATTAAATAAAAGATCTTTTCATTTAACGGAAAAAGCGCCGCAGGCGAAAATTTGGAACAAAAAATCGCGGGATATTTTATTCCAAATTTTCATATTTAATGATACGAAATGAAAAGAAGCTCAGAGATTTTTTCATTTAATGAAAAAAGCGCCGCGCGATTTTTTATTCCAAATTTTCATATTTTATAATACGGTTTAAGCGAGAGGGGTAGGGAAGAGAAGAGAAGGAAATGAAGGGAAGAGAAGAGGAGTGAAGAGAAGAGAAGGAAAGGGAAGAGAAGAGAAGAGAAGATAAGAAATGACTGCGCCTAAATAAAATAGAAATTCCAAATATATGCCAGCATCACTTTATTTGGATAAATGGACGTTTGCTCTTCTATTTTAATATATTAAATTGCAAAATATTCGGTAAATTACAAAAACAATCTAATTGTATGTTTATTTAAATTTATGTTGAGCCGCCACCGCCTTGTATTAATCCTAACAGAGAACAACAAAGGTAATTTCCATCGTTGCTGAGCTGGCAACACTGTTCACTTTCATATATGAACATATATATTTTTTTTTGGACAGTCATTTTTTGCAATATTTGTGTTGATGTTTTATAAGTAAACTAGTGAAATTTAACACCATTTTTTCGTTAATTCGTGCAAGTTAGATTATGTTAATATACCAAATATAAAAAGTAAAGTGATGTGTGCGCTTAAAAGATTGTAAACGTGCGGGATCAATATGTATCACACAAACCTGTTTTTTGCCGATAACTTTTAAACGGAGGAAAAAGTTAACTTCCGCTTTCGGATTCTTAATCTAGACGTAAATGCGTGTCTTTTGATACCTCACCCGAAAATCTTGGCCCCACTTTTGGGTGGGGCCCTAAACTGCACTACTAGCAAACATTTTAACGCGTTCAAAAGATATTAGCGAAAAACCGAAAAAAACCCGCGGGCACCTCCGAAACCGGGGGTGGTATCCATAGTATTTTTACGCAGAACACCTTTTTGTGTTGGCGGCGTTTGGCCGCGCTTATAAAAAAATTACCCTGGGTGGGTCCAACACCGGTTTGGAGACCAAAACTATTTCCGCACAAAACACTTATGTTCACAATTTTTTTTGTGGGTACGCAACATTACAACAACCACATGAAAATCGCCAACTTCAACTGCAAATAGCTCCGGACAGAGACACCAAAAATATCGAGTGAGGTGTCAAAAGACGCGTATTAATCTCGAGAACAATAATCCGAAGGCGGAAAAGAAAAATTGTATCTCTGTCCGGAGATATTTGCAGTTGGCGATTTCCATATGGTTGTTGTTGTGTTCGTACCCACAAAAAAATTGTGCATCACCGTGGCGGTAGCCACGGTTATACCACACACCCGGACTTGGCATGGCGTAGCCCAGGGTTATTTTTTATAAGCGCGGCCGAAGGCCGCCAACGCAGAAAAGTGTTCTGCCCAAAAATACTATGGAACCGACCCCCGTTTTCGGAGGTACCCGCGGGTCTTTTTTTCGGTTTTTCGTTAATATCTTTTGAACGCGTTAAAATTTTTATTTTTCGCCTTCGGATTATTAATACTGATGTCAAGACGCGTCGTTTGACATCTCTCTCAATATTTTTGGTAGCGTATTAGCAGTCGACCCCTCAACTAGACTATTACCAATTTTTCTTTTCCGTCTTCGGATTATTGTTGTCGAGATTAATACGCGCCTTCTAACACCTCTCTCGATATTTTTTGACGCGTATTAGCAGTGTCATGCTGTCGTAAAGAATTACTTTTGTTGCAATTAAACCAACGAAAACATATGAAGGTGGTGGATAGTGTAGCCAGCTCCTCAACAATATCTTGGTTATCTTTGTAGAACATAAGGTGGTGGCACGTCGACATTAATGCAAACAAACATAACTACCAATGTATTTTGTTTTTGTAATTCTCTTAATAATTTGTAGTCT
Organism: Eurosta solidaginis; assembly: GCF_040869045.1. NCBI lineage: Eukaryota > Metazoa > Arthropoda > Insecta > Diptera > Tephritidae > Eurosta > Eurosta solidaginis. Next base: position 171,592,660 of record NC_090319.1, on the reverse strand, counting down.
AATATTATTTGGGATTTTGACATTGCTCGGGTTTATAATCAGATTCAGTTGTATGCGTAAATTGCTTGCAAATAATTGATTCATTCACTGTTTTTACAAATGAAATGTCACTAAAAATTAACTCTTCTCTTCTCTTCTCTTCTCTTCTCTTCTCTTCTCTTCTCTCTCTCTTCTCTTCTTCTCTTCTCTTCTCTTCTCTTCTCTTCTCTTCTCTTCTCTTCTTCTCTTCTCTCTCTTCTCTTCTCTTGCTCTTCTCTTCTCTCTTCTCTTCTCTTCTCTTCTCTTCTCTTCTCTTCTCTTCTCTTCTCTTCTCTTCTCTCTTCTCTTCTCTCTTCTCTTCTCTTCACTTCTCTTCTCCTCTCTTCCCTTGTCTTGTCTTGTCTTGTATTGTATTGTATTGATGTATATTGGAACGATTTTCCGTCATCCCTTGTCAAATTTGGTTTTGAGACAAACCGGTTTCGGCGTTGTGCCATCATCAGTGTCGATTTTCGTTCTGATCTGTTGTTGTCATTTGTCCTGTATTTATAGGTATATGAGCAGGTATTGTCAAATTGATGCTTGTGTATATTTAGTTATGTGTATGTGCTGTGTGTTCATTCAGAACCGAGGGTGGTTTACTAATCGATTTGTGTGGCTGACTGGGGTAGGTAGAAATCTGTGATTTTAGTCGTTTGACCTTCTTTTCGGTTTTTTGTTTGGTGTGTTAATTGTTTTGTGTTTATTTGTTGTTGTGCGTTTGTCTGTTGTACCTGTGTGATTAAGTTGTTTCCTGTAAACAAGTTTTAAAGGCTCGAATATTGTGTCAGAAATGGTGTTTATCTGTTCGTTTATTATTCTACCGTCGAATGTTTCTGTTTGTAGATTTCCATGTTTTCGAGTACGTTGAGACGTCGGCCCTTTTCTTGTATGTGAAGAACCCTAACTGTTTTATTGATGTTTGCTGGGGAACATTCATTCTCGACCATGTGATTCGCGAAGTTAGACTCGGGTATAATGTTTGGATTCCGTATTTTTTTTGTTGTAATCTCTAATATGTTCTCTGAACCTCGTTCTTATTTGCCGTCCTGTTTGTCCTATGTAACTATGCTGGCATCGCAGGTAAGCTTGTATACGCCGTGGCTGCTAAACGGATCCTCTGAGTTAATGTTAGTTCTTAGTTTTCGCCCTAGATTGTTCGATGTTTTGAATGCTGTGTTAATGTTGTATTTTTTAAAGAAATTTGCCAATTTATATGTCGCTTTTCCAGTATATGTCATAGTCGTCCAGCTATACCACTATCGGATATAGTTTTGGTCTCCAAACCGGTTTTGGACCCACCCAGGATAATTTTTTATTAGCGCTGCCAAAGGCCGCCAACGCAGAAAGGTGTTCTGCACAAAAATACTAAGGATACCACCCCGGTTTCGGAGGGACTCGTGGGTCAATTTTCGGTTTTTTCGTTAATATCTTTTGAACGAGTTAAAATTTTTATTTTCCGCCGTCGGATTAATCTATTACTGATGTCAACACGCGTCGTTTTATAGCGCGGATATAGTTTTGGTCTCCAAACCGATGTTGGGCCCACCCAGGGTAATTTTTTATGGTAAAAGTCTAGTTGAGGGGTCTAATGCCAATACGCGTCAAGAAATATCGAGAGAGGTGTCAAAAGACGCGTGTTGACCTCGACAACAATAATCCGACGGCGAAAAAAAAAATGTTTTGTATAAGTGCGGCGGAAGGCCGCTAATGCAGAAAGGTGTTCTGCGCAAAAATACTACGGAATCTACTCCGGGGGGTTATTTTTCGGTTTTTTGTTAATATTATAAGGAATTTGGGGAAATTCCGCTTATATGCAACCTTCTATTACGTTCGAATCGCCAAACTGTTGAATAAATCACTCCAACTTGTATTGCAAAATGGTCTTTATTAGACTACTTTGGGAGTAGTACAATTATACTTCAGTATAATGAAGTATAATGAAACAACTTTTTTTATTTTCAGAGCTTTAAGGCCGTTAATGAAAGACAAAAACTA